>NW_020799142.1:17359442-17476942 GCF_003259725.1 Athene cunicularia
CCCCCCCCCTCCCCCCTTGCACTTTGGTATCTGCTCAAATGGCTGAGGTAGCTGCCCAGATAAAGTGACTTGCAGGTATTGATAACCTGATACCTAGTATCTCCACTAAAGAGACCACGAAGCCTCCAAGAGTAAACTTTAACTGTGTCATAGTGAAAGTTTAAAACTATGTAGACCAGCTGATGACTGAACTCTCAATCTTTATGTGGTAGCCCATTCTACAAAAAGGGCTACCATTAGCACACCATGATTCCCAAGGTAACTCTTACTGTCACTTGGTACAGAGCTTGCCTTTTTTCTCTTCCATCTCCTGCCCTCACCTTCCCCATAATAAGTGAAGATGGGGAAGAAAAATTAATTTAATTGTCTAAGCAATGTTTGACAGAAACCTAAGGATATCACTTTAAGTTACAGTGACCTGATTTATCCATAAACTCACCACAGTGGAATTGGATGACTGTGTATGTCTGACTTACTTGCTCCCTTTTTAGTCAAACCATTCTTTGTGCAGGTTCAGCTCTCCTAACACAAATTTTCCAAAGGGGAAGGAAGGGAAAGAGATCTACTGTGTTTGTTTTTTGTGATTTAAATGGCTTTGTTGAAAGGTCTGACAAGTGCCCCAGATGGAGGAGAGGTAGGTAAGACACTAAGATCAAGAGCGAGCAGGCAGCACAGGAGGGAGCAACATCTTCTCCCTTTATGTGGCATTAAGCTGTCCGATGTGGTTGGTTGCCTGAAACTTAAGTCTAAGTTTGTTCTTAACCGGCCTTAAGTAAACTCCCTCCCTCATCTACCTTTCTACCCAGTAAGAGAGTTCAGGGAAAGCAGTCTTTGGTGCACTGAGAAAATAAATGAAAGCTCTCCTTTCTTATTGGGATGATAATTCTTTCCTAAATGATACTAGAAAGAAACAAAACCCTGCAGATTTCTGTGGTATATGTCCTTAAATAGTCTGAGAAGGCTGTATCTGCATTCTGTGAGCGTGTGCTGATCTGCAGTGCTGCGTGTGTGCGTGCAGCGCGTTGTGTGCAGCTCTGCAGTGCTGCAGGCAACAGCTCCCTTACTCTGTGCAGTCCAGTAGGCAGTGGTCAACTATTTCTGTCGCTGGAGAGCATGAGCAGCCTGGACTGCAAGGTTTCCTTCTCCTTCATACTTTTGTTACTTGTTCCTCCTTGTTTTTCTGACAGAGACATTTTATATATTATGACACAGACATGTAAATGGAATGGCATTACTAGACAATAGTAAAACCATTTTCGCTGATACTGAGACTTGATTCTTATGGTTTATTATACTTTCATTTTGTCATACGCTAATAAGCTGTTATTTTTTGTAACTTAATTAGCTTGTAACAGCTATCTTCATTAGGCACTATACATATAGTCTATTCCACTTTTATAGGTCTATTATTTGACTGCAAATCAGGCTCCTTCATTAAAGCAGGTAAACAACACTTAAAAGAACAAAGTTGGGAAATCATGGTAATATTCCTGTAATCAGTACAACTACTAAATACATTTACCTTTAGACCAAACTCTCACTAAGACTAAGTCAGATTAAAGTAAGTTCTGCAGAGTGACTAGAGCAATAAGGAAACCATTCTCTGTGATGTCAGACTCTAGGACAACTTGCAATGCAACAGAACTGTGTTGTAGTCCCTTGACTGACAACACAATTACTGACAAACCCTATTGTAAGTACTTAGGGAGTGTACTTGTCAATATGTGATTGCTGTTGTAATGCAAGAATACATACAACCTAAGATTAGAAAAATTGATGTCTTCCAAAGAATTTGGCTCTTCATTGTTCTGATACAATCTTCTGCCATATGATGGAAATAGTAAAGGATTACTTAAATTTCAAACTGCTGTAGTATCTAACTATATTTGGTGCATGTGTAGGGATTTCCTTTGCTTTTTTTCCTCCCCATGTCCTATCCTGTGCTGGTTCAAGAAGCCAACTAAAAACTTGCCTATTACCAGCCATTCTCTAGCATTAGGGCTATTTGCTACTTGAGTGTTGAGGCACCTTAAGTTGTAAGCAGTGCCTGTGGGGAAAAAAGGAGTTTGGTAAGTGGATGGTGGTGGGGAAGGTGAGACTGGCAGTTTTATTTATCATTTTTTTATTATGAAACTACTTCTGAGTAAGGGGAGGAGAATTTCTAGTCTTCCAAACAGAAGAACATGTCAGCTAACCCAGAAATAAAAATTGCTTACATAACTTTTAAAGTGTACTATTTAAAGACTACTGGAGTGTTGTGTGATACAATATGCTAAACTGCAGATGGATGTGTGTAGGACAGGTGAGTTTCATTTTGCAGTGACTTCTGAGGATGAGATGGCTAGACCACTCTGCACACCCTCTACAATGTTTTTGCATTAGGTGCCATTCTTCCCTTTTGGGAGTGTTTACTCTTGCTGTCACTGAAGGCAGCTGTTTTAAGGTATTGCTGTTCAGTCAAGGAGGGCCTCCTTCTATGTGAGTTAGCACTTCTTGATTGCCCTAGTTCAAATAAAACCTCCTCCCCTATTACTTGTGACTCACTGACATGTGTCACCATCCTTATTTTTCATGTCATGTGGATGCTAAATCTTTTCTCTAGTGTGTGAATATCTTGTTAAGCTGTAACAGGTTCAGGTGAAAGAGCAGCTTGTCTTCAGATGATGCTGTCCACCAGGTACCAGGATATGATACCCATTAAGTGGACTCTGAGTTAATTGGAAACATGGCTGTGACCTAAACCATGGAAAATCTTCCCTTTCCCACTGTGCTTTCTCAAAACACATGAGACCAAATAGCCTGGTTGTGACACTGTCCCTTGTTACTGTTCTTGGCAAGTCACTTTTTACTTTCCCCCACATAAAGAAAGATGCTCTACCCAGAGACACTCTCTGTCTTGCTTGGTAGCCTACAGAAAAGCTTCAGGTTAGAACTCAACTAGTTAATGAGCACTATTCAAAGTCAACAATTGGGTTCTTACTCTGGCAGGTATTGCTTTTAAAGTGTATCTTGTATTCTGGCTAACCCCAGCCTCAAAAGTTGTTCTTGCACTAGTTTTTTACAGCAATGGGTAAATCCTAATTCACCTTCTAGTGCTTTCCCAAGAGACATATCTTGAACTCAGCTCTGTACTCTTTCCTCTTGGCATAATAGAGGAAGTTGCTTGTCAGCAGTGAGGTTCCTTACAAGTTGCTTGAGTCCTGGTGGCTTTTTAACCTTAGACAGAAGGGCTCTTGCAGCATGCTTATGTGAGGGTGGTGACCTTTGTTTAAGAGAATGGGAAGAAAAGGGCTTCTGACACATTTTCTGTAGAAAATGAAGTGCCACACTACAGCTAAATAATATAGTTTATCTCTCATAGTTGAAGAGGTCCTGCCTCACCTTGTAGCTGCTTGGGTGCTTGTTGAGCCTGTGCTGAACTGATTCAGCACACTGCCCTGGTTTCAAGGAGTTGGATAGCATGAACTTGTACTGGCTAAAAGCAGCTTGGTTTCAAACCTGCACAATCACAGCCCTGGTGGGAGAGGAAGTAAAGAGTTGACTGCTGGTTGCCTGCTATGCATAGTTTTATGTAGGAGCACTGTTGCTCTGACCAGATGCTGATGACAGGATAAAGCTGTGTTAGTCCTCTATCTGTGACTGTGTTAGAACCACAGAAGCATGTGGCAGGAACAGGTGACCTAAGTCTGTAAGGAAGGTACTTGGTGAGAGGTAACTTGAGCTTTGTAGTCTTCCAAGTGACTTGGATTTATTCCTGACAACTGATAATTCTCTTTCCAGAATTAGTCCAGGAGAATTAAAACAAACTCACCTTGGGGGAAAAAAAAGTGCTGAACAGAATAACATAGAATCTTATTGGCAAGATATGCCACCCACAGAAGTACGACTTCAGAAGTCAGGTTCATTGGTATGGGCTTGTTTATTGCTGTATCTGCTCAGGGCTTGGTTCTTTTTTTATCCCATAAAGGAAGCTCTTCTTTTTTGGGGTTTAATCAGGTAAAACAGTTGTCCAAAGACAACTGAAAAATCCACAAACACTACACATTCAGATAATGGATGATTAGCAAGTGACTAGTTATAGCCCAGTTTTATGACAATCAAAACCATTTAAAGCTGTCCTGAATGAAGAAGCAAGGTTTCCTTAAGATATTTTCTTAGACTGTTTTGTTGGAACAATGTAATTGTTGCTACATCAGGAAATACTATTAGTTTGGCTGCAGCAATAGACTAGTCCCACCTGTGAGTAGACCTACAAGCATTTTTTTCAGCCAGAGTAGTGTAGTCTGGCATGTAGAAACTGTCCCTTATATTATCTTCAGCTCACCTATTCTTGTTTAACAATTGACTGCTAATGAGTTGACCTACTTTCTGGGAGGAATTTTCCTTTCCAAGTTGAGGCTCATCTCAGAGGCACAGAACTAAACTGCCTATTGATAAACTTGCATTGTGTCTTTCAAACTACCTTTGACATATTCCTCTGCTACACTAATTCTAGCACAGTCAGGTCCAGTCTTGATTTAAAATCAAGGCTGCTTGTTCATACAGAAGCCAAAAATAGACCAAAGTAAGCTTCTTCAGCAGAATATGATACAGAAAAGTAATGTTGAAACTGTCTGCTGTAATTACCAAACACTCCTTCTGTTATCTCATTGAATTGCAGTATCTGAAACAACCAGTTAAAAAAAGCATCAGTAGGCTGGTTTTACACTGTCACAGACTTTGCTGATTCATCTTTAAAAAAGCTGTAACCAAGAAGCAGTCTGATGCAGAAGTGTGTTAAGGCACTTTAGTTTTATTTGTATTGTACTTCCAATACAGTTTTGGCATCTCCTATTCATGTGGTATCTTGATATTTGGCAACAGGGAAATAACTTTTTAATTTTAAATTTAAAAAGGCAAGTATGTTAGATCAGGGCATCCATCTTGTATTGTCTATAAACCCTGATTCTACTAAATGGAACCAAAGGTATGCAGGAGCCCTATCAATACAGCCTTATTTTTGTGACGGTGCTGAAACAATTAATCTTTTGACTTTGCTTACCTTAGGCTGCCGTTGCTAAGCATGCAGCTTTCAGAGAGACCACATAGGGGTTGTTTGATCTTGTAAGTTAGCTTCAAGACATTAGCTAGTCATCTCTGATATAGAAGGAGGGTCATAGGTTTTTGTTATGTGATTCCTCTCCTAGGGAAGGAGGAAGCTGTACCCAACAGGAATTTTGCTCAGTTTTTGCCTTAAATCTAGAAGGGATTATGTATCAAACTTCAGCATCTCAAGTAGCTTCTGACTCTTAGAATAAGGTGGAATTTTCCCCTCAAATTCATTTTAGTGTATTTTTGTCCCCTTAACTTTGTTCTGTTATTGCAGATCTGCAGATTACTGTAAATCTGTTCTGAGTCTTAGATGGCTGAATCACTGAGATTTAACAGTAGGTGCAATATTCTCAAACTGGTGTGCTGGGATTGTAAGGCACATACATGTATCTAAGCTTATCTACCTTATTTTAAGGTATCTGAGGGGCAATGGACTATGCTTACCTTAAGCTGAAGGGACTGTTTTGGAGGCTAGTGGTAGAGAGACATGAGAGGATGAATTTAAAGTTTTAACCAGGGAACCTTCTGATGTGCAGCAAGCTAATGGGGAGCATGTATGGCCCTTAAGGGGTCAAGAGGGCATTTAATGCTGAGATACAGAAGGGAGGCAGTGAGATTGAGCCCTGCTAAGAGCTCCAGTCAGGAGCTGTTCTCCATTAAATTCCAAAAGTCATCATCTTAGTCAGTGGCTTATTTTCTTGATGTTTCTTGAGTGAGTCATTTTTGCTGACTCAGGGAAATTACAGCTTCATTTTGTTTTGTTAGGTAAGCCTATGCTGCAGTACTGGTATTCACCTGAAATACTACAAGCCAGTATGGTGGCTGTGTCTAATGCTAATGGAGATGCTGGGGATGGAAATAAGGTCACTGTTTCTGCTTGCAGACAGTCTCTTACCATTCTTTTCATGTCTTCTTGAATCTTAAGACTACAGTCACTAACACTAGAAAATGAAATCTCCAGTCATTAATACATAGAAACTAAGATCAGGAATCTGATGCTGATAACTTCTACTGAAACTGGAAAGCAACACCTGCTCTATTATGAGAGTACTAGAAGACTTTCTATGCTGTGGCATTATTCATTATACTCAAGTATCAAGAGGAATGTTTTCTAAATGTTTTTTACAAATGCTGGTTAAATGAACTTCTCAGGAAGTCTTCAGAATCAGTACAAAACAATTGCTCTGATAGCTCTAAAATATATAGGGTATTATCATTTTTCCTTTAAAAATTCTATTTAGGTATAGCTTAATAAAGAGCTTATATTCTTAGAATGTACTGTTTAGACACTACAGACTTCAGTGTACCATGAAAAAACGTGGTTCTGATAACTAAAAATACTCCTAAACATGGTGGTATGCAGCAGTGTATACAGTATAAAATACTGTCCTGGTGGATTACAAGGTAGACAATCTTATGGGAGTCCTGACTCCCTCTAGCACTGCCTTTGTAAGGCCTGACTTTGTTAAAGGACTGTTTAAACAAAATATTGTTATGCTTGTAAGACTCACTGGAAAAAGGGCATTTACACTACTAACAACTAATTGGCTATTACATTTCTAGATACTGAATGGTATTTCAGGTTATGGTGTGTAGCTATATGTGAAATACTATGAAAGCCTCTTGCTGTGCACTCCCACAAAATTAGAACTTCTGGAGTTTACAAGAACATTGGTCTTGCATGACATTCAGAGTTGGTATCACCTGCAGAAAGAAAAATCCCTCCCTGCCTTGCCTACAGCTGACCTATGATAGTTAAGTTTCTTTGCTGTATGGTTTTCCTTGTCTGTAAACCCTGTGCTTTAGGTAGGTTGTTTGTAGATCGTGATCTTTGGGGAGCATGCACAGCATATTGTATCTGTGGCTTTTTAATTCTCTAGACAATACAGTCAAAGCCTTTAACAGTGAATGTAATACTGAGCACATAATGCAAGCAGTGATTAAATATTTAATTTCCCCTAAACAGGAAGGGTTATTGCTTGCTCTGGCTGCAGCCAGCTGGATTCTTCCCACACCCCATGAGCAGCACTGTAACACAAGCTGCTGCTGACCTCTCCCTTTCCATTCTTCCCCCTGCCCTCCAGTGTCTTTTAGATATTCGAGGGTCTAAAATCTTTGCAAGGTCTGTCAGTGATCAGGACAATTGGCCTCTGCCCCACTGGGTGAACTGCTAATGAGTTCCAGGTGGTTGTCAGTTGACTGGTTGAACTTCAACATTCTCTGCCCCCTGAACAGAGTAGAGCACAGGGCACAGCCTTTGCTTGTGACCTGCAACTGGTTTGGTTCAGCTGAATACTTTCCTCTAAGTAATAGAGCAGGCTAGGATATACTACTGTCTTGTCTCTCTGCATTTTTAATTTTGTATTTGTATTTCTGTAAATGCTCACAGGTGAGACCACTGCATGGGTTTTAGACAAACAGGTACTTAGTGCTTCTAAAAGCCCATTTTTTTCATAATGGAGAATACACTTGTCTACGTGAATATTGTCAAACAAATGTTGTGACTTCTTGTAACGGATTGGTAATGTAGATAACTGAACTAGTGCTCTCATGTACTACTAAACTGTTGAATGTGGAGAAACTGGAATATAATGTAGCTTTCTGCTAGTAAATGACTGGACTAGAAATTGCGCTCTTCTGTTTTGAGGCTGGTCCAGCTCACAGGAAAGTTTCCTTCACTTTCTGCCTCTGCCACCCTTGCTTTGGCTCAACCAAAAGTGTAAGGTATGGTGAGGGAATCATTCACTGAAACTGTCTCAGCTGGACCGGGTTGTTGATCTGGCTTCCTGCTAGCTAAATCACAGTTAAGTAAACAAAAATGTAAGTACTGTATAGTTGCAAGTAGAATAGTATCAGAGATTAGAAGGTAGTTTGTACTTTTAAATACGTATATCCTGTTTATTGTATATCCTTCCTGTTTACTGAAGCCTAGCGCAGCTTCTGGTGTTACCAGAACAATGTGCTGGTGTTAGATATATTTTTGCATTCCTTTGGGTAGAAAAGTAAGATGAAGTCCTTTTAAAGTGGCTAGGAGGTAAGCTGTGGACTCTACCCACTCATCTCAAATACTGAAAATAAATACTGTATTGACTCGTGTACATCTGTCACCCCTAGAGACTTTCTTATTTAATCTCTTCTTCCTCTTGATACCAGAACCTTCTAAGAGGTGTTGATTGTTTGTCTTGACCACTTGTGAAAAAAAATTTTCAGCACATCTGATTTTCTGCAAAGAACAGTCTCTTACAGATGCTCCCAAACTCTCCAGCAGCACTGACCTGTTTTTCTAAATCTCACATCCTTCTTATCCCAGACTGCACACTGCAAAAGCAAAGCAAATATGGTTGTCCTGTCTGAAGGTAAAAGCAGAAATACATGTGTAAGAGCGGGAGAACTTAAGTTCTGTCTTGCCTTTAGTAGTAATTACCAGCTGCATAGGTTCTGCTCAGAATGATGGCTTTTATCTGTGGGGTTATTTAACAACATTGTCTTTCTAATAAGCATCTAAGCTGTAAGAAGTACCTTTTCATTAAATGAGCAGCCTTCAGCTGAATACCTAATCAGTTTTGAGACTGGTATTTGATGTGTTTTATAATTATTTCTGATACAGCCAGAATTCCTGTTTGACACTCCCCAACTTAACTGTAAATTGTGGATTTCTATACAAAAGTTGACTTTGTCAGTCCATCAAGCGCAGAATGGGTTGATCCTATTCTTCAGGATAAGTGTGGAGAAACGGAAGTTCTCAGTCTCATGTTAGTCTGGTACAGTTTCTCTTAATTAGCACTTGTGAGCTCAGTACAGCATAAGGAAAAAACTTTGGTTAATAATCAAGCTAGAATGTTCTTATTTGCCATCGTTTCCCTTAAGGGCAGCTGTTTCTCCCAGTTTCTAGATACTAATTTGTTTAAATGAGAAGAACTTCCTGGTTGAGGACCAGGTGGGAGTCTTGTGTGTCTTGGAGAACTTGAAACACAATTCAGCACAAATTCTTAAAGTTTTTCAGAGCCTCACATGAAGATTCAGTCACTTCCACAGATAAGGAGGCCAACTGGGTTAATTAAACATTTACAAAAAAATACAGTGCATTCCTTTAAACTGCTTAAAGCTGTGGAGGAGGAAGAACCACTGACCAGGAAACAATTTCAGAAGGGGTTTGAGCTGATCTGAGACTGGCCAGTCTGTCCTTGTTCTCCTTTCTTCCACACCCTTCGCTATGTGTTCCTTTTACATCCTTTATACCAGCTCTAACAGTAGTGCTGTTGTGTGGGCATGCACTTGTCCTTTCTTTGGACATGTTGGTGTGAAAAGCTAGTGCTGTGGCAAGGAAGGGGATAGCGATGGATGGCCAGAGGTGGGAGAAAGGCAGGATGGTCTAGGTTGTCTTTGAGCCCAGTGTAGCCAGGTTTTGGGAGCACCACACTTGCTTCTGAACTAGATGGTACAGTAAAACTGAAATGTTTAAACTTCGAGTCTTTTTCCTTTCAGGTGTAAAACTTAAATGTTAAAATGGAAGACCTAAAACTGTGCGCATAGACTTATTTAGGAGAATGTTTCCCAGTTTTAAGTAGAACACAGACAGTATTTGCAGACCCTAAAGAAAGCTACCTTCTTTTGAACAGTATTCTCTTGCTGGTCTTAAATACTTTATGGCAACTGCTGGCTGCAAAAGAGGCTAATTCAGTTATAAATGCTATCATTTTCCCTGTTTAGGGAAAATTATTCCATGCAACTTGCTGGCAAAGCCAAACAGGCACCTGAATATCAGATTCCAGCTCCATATGCCTCTAAATTTAAACACCTAACTAAAGTTCTAAGTGTGATAAAAGCCACAAATCAGAGTAATAGTGTAGTGTTACACACATTGTAAAAAGATCATAGTTTGGTATCCAGCACTTCCATCTGTAGGATAAGTTGTAGAACTTAAGTGACTTTGTTTTCATCTTAAAATTATTTAAAATATAACAAATCAACATTTTTTTTCATTAAACAGTCTTTCTTTTTTTTTTGCCAAAGGAAGGCTTCATCTTCCCTTTCCCTTGTGTATTGTTTTTTCTTGACATTCCCATTCTATGGGTGGAGAGCTGTTCTGAGTGACAGCTTCCTTCCTAGTCTCCCTTCCTTCCTTACAGACTTGTGTCATGCCATGTTGTCCAGCCAGATGTGATTAAATATGAGCTCCCTAAAGGCTGTTGATATTCCTGTGAATTATCCATAGGTTTTCAGTGGAAACTACACTACGGCTGTCTCAAACCTACAAATAAAAGTTGGGAACTCCTTGTGAACTGAGTGTAGCCCCATGTAACTATGAACTGGCTTAGCTTTACTCTGTACAAATGTGTATTGACCTGTTCTTACAGTTCTAGCCAAAAACTTAAGGCTGTTTCTTCCCTGTAAGCCCTGCTCAGTAATTCAAATCTTGGTCTTGCCTCTCTCTTCTCTCTCTCCATCGTTTGTGTGCGCTTTTGTTCTTTTCCATGTGGATGAATCTTTTTCACCTTTCTTGCATAGGTGAAGGGTTCAAATCTCTGCAGTATTTTTTCCTATTCAACTTTGTAACTAGTGCTGTAGACTCTGGCTAACCCTGAAAGCTCTTTGTGTGAGCATTACAGGTGAAGTGTACTTCCTAGTCTTTCACAAAGTGTTGGATGAGCCAGTTTCAGAGCACTTCAGTGATCAGGTCATTTTCTCTGTATAATTAAAGGGGAGAGAATCTAAATCAGAGGACTGCTGTTTCTTGCTAGTACCTAGCAAACATCACAGAACCTATTGGTGACTAGTTCATGATAAAATCTACTAGACAAATATTAAAACAAAATAGAGAATCTTTAACAGAAAAGAGGCACCCCAGTTCTGAGTCTGAAGCATGGGGAACTTCAAGGAATTCTCTTTACAGCTGAGGGTTATGCTTTAGAGGGTATGAATAACAACTGAGCCATTATGATCCCTTTAAAATATAAAGTTACCTAGATCAGAAAAGCACCCTCAAGAGGTTAGTGCTGGTACTGGCTAGGTAAAAAGGAAGAGGAGGTACACTGTGAAGGAGACAAGGCATGAGACTTATCTACAAGACTGAATTCTAGCCTTGTAATCTTTCAGTAGATCTTGGTCACCCTTTCCTCCAGTTTGTAGAAGCTAATGAAACTGAACATGCATGCATTCCTCAGAAGTTCAGTGTACAGTCACCTGGTCATAGAGATTCTTGTCACCTGTGATGGCAATACTGGCTTGTGGTGTATGTTAGTGTGTCTTTTACAGTGAAAATTTAAGGACCATTTGCTTATATGTATGCAGTGTTGTCTTCTTTCCCTGTAAAGTAAAAATGCTTCTACTTGTTTAGGGTAGGTTAATGTTCAACTAAGCACCATTTCCAAATGTCTTCTACTCCACTGCTGGAAAGCAATGCATCATTGCAGTAGGAATTCTAACAGTAATGTTAAAAATGGAAATGGGCTTTTAGTGTAACATGTGTAACCCACTACCAGTTTCTTGTATTCTTTTACTATGGACTGTACAAATGAATTTTGCAGTCACTTTGGTGAAACTGTTCTCATCTGACCCCTTTATTTGCTGCTTTTCCTCTTCTACCTTTTCCAGAATCTTATGGTTGAAAGTGCAAGCATGTTTTCTAATTCCTACTCTAGATTATACACTTTCAAAGAAATGAAACTACTGTGTAATTTAGTCAAATCAATCTGATTTAACAAAAAGGTGCATCTTTTTCTTTCAATGAAACATGTAGAAAGGAACAAAAATGTATGAGAAATATTTAAATATGTAGGCACAGAAAGATTTGGATAACTGCTGTTTATGTGAAAGTTCTCAAACTAGTTTTTATAAATTTCACATACAGATGACTGTTTAATGGGAAGAAAAGCTTGAATTAAATCTTGAGTTTCCTTCATCTTTGTTTAATAAAAACTGAAGGCATAGCACTTACTGTCAGTAATTCTTCCTAATTAAAAAAAAGCCCTGAAGCTTGTGTCTTGTTACAGAGTAATTGTCTCCTGCTGCAGTTACACAACAAAAAAAACCCTTCATATTCAAACTGTTTGTTTTGCTGGTAGGCTTAAAACACTGCATGTCAAACTTAGGGTACTTTGTCTTTTTCATGTAGAGTCATGTAATAGATCTCTTCCAGTTCCTAAAGAAATCTTCCTTAAAAAAACATGACCCATGACTGTAAACCTGTGTACTTTGGTGGCAAGAAATTTGGAATTTTTGAGCTAAGAACTCTTATGTTTGCAAGTGAATTACTGGAGTGTCTTCACTTTCTGAACTGGAGCACTTAGAGTTCAGCAGCTGGTAAAAATGAAACAGCCTGTCCTAATGAAGTTAAATCTAGAAACAAAAAACAAGGCAAAACACCTCAATCTTATTGTAAAAACTGAGCAATTATTGGCTAAAAAGGTTGAGCTGGAAGGCTTAAAATGTAATTGAATGAAACAAAAATTCTTGGTGTTGAGTTGTAGCAGCTTCTTTTGGAGAACAGAAGTGTTTATGCCTTAAGGAGTCAACTTGTGGAAGCTGCTGCTTAAATTAACCATGAAGATGTGATATATTTTCCGCATGTGAAAATCTGGTTACTTGTTTGAGAAGATAGGATTGTATCAAATAGGTAATGGCTTTGCCACTCCATCATCCTGACGCTGAGCATGCAATAGCAGAGATAAAGACAGGAAACATGGCCTCTGATGTACATTAGTGGAATCCTGCCATGGCCTCGAGTGGAGCTAAAAATTGGCTCCAGACATGTGAACATTCAGCAGTGTCCTTTGATCTGAGTGAACTTTCAGAGTTCTTCAGTGTGTGCTGTGTATTTGAAAGGCTGTGATTCTGTTACAGCTACTTCTGCCATTTTCATTCTGTCATGTTCCAGCTCCTTTTCAATCATTAAAACAGAGGAGGGAGAGATCTTTGAGATGCTGTTGATTTGAAGGTATATTGACCTACTCTATAAAAAACTGTGCTTAAAGTTGAACAAGCATAGTGCCATTTGCTTTTTTTGTTTGGTTTTGTTATACAAGATGGTAAGCATCTGCTGAAGTGCTTTGGTGCTTCAGCATCCCTGGTTGTTACCATGTTAAGTGTAGACAGTCCTTAGGATTTCAGATGTTTTGTGGAAAAAATTACTCTCTGCTCCATATGAGGCATTAAATTCCTGACAAAATGCCTTCTGTGACCGTCGCAATTTTCTTAGAAGAAAAGTTGGGATCTGGAGTATTAGGAAGCACGTACACAGCTTTAATATGCACTTCACGAGTTTTTGCACTGTGATTTAGCAGCTCAAAGAAGGGACCAGGGATTACCACTCTGTTCCTACTGTTTAGATCTTAATGTCTTGTCTTCTAATGAAATATATAGGAATAAGCTTATTTAAAACCCCTTTAAGTGATTTGTGATAGGTGTCTTATGCATCACCAGAAATCGAAGCCATCTCACATCATATGACCTCCTTTGAAATTTTTTTGTTCTCAATATGGCAGTTTGTTTATATAATGAGATCTTATCTGCTTCAATAATAGCACTTACCATTAATTTATATATAATGTCTATATGCAGAATTGCATATTACATGGATGTTGGGGAAAATACAGTTTAGTTTGCCCTTTTTTACTTTATTTTAAATCAAAATGTATCTTTGCTATTGCTGTTTGTGGATTGTGCAATTCTTGGAGCATTGCCTAATTTATCCAATGTTAATCTATTACTTGCTCAGGGGAACAAAGGAAAGGGGGAGGATGAGAACGTAGAGTAAAATGACAAACTTTGATTTCCTGAGGTCATTGCTCCCTCAAATGTCTATTCCCTAGATGATTCTTGTCAGAAATAAGTTAGACCTGAATGTAATTGTCAGAGGTCTTGATGGCTTCTTTGGAATGTCTACCAGTATAGTGGAAGTGAATTAGAGGACGAGTAGGTAATATGTCACACAGTGTAAATTCAGAGAGCTATAATTTGTACCCAAGTCTCAGTTCCCATGTCAGTAATTTAGTTGCTTTCATGCAGAAATCTTCCAAAGCATACAAAGCTGGGTAAATGTAACTCTTAAAGTATAGATCTCATTACCTTGAGAATGCAGTCCATTCAAAGTGTCTGTATTTCCCATTGGTGTATCTGCAGATCTCTTATTCGCCTTACTTGCATGAAAACTACTTGCATGAAATTTTTAACTCCTTAACTACAACAAAATCTGTATGTATTTTTGTCTTCTCTGTAAACACTGACCAGATTACAGTGTACAGAACAAGGCTGGTAATTCAGATACATTTCAATGCTGTGAGGTGGTGATGAAGGAGGGGGTGCAAAAGGCAGCTTGCCCTAAAATAACTATTCGGTCATGTGAGTGGCAAATGCTTTTAAGCGTAATCTTAGTTCAGTGTGTGACAATTCACTTTACTGATGGAAGGACTTTGAACTTTATATTTTCTTAACTTGTGTATCTGGTGGGCAACATCAGAGTCCTTCTGAAGTAGACTTCTAGAAGAGATACCAAATCCTGTTTATAGAAATGTAAGTGTGTACATTGCATGATACTTAGGAAATTCGAGTTTTGCATGTTTGGTAGCTTCCTCCATGCATGTTTAAAAATGATTTTTTTTCATTTAACCACATGTATTTCTTGTTTTTGTTTTTTGTTTTCCTTCCCCCAACAGCTGGCTTACCCCTTGGTGTTCTAAACTTGGCCAAAATAAAACCGTATCAGAGGGGCTTTTTCTGTAATGATGACAGCATCAAGTATCCGTTCCATGACAGTACCATCACATCCACTGTCCTCTACACAGTGGGGTTCACCCTGCCCATTTTCTCTGTAAGTAGCTAATCTATAGGGAGTTTTGGTGATGGGAATAAAATGTGTGTCTTTCAAGAGTTCAGCACTGACTGAGGTGAAGACAGTCTGTATAGGCAAGATCCCATATATGTATAGTAATATGCATGTGAAAGATGCTGTTGCTACTTTCTGTTTGCACAGGAAATCTGGGACTAATCTCTTGACTGCTAGTATTGCTAATCTCATTTGTTTTAGGAGCAGAAAAAAAGGAGATGAGAATTTAAACTGTGTTAGTCTAGGCTCTTATCACTGGGGATAAAAATGCTACAGGCTTCTGAAATGCTGTGGAATAAAATACATCTCTTGTTCAGAATGGGTTAGTCTGATGGCTTAAACACTTTGATGTTAAAACTTGCACTGTACTGGAGTACAGAAACCTATAACTAATGACTGTTGCTTCCATATACTTTCTACAGAAATAAGTCTAATTTGCACTCAGTGTGTTGTCTTAGGTTTAGAAAAAAATGTGGTGACTCTTTAAACCCTTCAAAATGGGATACAGAGGCTGAAAATCCAGTTGCCTGTAAAAAAGAGCCTCAGTGTTTTCAAGACCACATGATTTTTACAAAGAACAATTAACTCTTCAGTAGGCTTTTCTGTTTTATCCATGTTTGTATCTGAGTTTTTAGTAAGGTTTGAGCTGGTTTAGAGAACCAAAATTTAACTATTCAGAATAGACTTGAACCTGAAATTGCATCTTCTTGTTTCTGCCTACAATGGTTGTATTTAGAGATGGCCATAATATTTGGTTTTCTGATAAATGTATATGCTAAACTAATAAGAAGTGTATATTAAATCGGTTTAAGGATGGAAGCTATTGTTTAAAATGAATAAACAGAAAACTGCAGAACCTCTACATGGGTACTCTAGTTTTCCATTAAATGTTTATTTATTAAAGCTTGCATTAGTCCTGTGCAGTGAGTAGATGGTAGACAAAACAGTCTACTTTTGAAACAGTCTGAAGTTTGTAATTTTGTACTGATATATATCTTACAACTTCAGGAAAATTTATTTTCCAGTAGAGTTCATGTGTACCTTAACTGGTATGTACACAGGCAAACGAGCAGTTGCAGGTCTGTGGAAGTTGGACTTTTAAAGAGGCATTTCAGTTGCAGTTAGATAATCTGTTGAACTGCTTGATATTTTTGTCTTCTATTTTTAGATTAGAAGAAGTTGTTCCTGTAATAGAAAGTCAATTGAGAATGCATGGGGGGGGCTCTAAAGCAGTGGAGAAACACCTGATTTACAGTAAATTTACTTAAGAGTGTAAACATCTAAGGAGTTTGACTGCTATTGTAACTTTAGCTTCCAAGGTATCTAAAATTATAACCTAGGATTAGATTTGTCAGTGATTCCAGTCTATTCTGATATTTTTCTTCTATGATACTCTTGTAGGATTTACACAGTGAATTTTTATTGTTTGTCTTTGTGCAGGGGATCAAGTATATAATTGGAACAATCAATTCTGGCTTCTATGCAGAGATGCTAAAAAAAATATTCTAAAGTGTTTGTAGTTCTGTAACAACAATACAGGCTATCCAGATCAGTTTTCTTCAGTCTGACCATTTTACAAACCTTAACACAGATTTTTCTGGAATTTTGTGAGAAAGTAAACACTGTAGTGTGTATATTACTGTTCTGTGTAGTTAATATGTTAATCTAACTGGCTTTCTTGGTGTCAGTATTACATCGAGGGAGTTCTTCAGCCTCATGTAATAGGTGAGAAATCATTTATGGTTACTGAAAATGTAGAGCTAGGGTGAGTGTCTAGAGCTAGGGATGTTAAGATCTGTTTTTTCTACAACTTACTGAGTTGAAAGTGGGTTCCAGTTGCGAATGTTTTCTAGCTTTAAGCTTGCCTTTATTCAAAATGAACAGGGAAAGTTGATTAGTCTGGAAGCAGAAGAATCTGACATTCCAATTTGTTTTGGACTGACTCAATGGAGGCTTGAAACTTGTTCCAAAGCAGCTTAAGTTTTTTGGAAGTAGCATGTTCCAGAGTCAATATCCTCAGCAGGGTCACAGCTGGCTTGTCAAAGCTTATTGGGCAGTGATACTGATTATCCCACATCTAGTAAAAAATGTTATCCTGACTTTTGAGATGTTCTTGAAGGGAACAGGCTTCTCAATGAAGGAATTGACAGTAAAAATTGGGTCAAATACCGTGAAATAAGAGTTGATAAATTGCTCTTTTTGTGAAATTCGGAGTTCAAAGACTAGCTTGAACAGGGTACTCCTTCCTAAGGAGGACTTACACCTCAGCTTTGTCACATCGCAAAATAGAAGGAAGGACTTGTGGTAGGAAGCTGAGGGAGGGGAAAAGGAATCATATCTCCAACATGAAAAAAAGAATGGTTAATTAGGTAGTACAGTAGTTATAACCCTGCCCTTTAGCATTCAACAATGTACAGGTATTGCTGATACAGTTATTTAGTTCTTAGTCCCTAAAGCCTCATGAAATCTCAGCAGAAATGCTCAAAATATTATGCCTATGCCCCTGCTGCACTAACAGCTTGCTTGTCTTCAGAATGCAGTAAGAAATGGCTTGGACATCTTGATTTATAATAATAAAAGGTCTTGTCTAGTTCAGTTGATGGGGTAGGCCCCTAGTGGAATATAGAATACCTTCAAAAAGAATCCCAAACAACCCAAAACATACAGCAATGAGTAAGGCATAGATATTTCATTAAGAAGTCTCTCTGTGCGTAAAAAACTAGGCTGCCTGAACATTTACTTGTCTTCAGAACATTTTGTGAAGTTTTACAAGACATGTTAGAAACTTGCAGGGATCTGAAAAAAAAAAAAAATTCCTACAATTCCATTTATAGCAGTGAACTCTTTCTGTTCCCATTGCCACCTTTCATCAGGAAATAAAATGTCTGGGAAAAACTCATGTTTATTCTTTTGCAAGTGCCACTTCATTGTTTGATACTTCATAATTTTCCAAATTGTTTTCTGTGTCTGGATGTTAAGCATGATTTTGTATTAGAATTTTTGAAGACTTGCACTTGAGCCTTGGTAGTGCTCTGGAAAAGTAAATCTCTTTTGATGTCTAGGCCAGTGTCTGGAGCAGCACACATTCATGATGACTGACATCTCAAGAACCCCAGAAGATTATTCTGATGCTTCCACCTTCTGAAGTCTTTTCAGAGATGCTTAGAAAGTAATTCTGAATAGTCTAAAAGCCATGATTAGTCAGGGGGCAGTGTCCATAGATTGCAACTCTAGGAATATTTTGAAATTAATCTCTTAAGTAGAAGTTTTTGGTCTGTCATTGTTGACCTTTAGCTGTCTGCATGAGATTAGCTCTTCCATGTATAAATGACAGGTTAATGTCAGTGTCTTTCTCTCGCAGCAAGGTCCAACCATGCCTATTTGCATGTGTCCTGTTTCATTGGTCTTTTCTGGTGACCTCACCTCCAGATCAATTTCCTCTTCCTCCAGTCATCTTGCTGCTTAAAACTGCTGTCTTCAGTGACGCTCATATAGCTACTCTTAGATCAAAGGGTAGATGTGGTTGAGGGAAGGAGCAAAGGAGGTCTCTCTGAAGCATCCTTCTCAGCCAAGGAGCAGAAGGATGGAGCAACTCAAGAGTTGCTGAGTTTCATCTGCTCCTTGTGCTAGGTTCTGAGCAGGGTTTCTGTAGTTGCCTACCAAAGCTTTGCCTTGAGGAGAGGTTCAGGAGGTGAAGGGACACAATGCACTGGTGAGTTTCTATATGATGGATTGATTCATTAGAGGACAAGTGTTCAGTTCTTCTAACTCAGTCAAAGTGCCACATGGAGTTTATGGGAACAAAGTAGTTTGCCACAGCTGTTGCTGCTAAAACAGGTAATGCAAATGCTGACGTTCGTGACAGGGGGAAGTGTTCAGTAGTAGTACAGGGTTTTGAATAAGTCACTTCTCTGGGATGAGCTCTGCAGTTTGTGACTTCTTTCAGAGAAAGGAATGTTACAGACCCGTAGGACTTAATTTTTTCCACCTCAAACACATCCAAAAGATATTTAGGTTGTCAGGTCATGTTGTCTTCTACTTCAGAAAAGAAAACCAAACCATTCTTAGTTTGATTTGGCAAAGGCTAATGTCTTCAGTATTGTGATGCCTTCCCTAAAGGGACCTATGTAACTTTGCTTCTGTGCCAGCTTTAATGTGTTAGACATTTAACTTAATGTTCTCAGAAATGTCTCCTTCTACCATGTGCATCAATGTTCTGACTGTAACTTCTCCTTTCTACAGATTAGCACAGTCATACTTTGGAGGCAATCTCATTTCTTTTCTGGAAAAAAACCTAATCTTTTATGCTTTGTTTGTGGAAGGGGTACATTTTGCAGGGAAACTTTTACTGGAAGGACATATTTGATTAATAACATAAGCACTTGTTGGGCTAGTTCATATGCTTCTTGAGGGACAAATATAGCTACTGCTGTGGTAGAGCCTGGTAAAGCAGAGGACTAATGAAACCTGTTGAGGACTGTTAAATTGGTAGGTGTGCACTTCATTTTTCTGCAGCAGTGTCAAAGCTTTATGGCCCACTGTTGATAGCTTTTCAACTAATCAAAATTAAACCTGCTGTTTGACACTAGAGTAGGCTTTTGCATCCTTTAACTTTCAGGTATATATTTTATTATGCTCGAACAAGACTGCCTCTTACCTAGTAAACTTTTTCGAAAGGAGGATGATGTTTTATCTTGTTTTTCTAGTGTATTCATGGCACTGGAAATCTTTTTAGGCAGTGCTGTTCAACTTCATAATCTGGCATGAGTTCTACTTGATACTAACTGTTTATACAACCCATGTTTATATTATGTGAAGGGTTGCATGGGGTGATGCACTTTGCTTGAATTGATGAGTAATTACTGGGTGAGATCACTACTGTGGGGGACAGATGCTGAGAAATAACAGTTGCTGCATCCAGCTTTGGCCCCACTTCTGCCCTGTCCATGGCAAGCAAGGGTGTTTTGGTGGGCTTGGTTTGAAGTCAGATGAGGAAAGATCTGAGAAGAGCCGCTTCCAGTTTGATACTCTTAACAGATGCAGTTCATTTTGAATAAATTGCGGCTACTTGCTTGTTAAACCTGTGGACTTGAATATTGTACTTTCCTCAATCCTTCAGGTACATTTGTTAATACAGTGATGAAAAATGCATGCAGTGTATGAAACAGTAAAATAGTTGGCAGCCTGACATTAGAAGGAGCTCCAGACAAGGGCTTTTAAAATGTTGAGTGAAGTGTGGTCATAATGAAGAAAGCCAAGTGGTTTGGAGTTGTTTTTAACAGGGTAAAACAGAATAGGGAAAAATGTAGGGGGAGGGGTTTGCAACTTTAAATATGCAAGTTTGTCATCTAAGCAAAAAAAACCCCAACCAGTCTGTGGCATGGATTTTTTTTTTTTTTCCTTAAGTCTCATACCTAGTTACTAATAAGTTGCTGTTGACATCCAGGACTTAGACCAGACACTCAAGGGAGTAGCAAAAAAGGGAAGGGACTGCACCAGAAACCAGAGATGAGCAACAGGGAAAGTAAGTGGAAGAGAGGGAAAGTTCCTTTTTGGCTGCCTCTTCTGTTTCCCTTCCTCTGGCTTACCCCTTTGTATCTCTTTCTCTTCTGCCTTGAGCAGAGAAATGCTCATGCAGAGAGATGTTTTTATCCATCTTTTCTGGAGAAAGCTGAATAACAAAATGCAGCCATTGATTTTGGTGAATTGTCGAGTGATGGTATATTTCTTGCTATGTGCCCTCCTGAACTGTAAATTTCCTGTAATTTCCTTTTAAGAAATGTAAAGTAACACTTTTGTGGTAATGAGGAGAAGCTGAAGTCTTAACTTAATCTGCAATGAGCTGTATAATACCATAATAAACCCCCGTGGAATGTGAGCAGTTATACAGAGTAATACTCAACTCAGAAGTTTTAACTAAGCTTTCACAAAATGCTTTTTTTTCAGGCAGGATTTCTGGTGTTGTATAAATGAATACTATGGATGTTTTTTCTTGATGCAATTAGTAATAAATCTCTACAGCATATTCATGAGAGATGTTAATTTCTGCTGTCTATCTTAATTTTTGGAGGAGACTTAAACCTCAAATACTACTTATGTTTTTGTTTTAAGAAGTCTAGGTGTCACTTCTGGTTTAAAGCTACACTAATGAAGTTGGCATTAGATAATAGCATGAAAACGGTGGTAGCGTTTCTTGAAGTGCTGGGAGAAAAGAGCAAAATCTTTCAAAAACTGTTTTGTTTCTAAATTCTGGAGAAAGACTATTGCTACCCACTGCTTAAACACAGATATTTAAAGCTATTTTGTCTGAAACATACCCACTGTTTCCTGGTGTCAATCACATCTATTCTCTTCCTCATCCCTTTAATAAACCATGAGCCTGGAGTACTTGGGCTAAAGGCAGCATTTAAAAAATAATTCATTTGATCTGTACATTCAAATGAGTACTTCACCAAGAAACTGAATAGTCATGGCATTAGATGAGGAAACCTTAAATATATAAATAATTCATTGAAATGTGAGAAATTGACAGTAAGAGTACGTGCTCCCTGTCTTTAACAAGGGAGGAAGGTACCAAGTAGAGCTCTCCAGCAGTCTGCCCAGTGATAGTGATTTATAGTGATAAATGCTCTGGAGGAGAGTGTATGCAGTGGCACAGCCAAGTAGGGTACTCAGAGCAGTAAATACAAAAGATGGCAATAACATGGCTAGTGAAATACAGTTTAGATCAATGTCAAGTCATGTCCTTCCTGAGGACAGTGGAAAGGACAACTTGAGGGTGACATATAATGTAATGTTCTTTCTCTTCACCAGAGTGGTAATGATCAGCTTTTAGTTCTGTAGAGAGATCAACTTCATGCCCAGTAACAGTGTAGAAACCTAATCAAAATTAGAAACATGGAAAGAAATAAACCTGTGTTATACAGGACACTTATAGGAAAAAACTCATCATAATTGATTAGAAATCACTTCATCTTGTGAGGAAATATAATCCATTATACTGTGTGAGTCAGATTATTGGACAAGTTTACTATAATTGTGTAAAATAGTCTTATCAGTTGAGCTACTTGTGTTTCTACCCCTGTATTTGGAGTGAAGGGCTGTTTCAAAAGCCTGTGTATCTCCCTCGCTATGAATGTCTTTATTGCCAACTGTATTTGCAGCTCCTTAATTCTTGCTGGTTGTTGGATAAGTATTGCTCTTTTTTCCTCTGATACCACTGCCTATGCAATTAGCTGATTCACAACCCTTACATTCTGTTGAACTGTGCAAAACTCAACTTTTCCATCTCTTTGAGATGAGGAATGTACCTTAGCTGTCCTCTCTGCATGTAAGGCAGTGTAATGAAAAACAAACATGTTTTCAAGTTCTGTTTGAATGTTGTTTCAGAAGAAATTCTTGTTGGGTGGCTAGAAGTGTTAAAGCCTTTGGAAAGACTTTTCTAATGGTCTATTATATTGATGAACAACAACCATGGGAAGCAGACACTATTTTCCCTTCCTGTTTTGAACAGACAAGCTCCCAGCTTGTTAGCGTTGTTTAACCTCCCAAGTACATGGCTGAACTCATTATGGCACAAATCTCCATCTGTTTTTTTGCTTCAGTCTTTAAGAGTTGTTTTGCAGGCAGAACTGGCTGACCTTGATCTTCCACAGTATCAGAATTGCCAGCTCTGTTAGCAGTGCATCGACTAGTTATTCATTAATGATGCTGGCATAGGCACTGCATACCACTAGCTTGTTGGCTTTATCCTTGAGATTACCCTACTGGTAACCTAACCTCTTCCCAACCTTATAATTCCTCTTAACATACCTGTTATCATCTTTCCTATAGGCAATTTCTTCACTGTTACAATTGACTTGGGAAATGAAGTATATGTTAGGGATGCTTTTGGTATTGTCATATGGGAAGTATTTGGTAGAGAGCCTTTGATCCTCTGCAATCTTCACTTAAAAGGAGTATTTAAACTCCCCAGTTTCTTCTTCTAGTTTCATGTAAAACTGAGACCCAAGTAATTTTTACTAGTTCTTCATAAGAAGCCAAACTCTGCCCTTAGAAATTGTAGCTTGTTTAGGGGGGAAAAGGGTAATTCTAGAAAAAGGAGGGCCTTTCTTTTAACTTACTGTGGCAACACATGACTATGTCAGATGAGCAGGATTTCTTTTCCCAGAGATCTGTTGAATCTTTGCTGCTTTTCCTGAGAAACTCCTTTATAGACTTTTATGTGGCTAAATCTTTGGACAGTGAAGTACACCACCTCCTATACTACCACTGAAATTTGTTCTTAATTTGTATTTGGGAAGTTAAAGACCTTGATGCTAATGATAGCTGTACCATTATAAAGACCAATATCAAACTCTTCAATAATACCCAGTCCTGCTACCATGATGCAAAAACTTACTCCTGTTTTCTGAAATGGATACCTCTTGGGGTGAAAAAGTAACATGTCTATCAGAACTGTAGGGAAACACTACTGTTGTACTTGCTAAGAGGCTTTGCCTCTTTCATCACTTATGCCAGTTCTTCTGCTTGTTTGTCCTGCCTGTACTAATGAAAAAGCCAAACTATTTTTCCCTGTCTCTATATTGTCTTTGGGGGGAGAGAGGCTTGCACTGCAGGAAGCAAGCACTTAAGCTATATATTTGAAATAACTTTGATTTGATTTAACAAATAGTTTGTTTTTTTAAAAAACACCTTTAAATCCATCAAAACGAGACCTTGCAGATTCATGTAAAACAGAACAAAACCCCTAAGTATTTTGTTTTTCTTAATGGCTTCATATGACAGAAACAGTAGTTGTGGCTCCTCTGGTTTGACTTCTACTTTTCTCCCCCCAGCTAATAGTGAAGCCAATCCATGTGTCTTTAAAACAAGTAAATTAAACCTGTATGGATTGTGTTCTGAGGGAGTAGGTATTGATATTGGAAAGTACTTCAGCTGAAAAGACATCAAAAGCCAGTATTGGTGTGATTTTTTTTCAGTCTAATAACTGCCTTGGATTGAGCAAAAGGTAAATTACAAATGTTGTAGTTCTGTGACTTTAGTTTTCAGTTTAACAGTGTTAAGTCAATCTGATCAATTTTACTGTAATAAGCTTTTAGAAATTAAAACTTTTATCTTCAGCTTTCATGGAGCAGGTCTGCTTTCAGCACTGAAACATGCTGACAAAGAGGTGGTGGAATTACTTTTAAAAAATACATTATACAGTTGGGGGAATCTGAAGAAACCCTTCATGAAGTTTACTGTATATGCTTTTTTAGCAGTATTGTTTTTCAGTGCATAGATCTTCCAACTGTTAGTTCAAACCAGATAGGTAGAATTTTAAGGCTCATACTGTCTTTCCTAAAGTCTTAACCTATAATATTAGGTAACTGTTTATAAAAATCTCTTTCTTAATTAGCAATGTAGGATTGGTTTCAGGTAGAAGTGGAAAAATTATGAGAAGGCATTTTAATAACATTTTAGCTGGTTCTTACTTGTTTAACCTCCCCCCCCCAACTTAGAGTTGTTTGGTATTTTGTTTGCATGATCTTGATATAGGAAGGTGCTGCAAGCAATTAGATTAATTACATAATAATTTCGATATTGCTGTAGAGTGAGCACATGTTTCAAGCAGCTTCTCTTTACATGGAAAAGCACATGCTCTTGCTGCATGATGGACTTTGTTCCCATTATCCTCATACCATTGCTTTCCACTTCTGATTTAGCAGGAGGTAATTACATTAAAAAAAAATCCCCCCCAACACCTGAAGAATGAACCCCAGCTGAAATATTCAGGTATAGGTAGGAGGAAATGAGGAGTAAGACACCATGACAACATTATTCATAGAGCAGGTCTTTAAAGAGGATGATGCAGAGCTGGTGATGTGATGTCAGTGACACCACCTAACTATGATTGCAAGTATTTGTGTCAGTGTGCTGAAGCTGTGATGAGGTTTTTCTAGACTTAATTTTGTGAGCAACTGCTTTACCATGATGATTAAAACTACTTACTCTAAAGCAAACCTGTAAAGAATCAAGAGATTTATATGTGTGTGCCTCATGCTCCACTTGTGGAAATGTAAAAAATATGCTTAAATATATAGTCTTCAATCTTGGTGTTTAGTATGTGTGCGGGGCAAAGGATGAAGCTTTTATTCAATACATATTTTGTAGAATAAATGGTCTTGGAAACACACCATGCTATTATGCTGACAAGTCACCTTCCCTCACCTTGACTGCACACTGCTTCTGCCTCCTCCCTTACACCTTAGCTAAACACTAAACAACTGATTACATATTGTGACATTGTGACAATACCAATGCAAGGTGAGGGCAGAAATGAGGTCTTGTCTGCAGCTCTTTAAAAAAAACATGTTATTCAGACTATTAGGAGAAAGCAAGAGAGATTTTTTTTTTTCCTGGTAGGAAGGGCTATTTTTTTGCACTGTACTGCAGAGTACTGCTCCAGGGCTCTGTGGTGGCTCATGTCTGAATGGTTCAGTGTTTTGGCGAGGCTCTGGCTTGGCTCTTAGCCTGTTCTGCTATCCTTCTGCTTTGTTGGTGTGCTTGGACAGCTTCCAGAGCTAGGTCAGTTGTAGTCCCACTAGCGTGGAACTGGAAGCAACCCCACATCACAATGACAGTGGTTTTTTTGGCCACTTTCAGAAGGGAGAATGCTGTAGATTCTATGACTAACAGTACAGAAGCTACGTGACTTTTTTTGTAACAGGCTTAGCTGGAATACGTGGGCATTATGATAAACCCATAACTGCTTGATCGTGGAAGAAAGCTGTGTGTCATTTGTCAGAAGTCACTTCAAGGAAATTTTCACTTCTTGTTCTTCTGTGTCTGTTTTCAAACTGGAGCTTCTTCTGTGTCTGTTTTTGAACTGGACCATTCTTTTAAGCAGTCACTTTATGGTGTGAAGCATGAAATCCATAGCAAATCATTGGTGAAACCATAGTATGTCTTATTTGAGATGCACCCAGGAGTCAGGCTAGTTTGAAGGACTTCATGGGTGGAGGTTAAAGTGGGAAGAGGGTTGAAAAGCATCCTAGGTATTCTTTTTTTCTTGTAAGTCCTGACTGTAACAGTGTTTTTCTCCTCTAACAGTTCTTGTACTGTTTGGTTGGTATCTTTTCCTAATAATTTCTTTTTCTTCTGTTCTTTCCATGTTTACTTTTGTTTGTACACATTTATGTGTGTGTAGTTGTATATATGGAAAGGAAAAGGTGGACTGTGCCTTGACACTGAGGTCCTGAGGAGAGAATTGAGATTACAGCAACATCTTACTCTAGCAGGCAGGAAGGAGGCTGGTTTTGATCTCTGATCCATTTAGTGGTAGATGAGGATTGTCTACCCCCAGATGATTTTGTTGTCTAACCTAGTATGTACTTTATGTGCAATACTGCTGAGTTTTGAGAACTCAATCCAGGTTTTTAAGCACTTTAATGCCATTGTGCTGTTCATTCCTAACTTAAAGAAGATTATTGTATTGTTGAACACTTGGTAGTCTCCCACTTTTTGTTTCCATACAGCTGCTTCTTTCTGAGGGTATTCATCTCTGTACACGAACACATTGTGCTGATAATGTATGCTTGTCAACGATGGAGGATCAGGGTTTAAAATTTGATTCTATTAGTTGTAGTAATTTGTATCCTATTAAGCTTTTTAAAACTTTGCTGTTCAAATGACTAGTTTTGGTTAGTGTTGCAGGTCTCTTGAGGTGCAATAGCACAAAGCATTGTGTGCCTTAATCTTGTGTTTTCTTGAGTATAGAATGAGCCAAAGGCTTCCTCTTTTGTGAAAGAGAGGGGAATAAAATATCCATGCCCTGAGATTGTAGGGTTTGTGCAGTGACCACATTGTTCCAGGGAACTATCCAGTGTGTGTGGAAGTGAGGGGTTCACATGCATGTATAATTTGTATAATTTTACCTTTTTTCCATATCTTCCTGAAAACTCCCTCTGCACTTGCACTCCCTGGGAAGCACCCGTTTTCTGCTTTCATGGAATGTAATTTATGCTCTTCTGACTTGTAAAGCTCTCCAGAGAAGGTATAAAGGGGCAACTGTTGCTCACTGGAATACAAAGGAACAGTCGATAATTGTGGCAGTAGCAGCAGATTGAGCAATTCAGTGGTTGTCACTGACCTGTTTACTCAATCACGGTTTTGGCATGCTTCCATACTTGATGTGCCACAAATGGGTGAGAAATTTTGGATCAAAAAGGTGAAAGGAATCCTGTCCTGCTCTCCTTCATTCAGCAGTCCTTCCTGGGAGCTGCAAAGACAAGGCAGTAGTCATTGGCCAAAGGAAGTGCATAACCTCCTAATTTGCTGCATGCCTGTTCCTCTTTATGCGCTTCTCTTTGGAAATGCGGGGATATAATCATCGCCAGAGTCTGTGTTGCTTTTGTAATGTATTTTTTTTATTCCTTTTTGCTAGCTGGCTTGCCTTTTGCAATTCTCAATTCAAGACGTATCCCCTTCCAGAGAGGAGTTTTCTGTAGTGATGAATCCATCCGGTATCCATACAAAGAGGACACCATTTCTTATAAGTTGTTAGCAGGAATAATTATTCCTTTCAGTATAACTGTTGTAAGTTAAAACTTCTCTTCATTGCATTTGATTTCAGTGGGGGGTGGGGAAGAGGGAGGAGGGCCAATCTGTTGATACAGGCTTCAAAAACTGTATTCTATAAGGTTTCTCAACTTTAAAATAATGTCATTAGACCAGGTGCTAAAGCAGTAGAAATGGTGTTCTGGCAAAAAAAACCTAAAATGTTTTCTTTAATTGAAGTCAAACTACTAGAATTATAGATTAGAAAAATAATTCAGAACTATGGTGACAATTCTATAGTATGATCAATAAAAACTTACTCCCTTACATTAGTGTTATTCTTAACTGATATGGTATCTTAAATGACTGTCTCAAGCTTTTCTATTTTGGGGAGCTACTACTTTCAGAATATGAGTTTACATGATCTATGAAGTTAGATTTTTTTTATCTGCCACAGTCATTGAAAATACTTCTGTGTGTGGAAGTGCACCAACAGATACTAAGTTCTGTAATAGAAAAATATTGTGGCTTCCAATCAGAATGTATCAAAAGCATAACTAGAAAAGAGCCAGATATTTCCCCAAAGATCTGAATAAAACACTGGGCCCGTTTGTGTTAATGCTAGGGCTCACTTTCTTGCTGCACCCTGGTTGAAAATGGGGTTCTTCTTCCCTCCTTTTTGTACTGTATTAGAAGCTGGAGAGCTTGCCTCAGCAACTGTCAGTTTGGGATCTCTCTATTTGACCACAGGTTCTAGATCAGTTGAACTGGTTCAAGCATATAGTGACTCTGTATCTTTAAAAATTTAATTGCTTACTGTCAGCTGAGCTAGTCTAATAGCTCAATAGCTCGCTGTGGACAAAAGTTGAGGTCCCACTATTACTCTGTATTTTGCTACCTCTGGCAGCTTGTCTGACTGAGGATAAGCTAGTGAAATTCCTTAACCTGGCAAAAAAGAGCAGCTTGCTTTGAGCTATGTTCAGTGAAATGGCTCTTGGAAGAATACAGTGTCAGTGCTGCAGGCATGTCCTTGGGCATTGGTAGAGGGGAGAGCTGGACCTCATCAGTTAACTATTTTGTGTCCTAAGTTTCATGGGCTGCATTTTAGTTCCCACAATGGCACTTCAATGGGGACTTCAAGATCCCTGTCCAGAAGTCCTGGACTTCAGTTCCTGTGCTAAAAAGCTTGAGACTCCATTCATGGCTCTGGGTGACATCCAAGCTCAGCAGAGCTACACTTTGAGCAGAATTAAAACTCTTTTTTTGCCAGGTGTATACAGGTGTATAAATGTTTATTCAAATAGATTTTAGGAATCAAAGCTGGAAGAAGAGCAGCTAAATGTAAACCTCAGTAGTGGCCAGCTGTTTCTCTGGGCTAATGAGTTAAAATCGGGAGGGTTACTATGTCAATCTAACTGTTTTTTGCATAAGGACTATATGGATTTTTGTCTAGGTTCCAACATAAAGGTCAACTTGTAGCTAATGTTTGCTCTCAGGTTGAATTTTTTGTTTCATACTGTAGAAATGTGGGGCTGGGAATCAAAACTGTGACTTACCTAGTTTTTTCTTGGAAAAACTGTTTCAAAAACTTAGAGAAATACTTCTGGAACAGATAGAACTTGGGTTTTGTCCTTTCTATTAACTGGCAAGTAGTTTATGCTAAAAGATTTTGCCGTTTAAGATAGGGCTGTTGTTTTTTCCACCCTATTACTACCACTGGTAGTCAGTATTACTTAAGAGCAATAGTACTTGGTCACAACTGAAGTCCATCTAGCCTCATTTCTAGCAGTGATTGAAACAGATGAGGGAGGAAGTAAAGAAAATCAGCAAGCAAAGATTAATGTTTCGCCCTCAAGTACTTTGCTACTAGCCACTGCAGCTCGGGGACTTACAGAGTCAGAACAGGCTTCAGTAAATATAGTCATTTTAATGGATGCATTTCCTCTGAATTTATCCAGTTTCCATATGAGCCTGTATGAACATTTAGCTAACACAGTTACCTTTGTAACATCAGGGATTGTCTTTCAGTTGTGAAGTGAGGCTTTTCTGTCAAGACTGCTTTAATGGTAAAAGCAAATGTTGGTGTCTTCTACTCAATTCTTAGTCAGATTCTTGAAGATGAATACTCTTTGTCTCCATCCAGTGAAGAAGCTGCATTGACATCACCTTTTTTTTCTGTCAGATCAACCAAGATAAGTGACCTTCTTGCAGTGTTCTTTGAAAGGGATTCATTACTTATTAGTCATGGCTGTGATATTTCTGCTCAGCTGTCTTCATTAAGAGGTTATTCTCTGGGATAGGTAGATTCTGTATAAGAGTTTACCAACATCTACTTTACTGAAAGCTTTCTCAGCTTTAGTCCATGTTAGTAGTGATTCTCTGCTTCAGTTCATGTTTCAGTATGGTGCAGGGTATAAAACTTCAGTGTCATGCATATGATGGGATTGTCTGTTTTGCCTTGATGTACAGAGCTGCTGACAGCTACTTTGTATGCCCAAGTGTCAGTGCCTAATTGCTTCATTCTCCAAAGCTTTGCTTTGCTTTGGGATCCTGGACTTGTCACTCTTGAGTGACAGATGGAGCCATCATTTAATCTTTACATGATTTTTAAAGACCAGTCTACATACATGCATACAGTCCCCCCACTCACTTGATCATCTGTATGAGCTGAGCCTTTTTGCAGAAAGTGGACCATTTGGTTCAATATCCAGCCTGTCTGAGCTGAAGTTTTGTACTTGGTTTAAGGAAAAACTTACTTTCTGCAAAAGATAAAGTTGCAGGGAAATAAAATTAAATCTGTTTCCCTATCAACACTTGATACACACTTGATGCATATACCTTGGACATGCAGGTTGAAAAATCCTTGGAAAGTCCTAAGTAATGCCTGTCTCTTCCCACTCATTAGTTTTCTCCCCATAGGATTTAATTTTCCTGAGGAATAAGATATTTCTTTGTTTAAATAACTGGCCTTTCATATCTGGAAATGAAGTCTAGACCCTTCAGAATAGTCTCTGGCTTCACAAAACCCGATCAAATTAATGGTGAAATAGAAAAATTTTGCTCAGCAGACGTTTAGCTGAAGACGACTCAATGTAGAATAAAATGTAATACTGGACAAAATGCTTCTAATTAGGGCCATGCCTAGTAATATGGAGAAATGTTACTCTGAGAAGGCTGTGTTTTAATAAACATTCTGAAAATCAACAATGTTAAGTTGAACATGAAGCAGGGTAAGGTAATGGTTTTTTCTTTTACATAAGTGTGTAAAGTTTTGACATGGTTACTGCTGACTCTTGGAAAATTTAAATTTGCAGCTTAATTTTTGTACAATTCTGAAACTACATATCTGAGTATTAATAGCAGTAGAGTAATATCTTTCTTTTGAAGTGATTATCTATCTTTAACTGTTGTCCTTATTTCTCTTACAGATAATCCTAGGAGAGACTCTCTCTGTCTTTTATAATAATTTGCACTCAAATTCATTTGTCAGAAATAACTACATAGCCACTATTTACAAAGCCATTGGGACCTTCATTTTTGGAGCAGCTGCTAGCCAGTCATTGACAGACATTGCCAAGTACTCCATAGGTAGGCTGCGTCCTCACTTCCTCGCTGTGTGCCAGCCCGACTGGACACGAATCAACTGCAGTCTTGGTTACATTGAGAACTTCTCTTGTCAAGGAGACAAAGCAAAAATCAATGAGGGAAGGTGAGTCTAACTAACCTTGTGTACTTGGTTGTAAGACCTGTTTCTTAACTTGAGATGATGAGTTTGGTATTGCTACTGCATTTTTTATGATACTAGAATAAATTTCTTGTAATGAATTTTAAACTTTGAGCCCTGTCTAGACACTAAGATTTCTTTCTAATTTGTGGAAATCTGTTTTATTAATGTACAGAAGAATGCATACATTATTGTGTATTCATTTCTGCTTTTTTACAAGATGTAGATGATGTTCAATTTTGATTGTCTTGTATTTATGTTTCTGAAGTGTCTCTGCATCCCACTAAAAGGAAGAATTTGAAATCTGCCTTCAAAATTGGATGTGGAATAGCAAGGAAAACAGTTTAGATTTAGAATGAAAGCATATAAAAGCATATTTTTACATGAAAGCATATTTTTACATGGATGTATCCATGTAAAAATATGGAGGACTGTTAAGAGAATCACTTTACTTGGTTTTCTCATTATTAGGCATTTCTTTACCTTAAATCCTTATTTGCCAGTTCAGCTGAAGCAAGGTAACAGGGAAATAAAAGAAGCATCTGACACACTGGAATTTTGTAGTGTTATAAGAAAAAAATGTTTGAATGGAATTGGAAATGTTGAAGTATGTTCAGAATAATTTCTGGTATTAGAGTTGCTTGAGCTCCCTGGAAGCTTGATTTAGAGAAACTCCTTGCCATTCTTTTTCCAGGAGACCAGTGAACTCCCTTGGAATTCCTTTCTCTGTGTATGGATCTTAAATACATGTATATAGGTTTCACTCACTGTCCTTGACTCCTCGAGCACATGTTTCCTGTGGATCTTTCAGTAGCCCACATGGTATTCCTCAGCAGCCACCGGAAAAATGTTGTGTATTGATTTGGTGGGGGACCAGGTCCAGCTCCAAGTCATGCACTGCAGCTGTTCAAAGGTGCATGGAGCAGTTTGTATTCTGAATGGCTGTTGCTGGTGGAGAAGTAAGTGCATGATGATAGATAGGCAGTAGAGCAGGCAATCCTAAAATGAACAGAACTTCATGCAACAGAGAAATGGAAGTTTGCTCTTTGAGAGATTGCAATAGAAGAATGTGCTTTGTGTGCAGCTTTTTAAAAATTACTAATGCTGATAATTGTGCTTAGGAGACTTCTAATTACTCATTCTAAGCTATTCTAGACATTGATTATTGGGTGGACTTTCTTTATCTGTGACTAGTCCTGTAGAGTGAGGATATCCACTTGCAAAGTATAACTTTTACCTCTGTTTCAGGAAATGGGATGTATCTAAACACCTGTAATAGTCACTTTCTATGACTGTCAACTTCAGTTTGGAAAAAGGCAGAGTAAACAATGGAGGTTTTTCATGAAAAATGTCTGTCAGACTTTTAAATGTTAGTGACTTTTCAAAGATCTGACTTGTAGTAGAACAACTTTAACTGAAATAAAGGAGATAGTGCTTCCCCCAAGGTAACAAATTGTATTGGTATCTTATCAGCCTTGAAAATTTTAGTGTAGTGAGTTAGCAGAAGTAACTGCCAGAAACTATCTCTAGATAGTTATCTCTAGAGTTTAAAAGAAGATGAAACAGTAATTTACAAGAGGGGAAATACAGAATTTGTTGTATATTACATTGTGGCAGGGGTAAGATGTTTTGACCTTTTATTCTGCTACTATGTGAATAGATACTTGTCTCAGTTTCAAATGGAATGAGTCTTTAAACAAAAAGGCACTTTCTCAAGTTCTTTGGAACAGAATTGCATGGCTTTCAGCATGGAACTGTGGGGTCAAAATTCAATTTGGGCATAGCTCCAAGTCTTCAGTTGAACTTCGCACAAGTCTAAAAATGCTTCTCTAATGTAAAGAGGGAAAAGGAGAAAAGTCAGTAGAGTGTAATGACTAAAATGGTCATGAAGTAAAATTCTCTGCGTCTGGGGGATGCTTAAAACTAGATTCAGCTTATTCTCAATTGAGGAAGCAGATTTTTGTTGTGTAAGAATAACATGGGGGAACAATGGCATACTGATCACCTAGCTTTTGCTCTTCCCTGTGCAACTAGTGCTTTGTAATCAGACTTCTATATTGGAAGCAAGACTTTGTCTGTCATCTCTTAACTGATGAGCTGTTAGGTCTTTATTCCCAGCTACTGTTTTGTTCCCTTTTTCTGTTGTCACTGTTGCTCCCTAGAAAATGATGTAACAGGGCTGTCCTTACTTGGTCAAAGTTTGCCTTGAGTGGTGACTTCACTGTGAGCTCACCTGTGGTGATTCTGCTCTCAGATGAGATTTTTTTCATGCACAGGAAGCTGTAAAGAAAAAGTTACTGCATGGTCAAAGAAGGGTAGATTAAAGTGGAACATTGTCCTGTACAGGTGGATGTCATAGATAAGTGACCTAGTAAATCATTCTGGCTTTCCTATGGAAATTAGGTCCTACATCTGAAAGGGTGGTTTCAGTGATCTTAGGTCACATACCTACATACCATACACTAAGAGGGAGGGAGTTGGATTGCAGTGAGTTCTACAGCAAGTTGGAGTAGGTCAGTAGTCTCTCAAACAGTAACCCAGAGGTGAATTTCTGGATCAGTCGGACAAAATTACTAGGACAAACTTATTACCATCTACAATCACTTGCATAAAATAAATATGCAGATAGATATTCCAAGAAAGAATGAAGATGGGACAATTAGTGTTGCATACAAACCCATATGTTCTGAATTCAACGTATTATTCCTGTGTAGTAGTACAACTTGAGGTTGTTTGAATATTTTTAGAGACTCATGCTCAGTTACAGTGTGCAAAAGACTAATCTCTGTTCATATTAATTCATAGCAGGAAAACAAGTGCTTTCAGTATAAAAATCCACTGTATGCTTCCACTATGCCTGTTGTACTCATTTTGTTTTCTCATCCCTTCTCATCCCTTTTCATTATTCTGTAAGTATATGTTTGGAATGCAGCATCTCTGAGTAAATCAGAGCCCTTGGTCAAAATAAAGTGGATGTGTATTGAAGAGGTGGGTGTAAGATGGAAGTTTCTAGATGATATTTTAGAAGTGGTACAGAAGTTAGGTAATGAACACTTGTTCCCCTTTTCTCCTAATAGTGAAATTGGAGGGAAAACATTTGAAGTAGTTATTTTTTGTTTTTTCTCACATGAAGATTAAGAAGATATAATAAAGATGTGAAACTCCTTGCAGTTCTGAGATGTGTAAGTTTAGTGCAGGGTCTGGAGCCACAGGTCATAGGAGGAGCAGCTGAGGGAACTTGGGTTGTTTAGTCTGGAGAAGAGGAGGCTGGGTTTCTACAGTTTCAACAACTACCTGAAAAGAAGTTAGAAAGCTTGGGATGAGCCTCTATCAAGTGATAGAAGAAGAGGGAATGGCCTCAAGTTGCACCAGGGAAGGTGTAGACTAGATATTAGGAAGCATTTCTTTACAGAACAGGTTGTTAGGCGTTGGAATGGGCTGCCCAGGGGGATGGTGGAGTCCCCATCCCTGGAGGTGTTTAAGAGTAGGGTCGACATAGCACCAAGAGATGTGGTGTAGTTGGGAACTGTCAGTGTAGGTTAACAGTTGGACTGGATGATCTTCAAGGTCCTTTCCAACCTAGTTGATTCTGTGACTCATCTTATTTGCTCTGTATCACGCTGAAGACAGAGTCCTCTTCAGTTTTAAATAGCTTAGGTTCTCCTTGACAAATTTTGTAGTGTCTTTGTATTTTCAGTACTACTAGTAGTTAAGCTAAGCTGAGGGTCACAATCACAGTTGTGTACTTGGTAAATCTCATTCATATTTGTTGAAAGATGCATGCAAAAGTTGGCATATATTACTTGAAAGTATGTAACACTTGAAGATCTCTAAAATATACATGGAAATCACTAGTTACATAAAAAATTGCTAGTTAAATAATGTATTCGCATTAGAAACTGTACTCAAGTGTCTCTTTTGTAAGACAACCCTATCTTCAGGATTTCTTTGGCATTTAATTTAAGCTAGCAACAGAAGCTTGGTATGAGTTACTTGACAGCAGTTTTCTGAGGGTGAATGACTTATACAGAACTGCATTCTCAAGCTTTTATGACCTAGTTGTGTGTAGAGCTTTGTAATACTCCATTTAAATAAATATTAAGAGTAGTAACTCAGTAAAGGTGCTTGACCTGTGAGGGTGGTTTTTCTTTTGAATATAGCAAAGTTCTCCTTAAAGTTGTTCAGTTAGATAAATATTTTTTAAATGTAGTTGCACTGGGCAGAAGGGTACAGAACTTCATATTGTGTAGTTTCTTTATTGGGAGATAATGACTTTTTACTACACTAAAACAAGTTTTAGTATCTATGAATGGAGATCAAAGCCAAGGGGTCCTGCTGTCACTGGTGCTAGCAATTAGCATGTAATTTTTAGTATACCAGCATACACTTTAATGCTGCTGGATTGCCTTTGAGGTACTTTTTAGCACCCATAAAGATAATGACTTGCCAGATAACTGTTTCCTTTTTCAAATCAGCAAAGTAGGGTTCACAAAAATTAAGTATGCTGGGCCATAACCCTGATTGAGTGGGGATGAGTGAGCCATTTTTGCGGCTCCCATTCTTGTTCAGTGCTTCCTTCTCTTTTGGATTGCTACTGTGTGCCTTTCTCTGGCTTTGAGTGGGTTGGCAAAATACCCAAATTCCCCAAAGAGGAGTAGGCAGGGAGGACACAGAAAGGACAGTTGACTTCTCTATTCCATATTGGTAGCTAAGGCATACTTCCCAAACCTGTCTGCTCTAGCCAGTCTGTGGCACATTGTTCATGCATCCTGTTTGTTATCTTTCTTGCACTGAAAAGAGTTAATAGAGACCACAGATGTTCAGCAGCAGGAGCTCTGAATTAATATACTGTTCCTCTGGTCAGTGTACCTTGTTGTAGTTGCTGGTTGTATGCCTGAAATTTTGTAGACAGTGAAGCTTGAATGACTTGGTAGGGTAACAAAGTTGAAAATCAGGAGCTGCTTGTTTTCCTCAAGTATATGAATTGTGGAATAAGTCTTCAACATGCTCAAAAAGCCTTTGTTAGTGTATCTTAACACTTGAGTGCTGTGAAAGATTTTTTTTTTTTTAGGCTTCTGGTAGGGGAGAAAAGGCAACTTTAAAAGCTATTGGTTTAGTTACACTTAAATATATTGTATTTCAGCACTTCAAGGTGGTGACAGGGTTCCTTCTAACTGTATTGTTAGATTGTACTAATATATTGTGTGGCAGTGTGAACTGGTTGCTCCCAAATAATTTTGGCAGTCAAGAGTTGCTAACTGTACCTTGACAGCCTTTGTGCAGACAAGGATTGGTGTCATCTCCTCTCAGACGAGGCAGACAGGTGATGTAGATTCATAAATCCCCAGCTGTGGAGGAGGGTAAGACAAGTCTCAAAGTCCAGACATTTATTAACTTCCCACAATATACTAACTGGATACATAATAATTGGCTAATTATATAATGAGTTATGGCAAGCAATACAGTATGTCTTGCACTACTTGATGGTAAAGGAGGGAGATAGAATAGAGAAATAATGATCACTGGTCCAGGTTCCTGCATTGGTCCTATCAGAGTTTGACAGGGATGCATCTGTTGCCTTCACTTCTTCATGTCTTTCTTTCTTCCCTTCCCTCCTTCCCCCCCCTCCTCTCTCCTCAAGCTGTACACACTTTCCTGGGGTCTGTCCCCTAGGTCAACTCACATACCTACATATCTCATGTGTGGGGAGGGGTAAAGTGATTCATGGGATGAGGTAACTAGCATAATCTTGTTAATCTTTATTAGCATATTCAGGGCTGTCAACTTTAATACACATTTTGTGGATAACAAAGCAAATGTCTTTCATTGGACAGATGGCTCTTGAAACTTTACAAGATGCACCATAGTAGAACTGTCCTGCCTTCACAGGAGCTCCCCCCCTCTAGCTGCATTCTGTGCTATCCAGGCAGCCTTATCAGTTCCAAACTTGCTATCCACCCTGTGACTATAGTTTTACTACTTGCAGGTGTTTGAGACAGTACTTGGCTCAGAGGGCCTCTGCTCCCAGATGCCCTGCCCTATCTCTCTCAGGCTGTTTTTTCTTGCAGGCCTGTTTCTCTTAGGCCCTGTTTTTAGGTAGTTACAGGTCATTCCTCACAACTGGTAATCCCTAGGTAGCAAGATCTGGAATCCAGGAGACATGCTTGACCAAGGCAGACTGAAATTGGAAAAGGTCAGTCTTAACTGTATCTGTAAAGTTGGAGTGTCATTTTAGTGAAGAATGGGTATTTCTTACTGGTTGTAGAATCCAGTCTTAAAGACAATAAATGTGGCTTAAAGGTTCTGTCAGTATCTTTTTTTGAGGAGGATGGGAACTTGGTAATGGCAATATGCTTTTCTCTCTGGTTTTATAAAATTCTTTCCATAAGCAGGTAAAAACTAAAAAACAAACAAAAAACTTTAAGGCATTCCCCCCCTGAACAAAAACTCCCCCAAAACAACACTAAAGAACCCCCACCAACCAAGTTTCTGGTATTTGAAGGGCTGGAGGTAATTGGAAGAACATTTGAATGAGAGGTTTCTTAATTCTCAAACAATGTAGCAGGTGCTATATACAGCTGACAGTATTTTTAGAACTTAATTTAGGATTGTGCTGTCACTTGTGTATATATATCACGTTATAAACTTGGCAGCACAAATAGCACAATAAAGCCTTTTGTAAAGGTCAGGTATATTGAATCTGGTACTATTTAAATATACATTTTATCCACAATGTTAAGAAGAAATGTTGTAGCATGAAGTGTGAAATATTATTACTTAGTGTCTGCTGAATAATTTCACAGGGACAATAACATACTAGGGTGGAAATAACTAAGTTCTAGTTACTGCTGGTGCAAATGACACCTCCCTAGAACTTCAAAATCTTAAAGCATATTTCTTTAAATTTTCTGGGTTTAGAATCACTTCCTGCAGTAATATGTAGGAAAAAAGTTGGTTTGTAATACCTCAATAAGGAATGTGAAACCACTGTTGCTAATGCTATGTTGAACTTGGAACCTTTGAAAGTAAAAGGCTTTTAGTTCATGGATTCCTCTTCTCACATCTTCAGTGTACCTGATCTGCTTGTTGTGCCATAGTGGTCACAACACTCTCTGAAACTGAAACTAATTAGGACTAATCAGTTTAGTGGGTAGAAGTTTAAGAATCAATTCAGATACCTGGCAGTTTGGTTATGAATTTGTTCTTCATAATTTTGGATTAACCTAAGTCTGTATCTTTAATACTTCATTTCAGGATGTTACCTGCAGATGATGGTGAAAACTATTTTTAAAAGAACTTTTCTAAAATGTCACCAGAAAAAGTATTAAAACATTTCAGAAAAATAAACCTGGTGGCTTCTCTTAAAAGCTAATGTTTTCTACCCTTTTGAGTATACGTTGGAGGTATCTTAGAAAATTCGGTATCTTTGTGTTCTGAAATGTTCATTGAACCTTTCCTTTCAGCTGAATTGATTTCTTCACCTCCCCACGCCCTCCCCCACCCATCCAGGATTGTTAATGTCCACATGATCTTGAAGACTGTGGAGACCTTGTTGAAATGTCTAGCAAGAATGGCTTAAACACTTCTGGTATGTGGCTGGATGTTTAGGAAGCCTTTGTGTATATATAGGAGGGGATCTCTAGAGATTTAGTCCAATCTCCTGTTTAAAATGGAGGTTAACTATATAGTTTTGACAAAACTTTGTGCATTCAGACTTGAAGAGCTCTGGAGGTGGATACTCCACAGCCTGTTGGGAAAATATATTCCTTCAGTCATTCTTGCACTTTTTCTAACCATCAAGGGGACCATCTGCCTCCTTAGCATGGCTTCTTAAAGATATCTAAACAGCCTCATCAGGGCATTATCTACCTTTAGCACCACTGGGTGCAAGCCATCTAGTCTCATGGACTTGTAAGTCTAGCTTTAATCATGGTTAGATCTTCTTTGACTAGATAGTACCTCTCTGTGCTAAACTTTACTACTATGCTTGAACACCTGGAAGTCTGAAAAGGTATTGTTGAAAAGACTTCAAAACCTGAGTCAAAGAAGGTATCAAATACCTTTAGCTTTTCTATTCCCTTTGTCACAGCATATAGCTCACCCTGTTCAGTGGTGGGCCCATGTTATCCTTGTCTTTGTTTTGCTGCTGACCTACCAGTTGAACACCTTCACGTTGCTCTTTGTATCCCTCACTAGCTCCAGCCTTGGACTTTATAATTCCTTTGCATGCTTGGGTGATTCTTCAGTACTTGTCCTTGGTAGGCAGTCTGTTTGTACCTCTCATGATATTTTTTTACCTAAACTAAGATGTTGCTCACTGAATCAAGATGGCCTCTTGCTATTCCTGCTTGTTTTCTTCCACAATGGGATGGAATGTATTTGTGCTCTGAGGAAGTTGTCCATGAAATCCTACTGCCTCATAGTTGCTGTAACCAAGACTATTGCTGACATGTCCAACTAGTTCATTTTTGCTCCTGAGTAACAGCTTAGTGGAGAGCACTCTTCCTGTTAGGCCTGTCCAACAGCAGTGTCAAAAAAGGAAGGCTGTTGAATCACTTCCACTCTGTTATGTCCTTCCCACAGATTTTGAGGCAGCTGAATTTCTCTAGGAGAGGAAGCCATTCTAGATATGAGATGCTTGAGTTCCTATGCCCCTAGTCGTTAAAAATTTTAATCTGTACTTTAGTGTTAGAGATGCCCAGTCTAACTAGTGGATTCTAAAACATCTTGGGGTTGTCTTCCAATCCCTTCTGTGTACAACAATTACTGAGCCTGAAAGGAAGACTTAGCAATTCTTTGTATTCTTCAGCCTTGGGCAAGACTTGAACCCTGGTTTCCAAACATCTAAGTGAGCTTCTTTAATGACTTCCTATTTTATTTTTATGCCTTTCCAGCTGTACCTTAAGTTGAGTTAATAGGGGAAGGGTCAACATCTGGCTTAATTTCTTGAACCCTTCAATTCATGAACTTGTACTCTGGAGCTTATTTATTGATCTCTCATTTAAAGGTGCAGATTCAGAGGCATTCCAGTCTTCCTGTCTCTTAAAACATGTACTGTTGAGGTATGATTGGCTTGTTTCTGTTTTTCTATTGAGAGATATGAGGGCTTTTTGTCTTGTTCATGTGTAAGATCTGCTTCAAACTGGATTTCATAAATGCCAGTTGTGTCCCTTTGTGATGGAACTTTATTGTCCTTTCAGAATGCACCTTGAAAAATCAGGGTTGAATTTCAAATCTGGGTAACTGATGGTCCAGCTTTTTTTTTCCAGAAAATATAATAAAATTTAGATTTTTTTATGGATGCCATTCAAAATGTTAATTCACATTTTCAAAACTTTCCCACTAGTTCCATAACAAAGTCATTTCAGTGTTGTACAAGGAGACTGTCCAGGTTTCTACTTCTGAAAGTGAAGAGTGCAGTATTCATTAGAGAAAAAAATGCATATAGCAAACATCCTGCCCTCCATTGATTTGTTGCTTTTTAAAATGGGGAAGCAGAACATTGCTACATGTGTGTAATGTCTCTATAATCTTCAGGTAAACAAGCAGCTTTTTTCATTCCAGGGATGTAAAGTGCTTAATTATCATGCTGCTGCTGTGAGACACAGAACAGTTACAAATGGGAAGGCCTAAGTGTAACATGTTCTTCCTTGATTAATACACTGCAAAGTTGGGAGTAGAAAGGGGTTCAGATCTCTTCCAGAGGAGGATGTGAGAATATGTCTAAACAGTCTTTCAACAGATTAGCCCTTTCAGCAAACAATTTCAGCTATGATAGCAGGTTTCTAACTAACCAAGAGTGTGTATGTTATGCATGCACTTCCATACTGTGTTTTCCATAACTTCTGTTTCTGGGCCAAATAGAAGGTGGTGCAGGTGATCTGCAAATGAGTACTGACAGTGGATGTACTTAATGGTTGCCTTAATGCTCTTCTACAGTACCTATTATAAGGAATTTGCTGTTAAAACTTTTTGTAGCTGAAGCTTGAGTCATCTTGTAAATCAGTTCTGAGGACATACTATAATTTTTCAGAGGTTTAGAATCAAAATAGAACAAAATAATTTTTTATTGATTCTCAAAAATCTATATTCTCCCTTAAAGGACAGTTGAATATAAAGGAGGAGGAACAGCAGTGATATGAGTATTTAGAAGACAAACTGGATGCCAGCATGTTTTTTTATTTAGGGTGCTAATGGCTTCCTCTTGTAGTCATCCTAAATTTGGTTGCGGTGTTGCAATACAGTTTGATTTATGCTATTGCTTTAACACTGGCTAAACTAATTTCGATCAGCACACATTATTGTACAGTGTGAAGAGTTTTTTTTCCATGTGTAGTAGTCCTGGATGTGTGCTAAAGGGATCTTAATCTACCTGCTCAGGCTTCCTGAGTCTACTGCAGATTTTTTGATGCAGTATTTATTGCAGTTTAGTTGAGCAGTGCAGGTTTGTCTTAATGCAATCAGTGACTTCTAAAAATATTTTTTTGCTATCATTTTTTAGGTTTTTTTACTGAGTATGGATGTTGGGGTGGGACCTGAAAATTCAGTTTCGGGGCTTGGAGGAACACTGAAAACCTGGTGACTAAGGAGATCCAAAGAGCTGTCCCTCTTTTGGTTTGTCAGCTCAGTAAGCACATACACAAAAGTGAAACCTTTTAATCTGAAGTGGTAAATATTAAGCCATGTTGTGCAAGTCACTTCAGCTGCACTCTCTGCAGTCTGAACTCTCTTAGACTCCAAAGCAGACTTGCACAGCTATCAAGTGTGTATGTGTGAGAAGCACTCTCTCTGAAGTTGAATTTAACTTTGGATAGTTGAAGTTCTCTAATTTCAGGCTGTCACTTTTTTCTGTTTGTGATAACAGATACTGAAGCTGTTTCATAATTATAATTTTATTACTAATGTACAGCTTCATATTACAACTCAGATGTCCAGAGGAAAAAAACAGTTCCCTACTTAAGTTGATCTATTGCTCACATGCTGGCTGCACTCAAAACAAGCTGTGTGTTGTCTGCCATTGCAAACTCAAAATGTAATCTTCAAAGAAGTCTTTAGGAAATGAGAGCTGACAGTTTTGACCTTGATAATTTATTTCAACACAATTGCCAAGGTGGTGCCCTTTACCAATCATTTGCCAGGAATTTTATTTCAGCTTTGTTTAGAGCTCTTTCACAGGCTGTATTCATGCATGCCAGTGAGTGCAGTTAAATCACCTGGAGCAGTTCCCAGTAGCTAGGGACCTGTTCTAGATTAACTGGTATGGGGCTAACTTGTATAATGTTTTTGAAGTTCAACCAAACTTTTAAAATGCTTAGTTGTCTGTTCTGTGAATGCCTCCAAAACTATAACTCTGTTAAAAAAACAACACAAAAGAACAACCACCAAACTCCCAGAAAAACACCAAACCCAAACCTCATGCCTTAGTTTAATTTTTGTGATTAGTTTTCTTTTCCCTTGTTTCATTAAATAGCCTTTGCAATTGGTTTGCTTTGAAATTTTTAAAATCTAAAATGAGACTGGACATTTCCTTGAAGTTAACCATCTTTATTAACAATCATATGTCTTCCCACCCCCTTCCTGTACTAGGAATAATTTTATCATGAAATGTTACTTTGCATTAAAATAACTTCTCTTGTATGAAATGTTCCAATATTTAATTCCCTGTCAGATTCCTGCACTTTGCTTAAATGTTTTTGCGTATTCAGGTGTTCTTACAAAGGCATTCTATGGAGAGAAGACATGAAGCTTATTTATTGAGCTCCACTGTTCAGTAATTCCCTTATGAAATAATGCACTCTACAAAATATGCTTTCTTGTGACAGTGTAAGACAAATGATCTTTTTATTTGCTGTGTGTATTGTTTCATTCTTCTACAAATTAAAGAAATGGTACCTTCTATCAAGCAGGCTCTGCTCCCTAGGCCAAGTTGCTTTTGTGCATGGAAAGGAATAGAACAGAGTGAAATGGTTTTCAGTGTCAAGTCCTGCAAGGCAATCTTACTTAGACTTGCTATCCTGGGATTAGAAGTCCTGGCTAAAAGTACTGTGTGGTTCAGTTCAATTATTTCGTATAAAATACAAATTTCCGAGGTAATCTTTAAAAACACAGATGTACAGTGACAAAGTGTAGTGATTAATTGTAATCAGTCTTCTGGCAACCTTTTTAAGAAGGTATAATGTCTTTACTTTTTTCTTTATCATAAACCATGTGAAATTTGTGGCAAAACTTCTAAGTTTCGAGAAAGCTGAACAGCCCTTAAAATTACCTTGGTTTAGACCTTTTTGAGATGTGCAGTGGTACTGTATATGATGGAAACTGTAGACCTCAACTGAGACCTGAAACTGGTTTCGTATTACTACTTAAGGCATTCTTCTGACTTGGTAGTAATATATTGCCCAAGTGGAAATAACTAAATCTTATGTTTTTTCCTGTTAAAATGAAGCCTTGTTCTTCACACCAGAAAAGATCTGTGAGGTAGGTATTGATGGAATAAAAGCATAGATCTCTGAAAAGCTGTTCTTTTGACGTCAGATTTTGCTATTTTGGAAAGAATCAAAACAAGTTTTGCAGTTACCGATTCTGTTTCATGATACAGTTTACTGGATACTGTTCTAATATTAATTTTGAAAAGATGTCCCAGAATTTGATGTGCAAACTCCTACTGGGATAATTTAGCTTTTCTTTCATTAGCAAAAGGTAGGGGTTTTGAGAGTTGTCTGTACCATTTTATTTATTACTGTATCTTATAATACTTCTGCATTCTTGGGATTACTAAAGAGTGGTTAATTTCTTAATTTAAAATGTATTTATTTTATAAATGCTGTCTCATGGCAAACCAGTACTTGCAGTATGATCACAAAGAAGCCTGGGCTATGCAGCCGCTTGGCTGGTTTGATAGACAGATGTTCTCCTGGTTTTGGGAGGATGTTGTCTGCGTGCTGAGGAATTGCTGGTAAACTTTTCCATTGTCAAGCTTAGGGTTTGAAAGGGTTTAAAGATTATTTTTTAAAATGTCTGTGTTTTAAAGAAAGCTAGAATCAGCAGTATTGCCAAAGAAATTTCAGTGGGATTGCACAATGTACAAGTTGGATCAATACTTTGTCCCAGTTGTATTTCTGGCAATACTTTATGTGCTAAGCACAACACTTTCAATCATGTACAGCATACTTATCTATGCCTGATGAGAATGCATTCAAATTTTTTAATCTTCAATTTGGAACAACATGTTCTTAATGTTACATTGGGCTAATGTGACATCAACCTAAACCTGAGTATACCACCTTTAAAATGGTATAGGAATTCCAAAATAAACTTTAAGAATTGCATTTATTCCTTCTCTTGATTTTTAGCCTTCTGTATTCCTTCAGTTGGTAACAGGATGCCTTCAGGAATTATAGGAAATGTCATCTTATGGACAACAGGTGTCCACTCTCTTTGGAGCTATAACAGTAGGCCCAAAGTCAGTGGATAAAATATTGCTGTAGGAGCCACAAATTCCTTACTCTGTATCTTCTGTTCTGTAGAACATGCTCTGCTTTCATGGCTCAGATGACACATTTGTCTGAAAGACAGAGATCTTCAAAATGCTTATTGGCTTTCACAGTGGATTCTTGCCCAGAGATTTTAACTGGTGAAGAGTTAAGAGTACTAAAGTGGAGATGTGTAGCTAAAATGTAATCTTATGTTTTTGAATTTTAAACATCTGAATATTAACATTGCTATTCAATTGATAATTGAATATTAACATGAATAACACATTGTCAATACAGTTTTTCTATTTAAGAACTGAATTTTAAAATATCTGTGATATTATATATATTCACATCCCCACAAAAGTAGTCATTCAAGACTTCTTATTTAGTACCTCTGAAACTGAAAAGCTATTTATTGGCTGTGCTTTGAATCAACTATAAGCCAAGAATTCTAAAACGTGCAGAGGAAACTTATGTGGGTTTTTCTGATGCCTGATTCAGTTTCATGATATTAGATGTGAAAATTAATGCAGGAAGTTGTGCAGTTTCACTTGTGCACAAGTTTGTTTTATTCTCTTCTGTGTGGTATTTGAGTAGTGAATGTTAAACCCAATTATCTTACTGGGCATCAGAGCTGCCTTAATTACTTCATTACTATCTTCATACCTGAAGAGTAGAAATGCTTCCCCTGACCAGGAATTTCCATGGCCTCAGGCTCTCTGCCTGCCTGAGGCATCAAAAAGGGACTGCTGGATATGGTGGAGGGCTGACACTTAAGTTGGTCTTGTTTATATATGCCAAACTCTTTTAAGTCAGGAGTGCTGTGTTACTTAGCTAAATTGCACAGAAGCCTGGCTGGTACCTGTGAAGCAGCATTGTTACAAGGCTCTGTGCATAAAATAGAAAAAATAGTTTACAGTTTCTTTCATGTTGCTTCTTAAGATGGAGTTAGTAATGTCTTTTCCTTTTGTCCTCTCTTCCTGATGAAGAGGTGGGTGGGATTTGTTTTATCTCTGATACTCAGCTCCTTTCAGAAACCACCTGTTCAGGGGAGGACTTTGCTGAAGGCATGCCAGAGTGTCAGCATCAACTGTTGAGTCCCTTCAGTCTGGACCTGCTAGAAGCCCTTTTGAGCTGAAAGCAATGTTAACACTCTTTAAATGAGATAGCAAAGTATGAAGCTATTTCTACAAATATTAGATGAAGTGTCGTCTTTTGTGGTTGGCTGGCTAATGAACTGCCTTCCAGCCTTTCCCCTGACCCTTCAATGACAGATGATAGTGGTCTGCATCAATCAGTACATTTACCAAAGGTATACATATGTGTATGTGGTATAAACATCTAGATAGTTGTATGCTATGGCCTCCTGATGGTGACTAAAATTAATTGGTGATTAATGTGTCATTTCTTCTCATATACCTACTGTGACTATCAGATAAGTAATTTTAAAATTGATAATAATTACAGTATTCTGGTGTTAAGATGAAGAAGCAAATATACTGCTTTAAAGGACATTTGATACCTAGTTTAGAGGATGTGTCTACTTGCTGCTCAGTCAGAGAGCTAGTAGTTACTACCTATATGTGGAGATCAACTTAATGCTGGAATAAGGTATCTGCTGAGTAGAGAAATCTGTTCGTCAGAAGCTGTTGTCAGACATGCATAATGGCTGTTGTGCCTAGCTAGCCTCCCTACATGAATAAAAAAGCATGGATATGTTTGCCAATTTACCAGTTCACTTGTGTAAGATAAATTAATATCACTGTAGACTGTTGCAAAAGCAAAATGATGAGATGTCTGCTTTCTTCTCTTCTAGACTATCATTTTACTCTGGCCATTCTTCGTTCTCCATGTACTGCATGCTCTTCCTAGCAGTAAGTATGCTCTTTCCATTTAAATTGCAACGAAAGGTCTGTGAAGTTACCTAATACAAAATTTGAAGTATTTATTTGGCTGCTTTGCGCAAGAGACATTGCTTTTGTAGGATGTTTATCTGAAGATTTCTCAGTAGGAGTTGTAAGGGAACACCACTGATACTGGGACAAGAAGAGAATTTATGTTCAGTGTGCCTACAAATACTTAATATGGTAGTTGGCTTGTGTGTCTTCTCTAAAATGAACCTGTTGACAAGTGGGTTTGGAAAATATGCTGCTACTTAAATTTAGTTATACTGGAAGTATTGCAAGCCATATAAAAATATATAATGTATGTCTGAATTAATGAAAATGGAAAGCCTATTTAAAAAACAAAACCCATAAACTTAAACCCTGGTCAAATGTGTATGGGTCCATATGCACAAAACAAAGTCAACCTGAATTTTTATATTCCTTTTAATTTCTCCTATCTTCTAGGGGTGGGGAGGAAGTGTGAGGGAAGCAAGGGGATGCATCTGTGTGGGGACCTAGATACTAATAATAATATCGATTCTTCTAATGCTTCAGTTGCAGCCTAATCTATTTCAGTTCAAGTTGTTCCAAGTCAGCTAGGGTCAACTACCTTCAGTCCTAGGACAAGCTTTGTAACACTGAAAGACTGATTTTGATTGTTCTCCCCCTGTTAACTTGTAACACAAAGTATTAAACAATTTTGTGCACTTTTGTCATCAAGGTAGTTGGAAAATTAAGCTTAAGTCCTGGATATAAATTCCTAACATAATACATACATGCCAGGATTTTCAGAGCTCAGATTCAATTTGCTTCTCATCTTGATTGCATTTTAAATTTTTTCTGTCTCTTGGCAGTGTTACAACATCCACAGTGGATGGACACATTATCCAAAGTAAAAAAGCTACAACCACAAACAGAAAGGGGTGGCTTTTCAGCATGACATAGATATTTTTAAACTTTATTTTAAAATAAAGGCTTTTCAGAAGCTCAGTGTTCAGTTTAGATCTATCATTGAAGTTTGTTTATAGCTAAACATATTTAGTTCCTCTCCCTTCTCACCTGTCTCTAGTGTTAAAATACCAAGAGTTCACAGTACTATTATGTCATGGGTTTGACTAGAATATAGTGCAGCTTCCTTATCTGTCAGCTATTCTAAAAATAGTGTCTTGCACATTATGACTGGCAGTCTCCAAAATCATGTAGGTCCATTTGTGATATGATTCCAAACCCACTGTTTCCATAGGGCAGTGGAGCAATTACTGCTGTATAACAAACTAATACTGATTTGCTCGATTGGGTTAAGCCATACCCTTTGATCCAACTTCCCCATGCATGATTTTGTTGAGCAATATGAGAATGGAATACTGCCACTTCTCAGAAGCACAAACTTACAGGCAAGAGAAGACTGGCTAGATGTGTGGCAGTGTGTATGGTTTATAGTTTATACTGATGGGATTATAGTCATTTAGCAGGGATCTGAATCTGTCTGAACTTTTACCTCTGTCACGGGTGTGTGTAAGGAGAATCCTGCTTGCTGCAGACTGGGGAAATGGTGGTGGTCAGGAGGACTTCTCAACTGCTACAGACTGAGAGAAAGGAGTTGCTATTTTCAAACCTTTCAACTGTTAATTAAAACCTGTGTGCCTCACTGCCTGCCCCACACTACCTCCCTCTCTCTTGCTGTTTAACCTGGTAGGATTTGAAAAAATGCAGTCTTTTGGCAAGGAAGTGAAGAATTATTTGTTTTGAAAATATTAACTTCATGTGGGTTAATTAATGTGTTCTGTAGCTGCCTGTGGCATGGCTTTGAATCCATGCAAAAGAGCTTGTGTGGAGAGTTCCTCAACAGGCAACTGTGAACCTTACATGTCTTGGGGCTCTGTGTGTATGTGAGCTTTGCTCTTAACAGCTTTCTGCATGGGGGAGAAGTAGAGCAGTGGAAGTCAAACCATCCTCTGTATGCCACTTTGAAATGCTGTAAATCCAGAGCTTGTGTCAGTCCTAGTTCAGCAATGAAATAAAACTGTGGTTGAGCCTGCTGCTCCAGAAACTGTCCTCATGTTCATTCAGTTCTGGTAGTAACTGCAAGACAACATGGCTTTACTTAGCACCCTTAAACTAGAAAGGTATGAATGTCTTCAACAAATGTCATGTTAAGAGTTAGACAGTAAGTGCTTTATTGGAGATTAGGTTGTTATTCAGTAAACTTGTCAATGAGTAGCCAGAACCCTGGCTGAAGGAGAAGGCATTCATCATGTATTCCTGCACCCCAGTTTCTTGTCTCTGGCTGGGCTGTTAGCCAGTACAAGTAAAAGGCTTTGTGAAGATTAGACTTGTCCTTTCTTCTGTCCTGTAACAAGATTATTCACCGAGAAATTGTTGGGAGTCTTTCATACAAATGTCTGAAGAAGGTTAATGACACCTGTGCAAGATGTTTGTACTTCGCTGGTTAACACAGCATTACTGCATACTAACCTTTGTATTGCATGTGGTCTTTTTATTATTAAAAAAAGGTAACAGAAAGAAAGAACAGATGTCTTCAAGCAGACAGATAGCTACTGCAGGAACACGAGGAAAACTGTTTTCTAACGCTCCCCCTTGTGCATGTGGCAAGGCAGAATGCTGCTGCTGGCTCTAAACCGAATCTATGGCTCTTGATAACCTGTTTGTTAACTGAACTCTGGTGCCAGCTTTATCTGCTCTTTGCACGCTTAATCTGAGTCATGAGCAGGACAGAATCATTAACATGTGGTATTACTCAGAGGCAGCAGTAATCATAACCAGACACCAGCATACTGGCTTCTGGAGAGACTGGAGCAGTCTGCCATGTGCATACTGCAGAAAGCGTGCTCTTAAATGTTACCTGCTAAACATATGTACTGTGTCAGATTATGCATTTCAAAAGTGAGGGAACATTTCAGTGGAATCAAAGGGGAAATGATCTCTGCCACAAACACTGCAGCTGTGAAATGAGATGCTTGAAGTTGATGTGTGTGGCTTAAAGGCACCTTGCAAAATACGAAGTAGTGACACACTTCTTGCAACTTCAGTTACTTGTTTGCAGTCCAGCAATTCTGCTTTAAATTGTAGCTTTTTTCTGTTATGTGCACTTGCACATGATGGATTAAAAATTAACAAGAGGTGGCTATCAGCCTTTTCAAATGTTTTAGATGCTTTAAACCTTTGGTGACATGAGAAAATCCACCAGTCTCGGTAAGAACTGTGGTATCTGAGTTCTGACTACATGGCTTTGCTGGTATCGGGATTAAAAACTGCAATTTTGAACATAATCCTGTGCTGCATATTTCCACCTCATAGTGAGGGCATCTGACATCTCAGAAATATCTGATAGCTTAGGCTTTATATTTAATGTGAAGGAAGATGTTGACAAAAACTGAGTTGTAGGTACTGCTGGGTGGGTGTTTCTTTAAAAGTTCATCTCTTGAAGATGTTGTAACTTTAATGTCTTTGTATTCTGGGGGCTTTGTTATGATGGAAGCAGGGTTTTTGTCTAGATGGTGTCTCATTTTCTTGCTTCAGGAGCATGTAGAAGAAAATGTGTGATTTAGTTCAGAAGGGAAGGATAGTAGCTGAAAAGCTTGAAATTCCAAATTGAAAGTACATATTGAGTTTTCAGAGCTAAAGAAACAAACAAGAATATCATGCCACATGATATTCTATTCAAAATTAATAGTCTAAGCAAGGACATATCTGGGAATTTGAAGCATTTCTCCTTAGTTTGTCTCTTGGTTTGTGGGACAGCATTAGATTAGAACTTTAATCCAAAAAATGGAAGTACTTACTTGGTATGTAATTTGGGCTCATATTTCTGGGAGAACACAAATAACCTTTGTTCCCCAGCATTTACAGTTACTTACTATTGTCTGTTTTAGGTGCAGAAGCAGCATTCACCTCACATGCATGTGGCAGTCAAGCTTTTAAAGGTTATCTAAATAAATGAGTCTGTGATACCATATCAATTTACATATTTCCATAATTGATAGCAGCTTCATGAAGCTAGTCCCTTCTTAAAGCCTTTTATGGCAAAATATAATGAATCTACATTTTGTTACTGTGTTTGAATTATTACTGTGTTCATGTGCAAAATCTCTACTTGAACCGATCTCACATAGCTTGCTGTATGTGACTGTCTGGCATTAAAACAGAAGCAAGGGCAGTGCCTACTGCAGATTACTGGGGCACCTTCCATCTGCATCATCTGCAAAGTAAAAAGAATGCATTAATTCTGCTTCATAAAGCATATATCTAACATGTTCTAAAAGAATGATAATACAACAGGAATGTGTAGGCTTTGTATAACCTTAGGGAATGTTAAATAGCATGTATAATCTACCTATTTAAATAAGCAGTAGTGTATTTCACTTATTATACCACAGAGGTCACTGCTACATTTTTAACAGGATATTATGTTGCCATGTACCTGTAAAAAAAGTGGTTGTGTCTAACTAGACCAATTTAAGGCCTGGGTTTTTAGTCTGCTTCAGGTTAGGCTTCTGGTTTCTTGCAGTTCTAACTGGTATATAGAATAAAACCACAGAAAAAAATCTGCTTGCAGACTATCAGCCTGGGAAGTTGTGGTGGAGAACGTATTTTGAGATTCATTTGGCAGAGCTAGGTGGGTCAGTTTGGGTCCAGATGGAGCCTTTATCTCTGGGATGATTTTGCCAACAGCAGCTTCACATGGAAGTTAGAGGGAGTTTGAGGTGCAACAGTGTGTGGGAACCCAGTGACTTAACAGATGCTGGATCCCAAATTGTCTCCGTCATCCCCTCTCCCTGCTGCTCCTTTTCTTTCATAGTTAGACAGCTGGCACTATCTCTCCTGTGTCAACAAGACCATTTTATCTTGGCTTGGAGAATGGGAGGGTGAGTGTAGTTGAATGTCTCTTCTAGCAATGTTCATGTGACCAAACTAGCCCCCTTCCCCTAGAGTGGGAGGTGCTTCAGTTATAGTCCTAAATTTTTGCTTCAACTTTTTTTTTAAACTTACATCTGAAAACTATTGTAAATTAAAATGTATGCTGTCTTCAGTAGGGAGAATGACCCCACTGCAACTGTTTGCAGTTGGCAGAAATTAGTGTGGCGCTGAGGATCAGGTTGCTGTAATGGCGTTGTCTGTAGCTGGCCTGGGCATGTCCCTGCTGGCTCCTAACCTGTCATGAAGAACAGGGCTGTGGAAACCCAGCCAAGCTGCCCTGCTATTCTGGGGATGGCAACGTTTGTGTTGCTTAAACTTGGGACCAAAGGGGATGATGAATCTTTGCATGATGTAACTTGAGTGCCTCTCAAGCTTTCCCACTGTTCATTGGAAAAGAATGTTTTGTGTGTCCAAGGACACAGGGAATTACAGATGAGAATGGGGAGGACAGCTGCTATTTTGGTTGGGAAAGGACAGCCACCTTTTGAAGCGAGATCACAGGCTAAATACAAGTGAAGGTTGGGTTTAGGATGCTTTCTGTACTCATGTTCCTAAATGTGCCAGTCAAGCTTTGTTCTTGAAATCTTACTTTAATTGTTTATGTTGGGATTGAAGGTTGAGTGATAGAGTACCCAAGTAAGAGCCTTGGAGCCTTTATCCAGTATTGTAGGTATATCTTGTTTGCCTGGCAGTGTTTCTTTATTGTCTAGAGTTACAGAACAGTCCTTAATATGTTCCTGCCCATGTGAAAGCTGAGGACTGACTACCCAGTCTTCAAAAACTAATGAAAAGACATTACTGAAAATGTTTTATTTGGCTGTAGCTGTGGCCAGTACCAAGCATCTTACTTGAAGAGTTGAAAAAATAAAGGGTAACTAGTCACACTGTAAGGCTCAAGTATGGAGATGCTTGTGCTTCTGCTTGCATTGATATTTAGACTTTTTAACAGTAAGCAAACAAAGCAAAACAACTTTTCCATAGTTTGCTTAAGTTACAGCTGTCAGGAGTGATGAGATTATTGTGAACTGAGCTGAAAGCAATACTTTGCAGTGCTTATGTTCTTCTAGTGAAGGTTTCTATAACTTGATAGAAAAGAAAAATCCTTATACCAAGTAGAAGGAACACATTTAGCTTTTTCTTATCAGAAAAGATCCAAGTGTTAACATTTACAATGGAATTAAATGTTGTTTATGCTGCTTGATGGTAAAATGATGTCAATAACAATTTCTGCAGTGTACAGACAAGTTCAGACTGGAGCATTAAAAACCCATAAAACGTTACTTGTCCAGTGGGAAATGTCTGTATGGAATAGATTGATTGTACTTTTGAAATCGAACTGAGAGTTGGGCTATCGCTAGTAACAGAGGGGGTTTTTTTGCATTGCATAGGAGGCAGCTCTTATGCATCACTTGACTTTTAACAGTAGTGTGCAGCTATTTTAGCAGCCAGGTAAGTACCTATTCTGTCTTTTCTTCCTAGATGAGTCATTTTTTCACCCTTAATTCATCTGTCCAATGGATCATTTCCCTGTACTAGCTCACTGTAGGGCTATTCAAACATCAGAGCTGGTACAGGGGAGTCAGCAGGAATACATGGTTAAAGGGATAGATCATCCCTTTGAACAACAGCTTAGATCACCTTGAAGTAATTGCAGACCTGTATCCTTTTCCTTCACTGGAAGAGGAAAAAAATTAATTCTGAAATACTGAGTTTTTCCTTTTTCTGCTCAATCAAAATAAAACTAAAAAACGGATAATATTGCAGATATACCAAGGATCATAAGTATATATTCTTTAAGAAAAGATGTCATTAAAATACAAACTTAGATGTCTAAGTTGCTTTTTTCTCCAAGAACCCCAGCTCATGAGTGACTCATGAATTCTGCTACATCTCTGTACTGCTTTTATAATAGTTTTCTGTTTGTATATGAGCCTGTTGTGTTTAAAATTACATGGGATAGACATTATCCATATTAAAACCAAGTTTCACATGAGACACTGCACATTGATTTCTGGTTTTCAGGCAGTGCCTTGCTGGTTGCTGCTTAAAGCTCTATTTTTTTTTAGATACTGTGCTTATAAGTATAAAACAAGCTGCTTCTCTTGTATGTAGTATTTGCATAAACACAAGATCATATATGACAGATTATTTCTCAGCACATCTTGTGGCTGTTGGCCATTGTTTTGTGCTTGGAACTGCAATTTTTAAACTGTTTCCTGGATTTCTTACACTGCCTTGAATTCCAGAGTTTATGGTAGCTGAAATATGATGAATAGCTTTTATATCAACTAGCTTTTATACAAAGGAATCTGTAATGGTTCGTGTAACATGCAGAAAGGGAAGAACTGTTTTGCAAACCTTCACAGAAGAAGGAAAAAGCTTGTAAGACTTCTGAAGTGGGCTTTTTTCACCCCTGTTACCTAGTATGAGTAGGGCAGGTGTGTTTTGGGTCTGTACTGAGGGACTGTTGAGCAGGACTGGAACAGGGAGATGGCAGATCTGTTTAAGTGTTTGTTTTCTGTTGCTTTATAGCATTAATTGAAAGTGATTGTCTCAGGTCTTTCACTTTCTTGGAAGATCTTGTTTGAATAAATGTTTGTATTGAAGATACTCAGGAGCAAACGGTCTTTTAGAAGTGTATAGTACTGTAGTTACTGGAGTCCCCTCTCCTCACAGAAAGGTATGATGCTTATTTACTGATGGAGTTGGAGGGTGGATAGTTACTTTGGTGCTCTGTGCATCTATTCAGTTTCTTAATGGATGACTTAAGTCTGAGGAGTATCCTGTAATGATGTTCTTGGGATATTCATAGAAATGAAATTTACTTGTCTTACAAGTGTGCCTGGGTTCTCAGTCTTCCTTCCTAACCCCTGATCTCCTGGAGAATTTTGCCCTATTGTTTATCATATTAGTTATTCTGAGGTCGTATTTTCTGAAGACTTTAAAACACTGGTGCCTCATGTGCTTTTCCCTTCTACTTCCACCTCAGTCTCATTAACAAAACCACTAAAACACAGTACCTCTATATATCCCCTCCCTCCACCCCAGAAATCCCAAACCCAACCACATGCATGTGTACACACACTTGAGGTGGCTTATGCATTACTGTTTCAGAGCCCTTGGCTTGGGAAGAATTCTTATGATTTCCACAGCATTGATTACTGTTTGTGGCACTTTGAACTTTTCAGGTCAGCAGACTTGCTTCAAAGTATGAGCTTTTCTAAGGATAGTCAATAAAAGAACCAAATACTAATTATAACTGCAGTAGGATCTTGTGCCTGTTAAGAGCAAAACAGTAATGCCATAGGACTTTCTTGATGCTCAGGCAGGTATCATGAAACTGAAGTTAGACATGACTAGTGATAAATGCTAAGTTAAGTAAAGTAAATGCCATTTACTTGTTCTCTCCCAAAACTTATATCAGCCACTACTGTCTCTCACAGTAGGGCTTGCTTTGTAAGAAAACAGACTTTCTGCGCCTTTATTTCTCCTTCAGACTCTTACTACTTGTACTCAGGCAATTCAAGAAGTGTTCTCACTTCCCTGTCTCACAGAGGAGTTTTGTCTTTAAGAAAACCATATGCTTTCTCTGTTTTGCTGTTAAGTTCATGATGCTATGAGTATATTAGGATTGGAGAGACAAAAATAAGAAGGAAAACGGTACATCTCCAAAGGGAAAGTGTACTTCTAGTCCTTAGGACACAACAGGAAACCTGTAGAAAGTGTGATAACTAGGGCCTTTTGATACTGGGAAACCTAAAATCCTATTGAAGAAAATAATTTTTGAAAAGTGACAGAACAAATCAATTAGTACCAGTAAAACTCTTCCTGGGTTGGAGAAAAACCCCAAAAACTTTCTTTAAGTACAGGAGAATTTCCCATGCCCTAATAGGCAAAACATCTTGCAGTATAGAATTTTCAGGATTAGTGTAATAGGATTTTGGAAAAAAGCTGAAAAGATATTGAATGAGAAATGACTGAGGAGTTTTAAGTATTGAAGTATCTGAAATATGACCTGTTTGTGGAGTGAGGTGGTTTTGGTAGATTTAAAACAATTTTGTGCCCTTAAGGTAGGGATGTGTGATGGTGGCTGTTGGGAAATCTTCTTGTGAAGCTGCATGGTTACAAAAGTCCACCTAGGAAATAAAAGTCACTGTACTTTAAAATCAGGTAGGCAGGCATCATGTATATATGTATATTAATACTGCTTTAGTGGAAGAGCAAATACTTGAAAGCTATGCTAGAAAGATTAAGAGCAGCAAATAACTCTCCAGTTGCAGAGACCCTTCCACTCATGTCTGTGGCTTCTTGCAACAAGCCACAAAGTGGCTGTGAGTTTCTTCTCATTCCTGTGTGTATTTTTAGAAATGAAGTACTAGACCATAGATTAAGAAGAAACTTGTGTTCAGGATGTGTGTGGTGTAAAGAACATATTTTCATTATAGAGTAAGCATTAGCTAGTACTGGGGGAAAAAAGTTCAAGATTATTTAATCCTATTACAAGAAAGTTTCTACGAAATCTTTTAATGTACTTTACAAAACAAACATGAGAAACAGCAGGATGGAGAAATAGATCATAGCTGAATTATATTACTGAATGATCAGACAGATGCTCAGAAACAGGATAGCCAGGAAGCTGGCATGGTGTCATAGCTGTCACTTACAGGAGCACGTTGCTACCAGAATGGCTGTGGATGCTCCTGCTGTGTTTGTAAACCCACAGATGTATTTCTCAGCAACAAGTGAACTGCTGTGAAGGGGTGTTACACTAGTATGTAGCAGATGGCGCTTCCTAAAGTTCCTGCTGCATCTGTAGATTACAAATTCTACTCTAAAGCTTATTCCTTTCTAGCAAACATACTTAGGCAGAGGGGCAGGCAGGGATTTGCTTCTGTTTCCCTTTTTTAAGCCTGTGCTGTAAATGACTTCAAAGAGGAGCAAAAGAAGCTGAGGCATACTGTGTCAGGAGGGGTTCTGTAAACAGCCTGAAGTCATGGCCTTCTGTTAGTCAACAGGGTCAAAACAGTAGTAAGTGTTAATACAGTGTAACACCAGGACACCTCTATATTGTGCATATAATGCTATATAAGGACTACTGGGTCATACTTAGGGTATCAAACTGGGTTTATATTAATGGATCTTTAAGGTCCCTTCCAACCCAAACCATTCTGTGAGTCTATGAACTGTAAGGCAAAAGCTCCTGCCTCTCTTTGGCTGCTCTGTTTCCCTGTGCGGTCCTGCTGCCCATTTCAGCCCAGACATGTCACTTGTCTGAGTGAGTCATGGTAGTAGGAAGGATCGTTGCAGGAGAGTGTGACTGCCTGAGTCTATTAAAAGCAGTGTCAGATTGAAGTTACCTCTTTAAAAATAACATGGAATTCACCACTGTAGCAGCTGGTTAATAATCAGTTACTCTCAACTGAACAAAAAAAAAAAGGAAAAAATCACAACAGCTGCTACTTCTGGAAGTAAATACAGCAGTGATCAGTCACTGACACCTGAGGTATGATTCCTCACTCTTTTCACACCTAGTTTTAGAATAAGGCACAAGAAGGGCATTTTCTGTGCAGCTACTGGAGTTGGTGTTGTGAAGAGGCACCTAGAATTGATGAAGCCAGTAGCCAATTGGATGTGTTCTGCAGGTGATAAAGCATCTCCAGATCTTCTTTATGACTGGAGATTACTTTCTTCTTACAGAAATTGTCTTCATGTAGATGTTAAATCCAAGTGTCTTGTTTGATGCTTTGTCAAGCAGAAAGAAAATATGAATACATGTTGTGTAACAGGGATTCAAAGACTATTTTATTGGTCATCTGGTGTTGTGGGCTGGCATCTTTCCAACTTTGTTTTTTGTCTGGCTTGCCTCATTTAATTCCTCTGAGAAGTAAACCTGCTTTTTCACCTATTTGCAGTTGTTTTTTCTAATACAACTATAGATCTTTCTCAACTATCAGAAATGCTTACATGGAAAAAACTTTTATTACAGCAAGGTGTCTTTAGCTGTCTTACATAGAATTTTGTGTGAATAGGGAAAGAGGAAAGAACAGCCAGTATTAAATCATCAGCCAGATCTCTTTGGGCTACCAGCATGTGTTCCTTAGACCTACCTGTGCTCAATTTGGCACTCAGTCGTCTGGTCTACTCTTGGTAAATCCAGAGGTAATTTTAATATAAGACCATTAAAACATCTTTTGTTAAAAGAACTGTGTGACAACTAATTTTTGAAGTGGCTAAATAGTATTTTCCCTAGTACTGAAATTAAGGTCCCCAGAAATGGGCTGTGCCCACCACTTGGGGGAAAAAAACCTATTTTCCAGTTCAGGCTTAGCTGTAGCTGCTTCAGTTTTCACCATGACCTTACTATTAACAAAACTTTATGGACTGGGTTGATTTTTCTGATGTTCCATTTATAGCTGAAAAAGTCAGCATGCCAAAATTATGATGTGAGTTACAGAAACCAACCAAACTTTCCTCAAATGTTTAACTTTGGAAAGTAGCGCCTTTGTATCTACAGTGCATGCTCTATGCCAGTATTTACATTGTCAATGTGATGCCTTTAAAAGGTAGCCATGGCTTTTGCAGTTGGCAACAGAGGGATTTACCAGAAGTTTAGTGTGCTTAGTGCCTGAAGCCTGTGTTTTAGTTAACTGACAGTCTTGCAAAATCATAGAAGCTAAGGTTTTGTACTCTACCTGCAGTTCCTAGATGGTACTTGAAATGTTAAATCTAACTTCCATCCGTGTTGTTCTTCTCTGTAAATATGGTAACTATGTTGCCTGTCTTGACAGGATCAAGTTCTAGAATAAATTCAGTGATGTTTACAGGGTGGATTTGGAGAAGCTCCTCTTAAAGCTGAAATAAGAGATCTCTGTCCTAGACAGACCAGAGGAGAGAAAAGCAGGGTCTTAATTAGATGGAAAAGTAAGGAATACTGTGAGTTTGAGAACTCATCAAAAGCATACACGAGGGGAGGGAAAAAAGCATGAGAACTGTGTGTATCCACTGGTTTACCAGAGTGGCAACATGGTTAGTGTGCAGCTAAAAAGGGCTAGGAACAGATGGAGCACAGTGAAATACAGCAGTGACAACTGAGGAATGTTATCCTAAATTTTGATATATCAAGTTAGTTCTGATGCTTAACTACCGCTGGAATATTATGCTAAAAGTTGGTAATACTGAAGGTGACTGGAATTGAGAATAAGGTTAAAAACTTGTCAACTCTGTGCATAATATATGTAAACTTTACTAAAGGTGTTAATGGTCTTCCTGCTCAGAGCAAGATGGGGCTCCCTATATTTGTAGGACTGTAATTTTGGATGGTTGCCAGATTTTTGTGTGTGTAAGACTTACCTGTAGTTAATGTAGGACTAGAATACTGGTTTGACTTCCACTGGATTCTTTCTAGGCCTTAAGTGGCTCTGGTATTTACCAGTACCTTTATCCTGAAAACAGTAATTTGTCACATTGGTACAAATACAGCAAGTATCTATATGATGGTGTTATATAGCTTTATGTAAAACATATAGAGCAACACTGACTATCAAACTCTGCCTTAGCATATTTGTGCAAGTATAGCATTTGGAACATTTGTGGATGTTATCGTGTCTCTGAACACTAATTTCAACTCAACTTTTTGAACAGACACAACACAATTCTTCGTGATGGTTACTGCTTCTGTATTTAATGTATTTTATAATTTTCCTTTTAGCTTTACCTTCAGGCCAGAATGAAAGGAGACTGGGCAAGACTTGTACGTCCTACTCTACAATTTGGTCTTATTGCTGCATCTATCTATGTGGGTCTCTCACGTGTTTCTGATTACAAGCATCATTGGAGTGATGTTTTAACAGGACTCATTCAGGGAGCAGTGGTAGCTGTGCTCATTGTAAGTAATTTCTGAGATGGTGGATGTGTGTGTGTAAACACTGCTTTTATAAACAGCACCTTAGAATTGCAGGCTATGTTCAGATGAAAGCCAACCTGTCTTCCTAATGCTTTGAAGACTGCTGGAGAGGGGGAAACAACTCCTTGAACTGGATGTAGCCATAGTACTTCTGGGAGAGTGGCAGACTCTGAGCTGATGATAAGTGGCTGTTTTAGCTGTTGGACAATGTGAAATTATCCCTGCCCAAGAGCTTTTCAAATAACTGAGATGGAAACGGTCAACTGCAAAGCTGTGTGGGCCTCTATATAACCAAGAAAAGATAGAGCTTTTGCTTCTAGCCAAATTCTAAATTGCAGGTACAATAGAACTGTGTATGAGGTAAGCTGGGCAAAAAAAGGCCTTTAATGATATAGACAGTGTGTGCAGTGTCTGCCTCTGCTAGCTTTCACAGCCTGCCTTTTTAGGCTGATGGGAAACAAAAACCCTTCACCATTTCCTGTGTGCATTTTGACTGCTAAAAGTTGTTCACAGCAACCAGCATGTGAAGCTTAGCTGTACTGATGAGTGAAATGCTATTCCAAGAAACAATCAGCTAAATGTGGAGTTGCAGGCCTGGTTGACTTGGTGGCAGCAGTTGTGCTGGCTGTCAACAGTGCCATGGCTGATTCATCCATGAGAAGGGACAGATCAAGACTTCTGGTTCAGAGACATGAACTAATACTAAAGAATTCAGTTACCAAGAACTGAGGCTCACTGAGAAGAACAGCCTCCATGATAAGCACTTTCTCAGCTGAAAGTCAGAAGGGTATGGTTCATGTCAAGACAAAGCTTTGTTTACTTGTTGCAATCATCAAATCTTGGGAGTAGCTCTGGGAAACCTACATGCTACATTAGCTGTTATTAAACGGCTGCATGTTGACTAAAACATAATCCTACCTCTTGTTTTTGTACAATCTAAGAAAAGGAGCGCAGGGAATGATGAACTGAGGGCACTTGTATTAGAAAAATGAGTTTAGTGAAGGGTGTTGGATGATTGAGAGGGTATCTTAGAGATGCTCGATAATACAAGAATGAGTAGAAGGTGGCATAACAGTGAACAGTGTTGAAATGTGAGGAAAAGAATAAACTTCCTCAAACCCATTATCTGAAAGAACTGAAGAGTTCACCTCCAGAAACAGAAAGCCGAGCTAAGTAAGCATGCTGGGACTACACCTGCAAATGGAGCACTAAATTGAGCTGAGTGAATTCAGCATTAAGTGCAAGCTGAAACTGCATCGTAAGCAGCAGGCTGGGCCATCAGCTTGGTGTGGAAGTTGTCTTCTGCTGCTGCCCTGAATTATGTTCTGCAGTTCTCCAGTTTGCATTGGGAGGGGAAGAAGTAGGAAGGGAAGGGATCCTGAGAAGGCTTCTCATTTATTGTACTTCATGCAGCACTCTACCCAATCACTAGTATGGCTTGATGAAGTGGGTAGTGGGAAGCCTCAGAATTGGATCAAGTCTCATAGTTGGTAGCTGTGAAGGAACTGGTATGTTCAAAGGAATGTAGGAAAGGTAGATGCTGGAACTTGGGTGAGACACAGGTGTTGGGGAAGGGAGCTGCTGTGAATCTTGTCAAGGAGAGGAATGCAAGCTTGGTTTAACCAGCTTTTAAAGAAATGAAAGTGAGAGAGTAACTATTAGTCTCTATAGTATCAAACTACTGAGCCCTATTTCTCAGCTAAAGCACAAGATCTCCTGTCCTGTTGTAAATGAATTACAGAATAAATTTAACAGTACATGTGATGTGGGCCCTCAGCAAGCCTATCTTGTTCCTTCATTTGTTGAGACTGTGGCTATTGTAATGAAGCAGTGCCTGATACATACACCTTGAATTTGGCTTAAACCATCAGTGGCTAAGTAGTCAGTGGGAGGGGAGTAATAGCTGAAGAAAAACCTATTGAAAGAACAGATGCCAGAATTGTATTTAAGATTTCCTAGCATTTCCTAATGTTTTAATCTGTTTAAATGTTTTATTACTTTTGACTGTGGAATTTACCTTCTGCACAAGTGCAAGAACTTAACCCTTATTTGTTCACTTAGGTTGTGTATGTGTCTGACTTCTTCAAAGTGAGAGGATGTACATTTCAACCAAAAGAAGATTCCCATACAACCCTACATGAGACTCCAACAAATGGAAATCACTTTGCCAGCAATCATCAACCATGAAGAATGGCCCACCTCACCTGCCTTGCTCTTTGAAAGGAAAATAATTTCACAAGTCTAACTATGTAATACAAGTAAATGCCTTTAAGAGACTGCTGCTGCTCTTGGATGCTCACCTTACCTGTATATAGTAACATCTACCACTGTAAATGTATATCTAAACTTCAAATTTCTGTTGGCTCAAGCTCTTGCATAAAAGAAACCTATTCAAATTGTAAATTTTTATTGAAAACATAGTAACAGTTATATTACATACACTGCTGTCTCAGCAAGGCATGTACAAATAAATGACTGTGGTTTTAAATACACACCATTAAACAAAATAATGACTTGAAATGAAAATAGCATGTGAAGCTGATGATCTTGTTCGTAATGTGAATCTAGTACTGTTTCTAGAAGATACCTTCTGTTACAGGTAAAGGCTTGCAGCAAACACAATGTCTCTCTTGATTTTTGTAATCCCTATTAAAAAAGAAAACTGTTTGAATATCCAGCAGTCATAATTGACACAATCACTATTTTCAGTGCAGTTACAGGTCTGTAATACTTTGCAGCACAGAAGGTGTTACAGGCCTTAAACAGAAATCATTGTACATCCATTTTCAGTCACAAACTTGGTTAAACTGTCAGTACGCATTTAAGTCAAATTTAACATAGATGTTGTCTGGAAGGAGAGCAATGATTCTGCTTACCATGAAGTTGATACCAGAAGCTTGTTGATACCAAATCATGCCTCCTCTCCCTGCAGCCCTCTCCTTTCATATGCTTTCTACAATTACTTATACTGTGGAAGTGAAATACATACCCTCTGCAAACTTATTTTCCAACTCTGTGTTTCCAATGGCTTTTGCAGCCTGGCACATCTGCCGAAGCAATTCTTCTAGCCTCCTCATGCAACGAATTATGCTACCTGTACAAAAAAAGTGAGGGAAAGCTTTGTATCCTTTGCCACATCATGTCACAGAACAATTCAGCACCTTGGGCCCACTGGGCCCTTCTTCAACCCTGTTCAATTTATCTAGAAGCCAAGGGTAAGAACAACCATATATTTACCTTAGGCTTGGTTTCTATTTAATAATAACTTTCTCCATCAGGCATTTCCTTGATGCTATCCTCCAAGCACTTGTCCTATTCTTGTTTTTTTTCTACACAGCCTCCAGAGAACTAGTGACTACTAGTGGATTTTTTTCATTAAGTACTTGTTAAGACTTCCCTCAAAAATCATATATATTCAAGGGATTCAGAAGTGTTCTGCTTCAAGAACCACCATACATGGGCTCTTTATTTTTTTGATAGCCCTTAGTTCTTTAGTTGGTAGATCCACTGAGACAGTAAGTGGTCTACCTTACTTCTGTGCCACTCAGTCTGCACCACTCTACCACCCAGTTGCATGCTTATAGTAATGTATACAAGCTCAGACTTGACAAAACTACTACACTGCAACCTCACAGCCAAGTGTAGTTTGTTAAGCATTCCTCTCCTTGTAACTTTTCAGCTTAGCCTAAGCTACCGCAACAACTTTCACAAAGTGACCCTAATGCTTATTCTCTTTTAGTAGCATGCAACCCAATGCTGTTTGGTCATTTCCTCCAGCATCATCTCATACCTACAGACAAAATAACTGTCCGCAAAATAACTGTCCTAGGGTAAGTATTCCATGAAGGGATTGAGAGCAGCCCCATGGAGAAGGATTTGGGAGTACTGGGCCATGAAAAGCTGGACAGGAGCTGGCAACATGCACTCACAGCCCTCTGCTCTCGTGAGACTCCACCTACAGTCCTGTGCCCAGCTCTGGGGACCTCCAGTATAAGACAGACATGAATGCAATTGACAGGGCAGGCCCAGGAAAGGCCACAAAGATGAATGGGGGCTGGAGCACCTCCTTTACGAGGACAGGCTGAGAAGAGTTGGGGTTGTTCATCCTGGAGAAGAGAAGCCTTCCAGCACTTAAGGGGGGCTACAGGAAAGATGGAGAGTAACTCTTCAAGGAGTGTAGGGATAGGATGAGGGGTAACAGCTTTAAATTGAAAGAGGGTGGATTTGGATTAGACATAAGAAGTTCTTCACTGTGAGGGTGGTGAGGCACTGAAACAGGTTGCCCACAAAGGTGGTAGATGCCTCATCCCTGAAAACATTCAAGGTCAAGCTGGATGGGGCTTTGAGCAACCTGAACTAGTTGAAGATCTCCCTGCTCATTGCATGGTGGGTTGAACTAGGTGACCTACCTGGAGAAAAACTATATGTTGGCAAAGTGAGAAGTTAAATAAAATATCACTTTTTTCTGAAGGACATTTCTACTGTACAAGTAGGCCATGTCAGTTTCCACAGAAAGAATAGTTTGTGAGGGCAGCAGTCTGCAAAACCTATTGCAATGACACAAGGTGAAAAAAAACATGTCTACTGAGCACAAAGAACAGAGCCAATGCAAGTGAACTGTAGGTGGCTCCCCCAAACGTGGCTACACTGTGTTGTGGCAGGCCCCAACTCAGCATTTAAAAATCCTGCTTGTCTCCATTTACAAGGCCAGCCCTGACAACCATTCCAGAGAGTACTCATTTACAGGCAGCACATCTGGGGTTGTTGCAGTCATACTTCTGCATGGAAAAAAAAAAATATTGCATTTTTTGACTGACTACTGTGTATACTTACTTCCACAAAACAAAACAGTCAATCTGTAACTGATTAACAGTATACTTAGCTCAGTCTGCCCTTCTTTTCTACAGCTTTAAAAAGCTTCTCTAATTTCTACCTCTTTCCCACACACACATTTCAGCTTAATGACAACTCATTTTTATTAGCCAATCAGCACTGTTCCAATCTCTGGCAAGCACATCTGCTCTTTGAACACTCAGGCTTATGCTGCAACCTGAAAAGGAAGCCACTTACCACAAGTACCACACTACTCCTAAATGCATCCAAAAGGTTTCAGACACTTGACCATCAATAGTAATAAAATAGCAGAACGCCATCTATCTTCAGGCTTGTGAAGAGTGGAAGCATGCCATTGACTCAAGATTTCTGTCTAGAACAGTTTTGCTAGTGCCTGTTAGCCTGGATGGCAGCACAAAACATGAAAAGCAGTTTTTCAGAAAGCACTTTCAGTAAGTTGTGGCGGGGGAGTGATGAAAAAACCTAGTTTAAAGTGGTGACTTCCAATGCACTCTCTAATGGCTGGACAATTTTCAGCCTCCTTACTAAAACTGATACACAACAGTGAAGTTCAGAGTCCCTATAATAGTAGTGATTCCATAGTGCCTGAAAGGCAAAGAGGAAAATACACCTTTTAGAGCTTTAACAAGACATCATGCTGTACCTTGTGGTAACAACTTATATCAAAACTAAGACAGAAGTACTAATACCTTAAATGAAAATTTGCACTTAGGATCACAATGAGGATGCCGTGGGTTTTAGTCTGTGTTTTGTTGTTTGGGTTTGGGAATTTTTTGTATTCCAATTTTTAATTTCTTTGAAATCACTATAGTGACTTGGCTAACCAGGGCAAACTGCCCTGGGATTCAGCAGCACCACACTGCATTTAGGATAAGCGTTAATGGACAGTGGACATCTGAGGCACTTTCCTTCCTTTTGAATAATGCACAGAAAACCAGCCTATTAAAAGTTAAAGGAAAAATTGTGTGTCAACCCCTGCTACAAGAGCTGAAGTTCTCAAAACAGGCCCATAAGATCTGGTTTTGAGGGAGTTAGCACTGTTGATTAGGACAAAGCTGACCGACTAGCCTTAGCCCAAATATGGTAAATGGAAAATGCTACTGCTCTGTGTATTCTGAACAACCAAATGCCAACATAAAGACGTAAGCCAGCTACTGATTTTCCTTTTGTATTCTCCTTACTCAGGGTGCCTCTACATCAGATGTAAGGCTCAGACATTCACTGAAACTGGAGGAATCTCCTGAATGCAGAATCAAAGACTGCCAGGATTCCTGCTGCTCGAAGGCAATATGCTTTAGAAAGTTCCTGGGTTACGGAAGTGCATTGATTTTTGTTGTTTTAAGGGCTCCCATTTGCAATTATGTACACACAAACAAGAAAACAGCATTTGAGAGAGGCAAGACAATCGTGACAGTAAGAACTTCAAAAAGGATTTTCAATTATCAGTCATTACACACAGACTTGTAAGACTGGTGCACACATTCTACTGCTCTTCACAATTTTCAACATAGCTGGTAAAGATGAAGTAAGATTTTTCATTCTGGTTTGATCTTCAGGTGGATAGTGTGTCATTTTACAAAGTATCTGGGCTTTAACTCATCCTTAAAATAATGAAAATTTAAGTCTTTCCTCAAGGGGAGTTTTGTTTCCTAAAGTTTGCTTTAGGAAACAACCCAGGTGACAGGTTATACCTAGGCTTTTCAAATATCTGCACAGCACTGTGTAAGGAACTGAAGGAAATAATGCCTCAAACATTCATTGACAAAAAAACTCAAGGACAAATTGTGGCCTTTGTGATTAGTCTAAGGAATGAACTATCTGCCCAGGGAAGCACAGGGTGTATCGAAGGGTGCATGGCTCTCCTCCCTTGTGGTTTTATAACCAAATTCCTTAGATAAACTTTGAAGGGAGGAGATGTAGACTTGAGTAAAACCGTATGTTCAGGTTAAGGCCTACACTTTAGTTTATGACTACAGCCTCCAAGGAATGCTAAAAGAGTGGTAAGAAAGATAAACAACTAATGCCAGATGGAGCTAATGACTGGGTAATTGCCCAAGAAACCAAAACTGAGGGAAAGGTAAAGGGGCAGGGGGAGATCACAACCACCAACTCAATTGGACAAAAAGGTTAGTGCACTCCATTGCCCCCCCAACACATGTGCAGAACCCATGCTCCACCTTTGGCCTGTCTCTCATGGAAAAGAGTTCATGGAATACCTGCCTCTCTTTGTCCAGTATGATAATCAGCTGATAAGATGAACTTCAAGGGTCACAGAAAACTTTGCTGTGTGTGCACCCACCACCCAAAATTATCAGACCTGAAACAACACTGGATCCAGGGGTGGTAATCTGGATTTGACTCTTCTCCTTCTTATAGATTTATAAGAGATCACATGGCTTATTATCCAAGTTTAAATTGTTTTCTACTGCAAGTAAAACATTTTAACTTGTTTGGTGTTGTTTCACCTTAATTTAACTCGAGGGGATCACAGAACCATTGTGACCCTCTGGGCTCCCAGGCTGGGTCATGACACTACTGTGATGAACCATCCAAAACAGACTTGGTTACCACCTCTCACTTTCGTCATCATTAAGACAGCAAGAGGAACCTTCAGTTTACCAAGTAAACAAAACACTGAACTGTAATGAGGACAAGCACAAGAGATGTGCTTCTTAATAGCAAGTATTTGGAACACAGTATTTTTCCCTTTAACTAGCAAAGGTAAGCATTAACTTTGTTGCAATACTTAAGATTTCTGAGTTTTATATGAAGTTTTTAAAAAGTAGAGAGATCCCTTTTAAAAAGTCTTCTATAGATTCTAAGTTACCAACAGTAAAACTATAAATTAACATATATAGTAAACATTTTTTTCCCCCACTTAGTTTCAGCCAGGCAGATACCTGAATACATCCAAGTTAATACATTTTGTGATCTACTGGAAGGTTATTCAGAATTACCATTCCATGTTACGGAATTACCACTCACACTTCCTAAAGAAAACTGATTAACATACCTTCAAAGACATCAGTCATTTTGCAGATGTGAGCAAAGTTAGCTCCATTTGACCATGTATACACAACATCCATTAAGTTGGGTCTGAACGAATTTAAGTAATTTTCTTCATCAATTTCCAGTTTTGCTTCTGCTGACACCCTGGCAATTCTTTTTGCACACTCCTTTAAAATAAAATATTTAAAATTTATAGATATGCTTAAACAGATTAAGTGTTCAACCAATAGAAAAACTTGCATATTATTATGTACAGTATACAGGATGAGGTTTCCTTTTTACTGTGATATTATTCAGTATCAGCAAGTAAACCATTGTTTACATTAAGTTTGCCTGCACTAACAACTTACAGTGTAGTAAACAAGCTTATGAAAGTTTTCAAAGGCATATTCTAGATTAGCGTGAAGATTTCTTGCATAAAAGGTAATCCATTACACAATGCAAAACCACATGCAGTGCCAGCCAAATTCATTGATGATCCAAAATCAAGTCTTCACCATGCATTTATTATACTTCACTCATACACTTTATTCATGTTAACATAAACCCTGATCTTTGACAGATTTCTAAGGGACACATTACCTGCATTTGCCGAAGTGGTCCTGCCAACTGCTCTGTCAATTTTGGCATTTCGCTGGACTGAAAAAGATGACATTAAATAATCTCATGTGCTCCCATAGATTTGCTCTACACCAAACTAAATGCAAAACCAGAAGTTCAGCTTGTGATACTGCCATCCTAAATTATTACAATTTCTCAAACCTGTTATCGAACACTAAAATTTACTGAATTCCCTACGTAATTTTTCCTCAAACTAAATCAGAAAGCAAAATCTCTCTGCCTCGCCTGCCAACAGTATGAAAAAAACACCTGCTTTCAGAATGCTTCCAAAATTCCCTCTATTTAGCTGTTCCATAATTTCGAACTGCCAATTCCATGTGGTACTGCCTCTTCCATCAACAGGTCAAGGGCACTGTCCATGTAGTGTAACACGGACATAGCTCGGAATTAAAGATACTGTCAGCCTGGAGTGTGTGGAGCAGGTATTCTTAAGCCTCTGTTTTGAAATAATCACTCTACATTTTAAATTACAGGGGGGTGTGTGTACATACATAAATACAAGCATGTATGCATGAGGAGGAAAGAGTTGTAGATTAATTAAAAGGACTGCAATTTTATGCAACCTTCAGCACATCATTCATGAGGAAAGATTTTGGCATTAAAGCTGCAACGCTTTCAAGGTGAACTCCCATTGTTACCAAACACCTTAGGAAAGGATAAAAAATGTGCAATGGCTCATACTGATATGACCAATTTCTGGAACTGAATTACAAACAATACTGTTGTTAGACAGAAATGTCTAGAATTCATGAATTGAACAAGTAACTCACGTTCTCTTGAAACACAAAGCAGCTTAGTAGTGCAGTTGCCTGTTCTGCAGATAAGTCATTGAAGAGACCATTGAACATCATTTCTGTCAGGAGAAGTTCATCAGCACTAAAATAAAGAGAAGGAAGCTTAGGGAAAAGACTTACTGAAATGTAATTTTTAAATGAAGTACTACTAATCTGTTTTGTGAAGCAACTGGATATAGATAATAAAAAATAACTTTTCACTTTTTCTCATGGGAACACCAAATACTGATATGTTAGCTTTTTAAGGGGAAGTGCTAGTTATAAGACTGTGAGATAGTATTTTGAACAAACTAAAAGCTCTTACTGAACTACCAAGAATCTCTCCTGATAGTTCACAGAAGTTACTATTAAGTTGCTTTAGTCAGTTTTCGTCAGACAGGATATCAAGAGATTGAAAAGAACTAGAGAGTTAGGCAACTCATGAAAAATTGGTACTGCTGCTGCTCAAAAAAAGACTCAACTGGGTATTTCCAAGATACTGAAAAGAGGAACAAACTTGCTTCAATTTACTTGTAGAATAAAGACATAAAAGAACTGCATGATGTGGATAAAAAAATCCAAACATACTATTTGGATAAAACAACAAATTTGTTGACAAGACTATGCCTTTATTTTTGGAGTTTACCAGACAAATGCATAGGATGGGGGAAGAAAGTACATTTTTTTTTACAAAGAAAAGTGTAACTCATCAGCACACAGCTCCTGAATGTCCGAAAGTTGATATAAAATTCTGATTCAGCTTCCTCATTTGCTATTAAATTTTGCAGGAGCAAAAAGGTATTAGATATCAAACAAATATAGGTAGCATCTTTCAAACTATCTGTAAGGCAAGGAGTACAGCAGTCATCGTAACTTTTAAAAATACACAATTCTACCAAAACCTGAGTTACACTCTGAAGTATTAAAGTCTGATTCATGACTTTCTGTGGAATCTTTACAATATGTTTCAATATAGATGTACCTGCTAAATGTATTACAGTAAAATGCATGACTTGCAATAGATTTCTTCCAACAGCTCTTATGAAAGCAATTAAGCTGTATTCCAAACTTGTCAGCTGCTTGGTTAATTGCTGATAATCACTGTTACACCCTTGTTTGTGAGCAACTCTGTACTAGGAGACCCAGGAACTGCAACCATAGAAATGAGACCATTTTCTCATCTAATGTACAATATTAAATGAAAATACTGCTTAAGCTGTATAAGAAAATAGCCATTGTTTTGGCATTTTCTGTCCACATTTTAGTTTTAAAATCTGTTGTATTTTGTCCTTAAGTTGCTATCTTTATTGCTTCAATCAGTATATTCCCTGCATGACACAGATCATATAAACTCCGAGGAATCTTTCTTTTAACAGTCTCAGAACCGTAAAATATAAACACCAATATAGCATATTGATTTCAGCAAGGACAGTGAAGTGTATACTCTTAACAATAATCACTTTGCACAGAAACCAATTACCTGCTGATTTCACAAGCCACCCGTCCTTTCAACTCAATAACATCTGAAGAAGTGGCAAACCCCAGCCTTCTCAAAACACGCTTGCGGCATTTGAGTTCATCCATTTGTAAGACAGTTCTGGCTTTTTTCAGTTCTCGCTTTGCTGTTTTAATATCCATAGCAATCTGGGGGGACAGAGGGAGAGAAATTAGATGTTACTCTTTTAACAGAGGCAACTGTTTTAAAGACATTGTTTGATTTACATAAAGGCCTCAGAACTACAGTATATAGTCCTAACTACTAAGAGGAAGGTTTAAAGCAAACTGAAAAGAAACCCAAAACAAGACAGCTTCATTAACCTATAGGAAACTCTGACATGTTTGGGAAGGTAAGCTACTTACCCAGAGTGAGGGCAAAAAAACCCAAATGGCCCACACCAAAAACCACAGAAGAAATCTTTGGTTGAGAAATGAACAGTTGTCTGAGACCTGTACTAAGTCTCAGCTAACTAACCATTCCATCAAATGTAACTCAAAGGCATTACTTCCTGCTATTAGAGCTTCTCCAGTGCTTTGCAGTTTATCAGTCACTGTCAGCATCCTGATAGCGGGGTGTGCAGTGCAGACACCCTCGCAGAAGTCTGCTTGGTCCATTCAGGTCTTACCACATGCAACTTTGTGCTGCCTGTAACAGAACTGCCTCACTTCTGTGAAATGACTCCTGGAGAACCTGTTTTCTGGATCAATAAAGGAACAGGAGAGATGTTTGTCTGCACAACCAGTTTTGGTCTAGCAGGGTATGACTCTATACATAATAATTAAGTGTACTGCTTCCCAGCTGGGAGTGAGCTCAGGAAGCAGCAGCACACATTTGTATTGTACATTCCCCAAACTAATAATCCCCATCAGTTCAACTTAGCTCTACACAAGCATATTAAAAATGATGTTTCAATTATCTGTGAAGAATTTACCTACACTGTATTATGCTATGTCTACTCAGTGAAAAAGACTCTAGTGGCACCTCTGTAACTTCTAATCCCTAATGACTTTTTCTTAAGAGCTTTTTTCTCAGATGTACCTCCTATCTGTACCAATCAAGGGCATGCCACCAAGTCAGCCAGTTTGTTAGTGAGATTCAATAATATGCTTATTAATTTTAAAAGTATTATTTGGGCTTTGCAAATAAAAAGAAAAGCAATTCAGAAGGGAACTCTTACTTCTCTCTCTTCAGCTAAATATCGTGGTTTGGTTTGTATTTTTACCTGTGCCTTTTTTTCACAAAGTTTGTATACAGTTTCCAAGTTGGGATCATTGTGAAGAGGATGGGAATACATCCTATGCTCAAATGCCTCTACTTTTTGGATTACTTTTTTCAGTCCCTGATCTTTGATGCCCATGTCATCGATAGGGTCTAGCAATGGTACTCCATCAGGAAATCGCTTCTGTACTTCCTAAAAGGAAAAGAATATTTTTTTTAAGATTAGTAACAGTAAAATCAACTATACTTCTACAAATCAGTGGTCAGAACTATAGAGACACAGAAGGCACTGGTGTAAGTTTGTTAAGCAATGTTTCAGAAGTTTTCAAAATCAGTTTAAAATGACTGTTGACAAGGAGAAACGACATAACTCATGGCTTCCAAGTCCTTTTAAGAATGAGATGAAGATGTGACATGAGCTTTAGATAAGTTTCTTTAGAACAAGTTGTCTTGGGTTCAAGAGTACCTCACTAATCTGAGTAAAGAGTTTACACAGCTTAGTAGAACTTACTTGTATAGATTTTAACACACTTTGCCTGTTGTCAACAGGCCTCAGGTCTTTCGGTATGTAAAGTCGGACACTGCTGATAGCTGAGAGAAGATGTACCAAAACAGGAACAACCTATCAAAGACAGTGCAGTAACTGATAAATCAGTGAAAAAATATTTATTATTACTGTTCCATAGCAAAACTTTACAAAGGAAAAGATCTAAGTACACAAGGACAGAGCAGTAGGTAAAGAAGTATCAGAAAGCAGGAAAATGTTGGAAGCAGGAAAATGCGGGTAATGAGATAAGGTATTAATAAAGAAGAAAACTAGATTTATCCAAATGGGAAAATTCTGTATTCAGTTAAATCTGGAGGGAGGCCACAAGCAGAAAAGAAGTTTTCCATTTTTCTATTATCTTGCCTCTTATCTACTGGAATACGTCTTAGGATCCAAATCAGACTAATTATTGTCATATACATAGGAATGCTAACAATAGAGAACATCAAATCAATAAATGTATATTCGTAAGTATCAAAAACATGAAGACACCATGAAGAATCAAAACTCAAGCTTTAAACTGACTTTGTGAAAAAAAACATGAAGACCTCATAAACCACTGTCTGGTCTGAAAATTTTCATTGTTTGTCTTGATATAGGTTTTCAAATTGAAAAATTTAAATAATGCAGATGCTTTCAATAAAAATGACCATTTAATTTTAGAATGAGAAAGCCTCACAAAGCTGAAGGGGTATGAAAAAAGAAGTAAAAAAAAGAATTTTGCTCCCAGAGACAGAAGATACTGTGAAAAAGAGTATCTGCCAAACAGCATTGCTAAAATTTATTACTTAAGGATTATAAAAATTCTAACTAAATTCTTGATCTAGAAGAACAAATGCATATTATGCACAAAATCCTGCACAAATATCCAAGAAAAAACAGCTTATAGACACTAGTTTATCTGCAGATTTTACCACTTATGCAGGTCATTCTCATAATGTTTACATTATGGCTACTGTCTTTCATTTACTGATTTGAAATATAGAACACAACAGTAACTAATTTTGTAAACACTTCTTATATGGTAACAAATTCACTCAAGTATTTTGTTCACACTTAAAAAGTTTCCTCTTCAGTGAAATCAGCAACTGTTTAAGAAAGTTTCTCTTAATGCATCAATCCTCCTTTTACCACAGCTTGCAAGTATTTTGGAAATAGAATCTTTGAGAACATTTATAAGAAACTATTGAGAATGAAGATGTGTAACAAACCTGCATCTCTCCTTTCTCATTAGGTCTGGCTGGCTTTGCAGCCTCAGTAGCACAATTCTTCAAACTCTCTTTGCTGCAGTGCAGTAGCACTTCAACTACATATAGTGGGTCCAATTCACCAGAATTTGGCTGTTGAGAGCACAGAAAAAAATTGTCCATAACAGTTACTTTAAAATACCAGCAAGAATGGAAGGAAAAAGCATGATTTTATTCAATATTACAGATATGAAATGAGCTACTGCTCTTCAGAGCATTATCAACTCAGTGATGCAGTATATTCTAAAAACTACTGAATCAGTATTGATTTAAAGTTCCCTCACAGAAAAATACACTTGAAAAAATTACTCCTTCCTCATCCTCCCTCATCAGTGTAGCCAAAAGTCTACTTGCAGCTTTAGGTGCTTCTGACTTTTCTTCTAGATGTAGCTCTCTTCAGTTACATCTTTTGTAACTGTAATGCAATATATTTGCACCATGCTAGCTAGCAGTACTGAACTTTGCCATTTTTAAAAAAAGAAACAAAATTTGGGCGATCTCTTTCATTTGCAGGTTTGCAAGTTCAAGTTTTTCCCCGCAATAAGGAACACAGAAAAAAAATCTTTCAATCATAACAGCTTGTATCTGCAGCAAACCAGAAGCTGCATCTTACAGGCCACACCTTTATATACCCCAAACTGCATACATAACAGCTGACATTCACTTAAAGAACAAAACCATGCAGATATGGTGGTTAAGGACTATTGTTCACAAAGCCTAACCTTTGTTATATACTGCTTCAAAAAAACCTGCCATTAGTTATTCGACTGGATCAGTATGCACTAAGGTTGCTGAAACACATTGCTACTACAAGCAAATCTTTTTATGACTTTGAATAGAAACAAGCTATAGGCCTAACACTGAAGGCAGACATCATCTTTTAAAATACTATGTGCAACCTTGTCTGCTTCCAAATACAAGAGAGATAATGAGAGAACAGTCTTTTCAAAATCCCATATTAACTCAGTTCAGTTTTACTGGGCAATATTTTTCATTACAACACACTATTTTTTTTTCTGCATGCAAAGCAGGGTGGAGCCAGCTAGTATTTCTAAGAGATTCTCAAAAGTACTATGAGAAACTGCCACAGTAAACTAAACAGAAAAACAGGATTATCCTGTTCTACTAGATAAATAACTTCTTCAAGAAATGCAGTTACTTGCTGGGGAAGAAGCTGCTCCTCTGAATTCTATGCTATATTTGCAGAAAGCACTCACAGCAACATACAAAACCCGTATGACTGCTGCTCTCCAAATTAGAATTTTAAAATAATATCCACATATACCAAATCAGTATCCAGCCAAAGCCACAGAAAGCATAATGCTGACCTGAATAAAGAAGAGACTAAACTCATAGCTGTACATATATGCTACAGAAAATACTAGAATTGGAGATGTCTAGAAAATTATGAGAGGAAAAAAGTATTTCTAAAACTAACTGTACTGTAAACCTATTAATAAAGGAATATACATTTATTTAATATTTGCTGTGAATATTACTCTCTGTAAGTTCACGTATACCAATGGCTTTTAGACAATGCTGTCCAGACATGAGTTAATCTAGAACTGCTTTTTGAATGTTTATGTTTGTTTCCTTCAGTGGGTTTTCTACAACACTTTATGTGCTAAACCCTTGAAAAGGAACACCCATGGTTTTATATGCAAGAGTAAAAGGACACTAGAACACCCTGTAAAAATTCGTTAGTCACAGACATTTCCGTCATATCAAGTCTGAATGATCCTTTGGTTCATGTCGCATTAATCCACATGCTTCAAGGATAAATTTCCTGCCCTCTTTGGCAGATTATTGCCCGATTAGGTGTATTCCAAGGATTTTATATTTGCCCTGAAACTTCTTCTACTTTATGTGCCTGGAAACAAAACAAGGTAAAACAGCTGATCATATCTGCAAATCAAGAAATGTGACACTCAGATTTCCAGATTGATAACATCAGACTCACTGAAAATTTAGTGACCACAACACAGCAAAAATAATGCTTATTCAGTAAACATAAATACATATGAACAGGTAAGCACATAAATTTAAGTTTAGTACATAAGGATTATAATTATGCTGAATAAGGAAGACCAAATTTCAGCATCTCAAATTTTAATATCAGTAACTGTTAACAGACAAAATTATGTCTAGAATCAGGGATCAGATGACAATATGGACTATAAACAGCACAACAGTTAAACTAGCATACTGCTGGCACAATCTAGTGGAAATAAAATTTCTTGCTCCAAAATATTTGGTTTTTTTTTAATGAATTCCAAAGCAAATAGTTACTTTGCTGCCTGCTGTACTGTACAATATATAGCAAGCACCACTGCATGACATAAATTCTTCTGTCTGCTTTAATTCAGGGTAAAGTGCTATTTGTATTCACAATTTTGTGGAACACTGCATCATGAAATTATGCTGGAAAAACATATAAATTAGCAATGAACAAAACTGACAATGACTCATGCTTTTGCTTTCACAATGCAATGACTAAAGAATTACTCAAATACAGACATACTGTAATCCTAAATATCAATCTTAATTACATATATTCCTCACTAGAAAGAGAACTTCACTAGAAACCATGAAGAAAAATTTACAACTAAAGAAAAACTACTAATAGAGACTGAATTCCACGTAATTTCTAAAAGCAAAGCCAAAGAACTGTCACAGCTTAGAAGTGGATGAAGGGTTAAAGGCATGGCATAATAGTGACATGCTGCAATACTAAGTATACTACTACATTGAACTTGGGGAAATGTATCTGTATCCCAGGACAAAAATACATTGAACAGGCACATTAAAATGGGTAAATAACAGCCTCTAAGTCATTTGTTTTGCCTCTCCTCATTGAAAGTAGTCTTTCTATACCCATTTTAAAAGTTATATAGCTTTAAGTCTGTTCCATAATTTTCAGCATCTATTGTCATTCTTTCCAAAGAGCTCAGAAGGAAAAATTCAACCCAGCTGCTAGAATGACTTAATGAAAAAAGGGCTGCTGGAGCCAGAGCCATCCCCTGCACAACTGACCGTAATTTCAAAGCTAATATTCAAACCTAAAGGCTTTATACAACAGTGAGACAGGTCAGATCGAAAAGGCAAATATATATGTGGGTAAAATATGACACAGATAGAAGAAATGCCTCCAGTGACACAGAGGTTGGCAGTTTTACTTAGAAGGCTGGGGTGAGAAGGAAATCTGTTTTGCTGTTCACATGGCTCTATGAAAAAGGCAGTCTAGAAGCAAAAGTTTAAGCAATAGCAGTAACAGTCCAGCTTTTCAACTTGAAAAAGAAATGTGACTTTCAAAGGGAAGATGGAAAACAAAACAAAGTTATCTTTTAATAAGTTCTGTATGTACACATTTTTCTCATTTTCTCTTTAATGAATATGTATCAGAGAAGCACCAAAAGGTGCCACAATACAGAGTCATCACCAGAACTTGACAACTTCTCATTTAGACCTAGTAATTAATGCCAATGCTCTCCAGCCAAAATTACAGCAAAAATGCCACGACAGAAAAATACACTTTAAACTTTGGTTTTAATTTAACCAGCCTGTCAAAACATTTTTAAAAGGGAGAATAAAACATCATCTCTGGGGTTATGTGGAGACCAACTATAAAAATGGATTTTTGGAATTAAAAACAAATCTGGCTTCTATTCCATCACTGCCCTCTGTATTTTCTTCCACATTTCCCTGAATGCATTTCTACTGTTTTGCTCTCTTCGTAGTTTAACTTCCCAACCCTCAACTCTACAGAAATGTCTCAGGAGAAGTAATCCCATGTCTCATGCACTAGGTCAGGACTCAAGACACAATTCCCCAGTTTCAGATAACCTTCTACACTCAGCTAGATGTCAGTCTCCCTATGCTCTCAACCCTCACTTACAGTTTCTACTGATTTTCTGAGTAGATAAGACAGTATTTTTCCCATGAACCACTTAGAGTAGTGCTGTTGGGGGTTGTCTCAGAAACAAGTATCTGTAGTACCAAGTACACTTTTGAACTACTTATCCCAGACATAACCAAGCATTTTCTCCATAAATATGTCAAAAGTTAAAAAATGAACACAGGATTTAGGGTTTGTCCCACCTTTCACAGTTTTTTTTCTTTATACTTTTACTTCAGGAAGGCCTGAGCATTTTGTAAATCTGAGGCAAAAGGAAAATTTTTGTGCCTTTGAGAACTACAAAGAAAATAGGAGCTTTATCTTATTTTCAGAAAAAGAATTGTTTCTAATGGACCGAATGTATATTTTACCTTAACATTTGATTTTTTGGAGAAATTAACCACCACTCCCCATCCAAAGTCATCACCTTCGTTCTTCACCTGAAAATATTACAAGATGTTATAAACTATGTGTAATCAATCCTAGCAAGCGTATCTTTTTCTATTTGATATTTACAACACCAACCATGGACTACTATTCATCATGGAAAAAGTGTTTCTTTTAATTCATTGTTGAATGTTTAACAAAGAACGTAAGTCAAAATTCTTGCTTAGTGAAATGTATGTAATATATCAAGATGGTAAACCAGCAGACAAGAACCCAGCAAATTTCATAGATAGATAATAAAAATAAAAACAAAACAAAACAAACATCAAGTTACCTTTACCAGTCTCCCTGGCTGTAGAAAGGGCAAACAGTACTTTGGTTTGTGAATATATTCTTCAATCTCTTTACCCAGTTTTGCAAGCTGCTGTCGGATTTTGTAGTATATGACCACATTTTCTTCATTGGGAATTGCTATTTTGTTGTACTGTCCTTCCAAATTATTCACTCCTATAATAAAAAGTAAAATCTCATGGAAATGAGTAACTTCAGATTTAGAAATCAATGTTTCACCTTCATATCTACATAACTAGTACTCTGTCACTATTTTTGGCATTCATTTTCTATTTACAATATCTGTTCTCTGGATAGCTAGAAATCTATAAATGTGTGCATTAAATTTTATTTATAGGATATTAAATATTAATACTAGAAAATATTATTTTTAAAGAAACAAGCTTCGGAAAACAAAGAAGGCTAGGTCCCCAATTGTTTAGGAATCACTAATTCAGGGTTACAGAGAAGTCCCACAAAAACTTGCAATAATTTGTAGGAGGGTATTCACTGTCTACCAGCGTCCTTCTACCTCCTCCTATGAAAATAAGGTTGCTCAAAGACATCTTCTAACAAGATATATTCCAAAAAGAGGGAAGTTGTTAGAAAGTGTTCTTCTTAACCTGTTTTAGGCTCTGAATTCATCAGCTGGAAATCACTGTTTTCTTCCTCCAACACTTTTATGCCTTATTTAGGCAAATCAGTTTTTATTATAAGCAACATGCTTTGTTCTCTCACACTGATGATAGCACTAGTAAACATAAGCAATGGACACTTTATAAAGATCTCTTTTTCTCTCTACCAACTCACTCTCTTGTATGCTATTTGAATGCATGTGGGTGACTCAGAAATCCCATGTCACTGGGATCCTGCTTCAGAGACAGTTCAGGGATGTGCTCCCTATTTTTAACTGCCAACTTTTTAAAGAAAAAAAGCTAGCAATCCATACTCATAGCATAATTTCCAACTTGATCTAAACAACCATTTCTCTCCTTTGTGTTTTTAATTGCAGCTGAGGTGATTACAAAATTTTAATACCCAGTATGGTGCATAAACAAAAAATGTCCAAGAAATACGAAAAATGTTCTCCAGCTTCATTTCTCTCTCTACTGAAATAGCAATGCTGGAATGCCAAAATGAAGATCTAGGTATGCCAGCTGGAACAGTGAGACTCTCAGGAAATACATACTATATTTGACTACTACCGTCTCAAATACTGCACCACCTGCAAACTAACAGAAACTGCAAAGGGAATCGAAACCCTCCCCCTCAGCACATCTATCAAAGCTACACATTGTGCCCCTTAATATTCAGTTAACAAATGAACAGATGAAATGCTCATTCATCAGTGGTAAAGGAAGAAGTTACCTCTTGTGTTCTTAAGATTTTTCTGGGTTAAGTTTTGAAAGAGGCTTCATTCTCAAACACTGGCTGAGATCTTTGGAAACTATCTTTGGCTCATGAAAACACACTATTTAAAGATCATGGCTCAAAATTTAGTTACTCAGTGGAGTGCAAATAATGTCTCAGTCCTCTCTGAATTTTGCATTATATTTTTATGAAACATTTTTTCCTATACTACTCTGAATCCAGTGTGTCTGAATTATTTTTTAGAGATTGTAATGAGATATTAAAATCATGCTTCTTTTAGATCAATTCTGCATATCAAGAAGGAGTAAGACCTTTTTTCTCAGCACCTCTAAGAAGCTGCAAGAATTTAGAAATTGTTCTTCTTTCTGAATGTCCTACAGTTTAGCAACGTGACAACTACAGAATCACAGAATCATCTAGGTTGGAAAAGACCCTGAAGATCATCCAGTCCAACCGTTAAACTAACACTGACTGTTCTCAACTATACCCTATCCCTCAGCGCTGTGTCAACTCGACTCTTCAACACCTCCAGGTATGGGGACTCCACCACTGCCCTGGGCAGCCCAATCCAACGCCTAACAACCCCTTCTGGAAAGAAACACTTCCTAATTTCTAGTCTAAACCTTCCCTGGTGCAACTTGAGGCCATTCCCTCTTGTCCTATCGCTTGCTACTTGGTTCAAGAGACTCATCCCCAGATCTCTACAGCCTCCTTTCAGGGAGCTGTAGAGGGCGATGAGGTCTCCCCTCAGCCTCCTCTTCTCCAGACTAAACACCCCCAGTTCCCTCAGCCGCTCCTCGTACGACCTGTGCTCCAGACCCTGCACCAGCTCCGTTGCCCTTCTCTGGACACGCTCGAGTCATTCAATGTCCTTTTTGTAGTGAGGGGCCCAAAACTGAACACAGGAATCGAGGGGCGGCCTCACCAGTGCCGAGTACAGGGGTCAGATCCCTTCCCTGTCCCTGCTGGCCACGCTATTGCTGACACAAGCCAGGATGCCATTGGCCTTCTTGGCCCCCTGGGCACACTGCTGGCTCCTGTTCAGCCGGCTGTCAATCAGCACCCCCAGGTCCCTCTCTGACTGGCAGCTCTCCAGCCACTCCTCCCCAAGCCTGTAGCGCTGCTGGGGGTTGTTGTGGCCCAAGGGCAGCCCCCGGAATTTGCCCTTATTAAAACTCCTGCAGTTGGGCTCAGCCCATGGCTCCAGCCTGTCCAAGTCTCTGCAGAGCCTCCCTGCCCTCGAGCAGATCAACACTCCCACCCAACCCGGTGTCATCTGCAAACTGACTGAGGGTGCACTCGATCTCCTTGTCTAGATCATCAATAAAGATGTTTAACAGAAGTGGCCCCAAAAGCGAGCCCCGGGGGACACCACTCGTGACTGGCCGCCAACCAGATTTAACTCCGTTCACCACAACACTTTGGGCCCAGTCGTCCAGCCAGTTTTTTACCCAGCAAAGCGTGTGCCCATCCAAGCCATGAGCAGCCAGTTTTGTCAGGAGAATGCTGACAAAACAACCATTCTTGTCTGACTTATTGAGGAAAGCTCTCTTCATAGACTGACAGTGCATATCAATAAAGGTCCTAAGAATAAGAGGAAATTACTCTTCCTGAAACTGTAACTTAACAGGAAATGTTGCAGTGGCAACTGTTGGCAGGGCAGGCAAGAACTGCAGAGGTAACTCTTAGAAGGAATTCTTAGAAGTGTGATGAAGTGCAACTACCTGATCTCACAGTGCAGCACCTTTTATACTGACCCTTGTAAGTACAACATACAGTAATACTTACTTTCTACTATTTCTGGAATAGTTCTGTAATGTTGGAACTGATAGAAGGATTTTTCTAACATGTATTCGGGATTAATCTCCTCTACTCGAAGCAAGTTCAATACCATGTTGTACGTCAGGTGGAACGCACTGTTTAAAGGATCAGCTGAACCCTGAAAAAGATCCAAGAGTACCGTCCAGTTGAAAAATACAAATTGCAGCATATAAGAACATGCCAAATAAATCATGATGCAGTGTTTTATACAAGGAGCTACTCTGATGGGTAGTACCGCTTGTCTTGAATTTAGATTACGTGTCTCACCAAATCCTAACCAATTTTATTATGCTGAACATGTAACAGCATTTATATGACTCACTGCATCTACAGTTACACTACCATATTATAAATTAGTTCTGAATGAAATTAAAAGATAAAAAAAAAATTTGTATTCCATTATTTTAACTTTAAAATAAGAGTTATTTAACTATTTAAAGCAATCCATTATTTTAATACTCTGGAAAAACTTATTTGCACAACTTTTTATCTTAAGACTTACTGATCACACTGGTGTCTTGGGAAGTCTGTTCAAAAACAGGTAGTCAGCAACTTCTTTAACTTAAGTAATGTCTCACTATAAAATTAATTTACTTTGCAGGTTGTCCAAGAGAGGTTGTGGACTCTTCACTTGCCGAGACACAAAAGCCCATGGTCTTGGGCAGCCTGCTCTAGATGACCCTGACTGAGCCAGGGGCCTGGACGAGATGACCTCCAGAAGTCCCTTATAACCTTTTTTTTTTTAAACAAGGCAGTATTTACAGATATTTTGAATAACCTAAGAAGAAAGGATGCTGGGAGAGAATTGTGAGGAAATACCACATCACTGCCTTCTTTCCCAAGAACATCTACTTACTGTCCTCTGTCAAAAAAGGGTACTGAACTCATCAGACGCACATTTGGCCTGATTCACCATAGCAATTATTATGTTCTTATTCAAGAGGAAGACTGCATTATCATAAGAAAAGCAAACATTTAACTGATACACAATAAAACAACCAGCTATTCAAAGAATACACAGAACAGTTAAACAGTGTTCAGGAAAGATCTAGAAGACCTCAACACTACAGCCTCTCTGAGCAAAAGGCAAGAGCAAAAACTTGAAAAAAAAAAAAAGAGCAAAACTTGAGAAACTGTTTCTAACTTAAGTGTCAGCACAGGCCATCATGATAAACCAAGTAAGAAGTCACTGCAACCAGAGGCCCAAAATTTCTGAGGTATGAAACTGCCCATATGAAGTGCATAAACTTTAATCTAAAGTAGCACTGGTATCAAAGGAATAGGTGCCTGACAGTTCTTTAAAAAGGATCCAAGAGAAATCCAGAAGTTATGAAGCAGAAAACTGCAATTTCTGTGCAAGAGGAGTGGAAACCAGAATCAAGACAGCTGAACAGACTACAGCACAACAGCACAATAGACTCTTTCTAAAACCAAGGTAGATATCACAAATCTTTCAAAGCTCTTTGAAGGTATTAACAAGTACATGGATTATCATACCTCCTTGATTCATGAAAAGCTTATGACAACACATTCCCTAGTCCCACCAGACTAATGTAATTATGTCTTTAAGGGATTAGAAAAAACAAAAAATCCCAAGACCTGTGAATTACAGTTTAATTTGGTATTTTTTCAAAACAAAATTTCCCAGTAGAGACTCAAAGAGGTCTGGATTTATAGGACATCTAGAAAAGTCATAGATAGGAAAATAGCAAGGTCTGCTAAAAATACCAGCAATCCAGTGTTTCATGATGAGGAATAGAATGGCAAGAGAAATTGAATCTGAAAGTGTATTATAAGAAGATGAAGTACAACAGTTTGCAACAGTTTAATATTTATTGCCTATTAAAGAGTGAACTGAACTTGAAGTAAAAGATATTTACTAAACAAATGTAATTTCAGTAAAACCTATGGGTAAACTCAGCTATGATTAAACATTTTAAACTAATAATAATAAAACATAACTGAGTATGTTTCAAGATATATTTTTAATGTAAATATGTAATTGCTTAAAGTTCAACATATTCTATCAGACATTTTAGCAGCTCAGAGATGGCTGACACTTGGGAATGCTACATTTTATTTTAGGCTCAAGATTTCCTTTACCTAAAATCAATTATACTGTATCCTCTTACAGCTCCTTTCTTTGCCTTTTGCTATACAGTAAGGTGTCTAGCAGAGATATTCCCTAATTAGATGTAAAAAAGCAAGCATAGGCTATTAAAAAAACCTGTATGTTAGTTTATATATGCACATGCTGAAATTCAGATCAAATGCTCTCCTAGGTCAATCTAAATCTAATGGATTTTAAATGACATTACCACAATACATACATTTTATTGCAATTTTAAATGTACAGTCAGGAATTCTCATACTTTCATTGATGCACAGATGTCAGATTTAAATCAGAGAAAGTTTGAGTCTAAGAGTCCTTCACATGTAGGAGATTTAAGAATACTGTAATCCCATTTGCTTTATGTGAGATACAGGGGTTTAGCAGATTACCTTATAAATGTCAGAATTGTACTCACTGCATGATTATTTCATCTCAGAAAAAAAGCCCAGCTTTTACAAAGCATCCTTCAGCATATGTTTATACTAAGGAAGTACCAACATGTAAAATAGGTTTAAGATAAATCACATATGCTAATGTTTTGCTTTCATGATCAGAGACTCAGTCATTCTAGCTTAAATCTGTGAGAATACACACATAGGTTTTCACCTCAAGTCATGTACCACATAACAGAAATACCTCTTAAATTCGATCACGAAATATGTATTTGAAATAACACCATCAGATCTGAAATTTCTGCAAATAGGTTTATACTAACAGAAAAGTGTCAATAAGTATGATGTCAACAGCTGAGTTGCAGTGTACTGAGGAAAGCTCAAGATTCTACAGATGTCTCTGGGCTGATACACTAAAGGATGAGAACTGCTGCTGCTGGTAACCGATGTTTAACAAGGCCTTTTCCTTAGACCTAATAAAAGGATTATGTGCCCAAGATCTTGTCTGTTTTTCTAAATATATGAATTGTTCTAGGAAAGAGATAGGACCACTCCCTAAAAAGCCTGCTAAGCTAACAGACAATGCCATTTAAAGAATGGAATTTACTAAAGAACAGCAGAGCAATTATGCCAGTGTCCGTTAACGGTGGGTCAGGTTCTTTCCTATAGCAACATCCACTGCTATATCCAGGCATCAAGTAAGCAGCTGGAATATACCCATCAGTGTATCTACATATCAGCAGACATCTGGTGACTGCTCCAATCACACTCTGAACTCCTCTTTCCATTCCTGACAATGTTACATGGCTTTAAGTCATAATTTAGCTGTGTGTTTGCACGATTATCAACTATTTGAAAGAATAAAATAGCGTGACACTGTCACTTAAATGCTATCATAAAGTGAGAAAACAATGAACTTCATACAACTATAATACAGGCATAGAACATGCCAAGAAAACCGAACTACTCCTGCGGATTTACTTTAAAGGCTTTTTTTAAAATCAGCACAGTTCAACTCTGAAGGAGTGATTTAAAAATGAACTAAAACCACCAAACTATTTCCAAGATTATATAAAGCAGACTTACTTGAAAGGCAGCATTTGAGCCAATTGCTGATGTGGCAATTTTTATTTTGAACACACGATCAGCATTTTACAATTTGAAAATAAGATCATTCTATTAAGACCAAGCAGTTAAAATACAAATCCTGTTTTGGCAAAAATTGTGAATTGTTCCTGTTTCTTCATGTCATAAACACCAAGTTTCTCCAAGTTTTGTTCCCGTTCTTTAGGCAATACTACATTCAAAATAAAAAGTCTGAGATCAGCTTATTTTTTTTGAAAACTGCAACAGTTACTTCTCCAAATTAAAACACCTATAAGAAGCTTTACTATTACACCTTCAGCACAGCCAGTGAATTCTGCAACACGCATTAGTCTCTACAGACTACCCCGGGCTGTCAATAGACTCGCATCTAACAGACAGCAGTCACCCAGATGTCCTTGCTTCCAAGGACCAATTTTCCTAGTAGCAACATACAAATTTTGCAGCTGCATTAGGAAACCTTATAGCAAAACACAGTTGTTCTTCTATACTAAGTACACACAAAACATGAGTAGACAATCAAGCTTTTTCTGGTAAATTACAAAGATTGGCATGATTACTGAAGAGGCAGTTAAAAGTTACCTAAAGGGACCTGTCAGATATATATGGTGGAGGGAAGGGAAGAACAGGAGGGGAGGAAAGATGGATACATTACTGATAGGAAAAGGTGGACCTGTTTCCTATCTTGTACTGTGCAGGCTTTTTGAGAGCAACATGTTCAACTATCCTGGATTTTGCTTGCTGCTGTAAGAGGCAAAACAGTTTAACTTAGATCTTCTCCATGACAGTTTGCTCCTCTTGCAAACTCCTTTACTCAAGCCCTGTGCCACCAGCTCCCAGAACAATTACTTTTCTTACTTAAAAATATTGTAAAGTATATGCATGACATTTAACTCATCCCCTACCATAGATCCTCCTGTCACAACTCATCAATCTTCTCTTCAACAAGCTAGGGTATCTGACTCATCTGCAATCATCTGCCTCAAGTTCTCTGTCTCCAGAGAAAAAGCTCCATATTAAAAAAAGAAAGAACTACCAACTAGTCAAGCAGAAGACTGAGCAAAAGCCTAATTGATCAGAGCTGTAACAAAAGTTTATGAGAAAGGCTGCCCTGAACAGCCATCAAGAAGACAAACACAAGCTGTGTCCATGACTTTACTGTTGTTGGAAAACTACCATCCCAGTTCTCCAGCCTCCTTTCTACAAGTAATCCTCCTCCTCAGCCTGTCAAAGAGGGCAGTCCCCACACCCCAAATCTTCAACAGACAGTACAACAGATTTATGTCTGAATATCAAAAAAAAAAAAAAAAAAAAAAAATGTTTTATCCATAACTCTGGATGGAAACTGGTTAGATACATGAGAACAGCCTGGATATATCAACTAAAGTTCTCAGAAATTAATGACCTATTCTGTGTGCTTGCAACCACTTCACTTCTTGAGAAATTTTAAACCAACTTACTGTTAGCATCCTTCCAAGTTTTCCAAGATTTGGATTGCAAAGGAATGATTGGTTTAAGTTGATAATGTTAAAAATCAAGAACATGACCATAAACAATTTACTACAAAAATAATTTAGTCAAGATCTATCTGAAAATTATAGCAGCTATACACTGTGCCCTGTTTAACTGCCAACAACTTCAGAGTGCAGTCTCTCCTTAACACAACCAAATCATCCAACACGGCATTCAGCATTTCCTAGTCCTACCATTTCTTGACCACATAAACTAGAAAGAGACAAGATTGGAGAGGAGGAATATTAGTGTCTGGAATTGATATTCACAAGGTTTTTTCACATTTTTTTAATTACTGTTAAGACTTGGAAGCTCTGTCTAACAAGAGATGTGAGAGCTGTCATTGCTGCATTATGGCACGTAGTGTTGAGCAAGATGTACATTTGGTAAGGGTTACTCTCTCTGTTCTCTCTTACGGTGGGAGAAAAATATTTAAATTTTCAAAACTGTTCCCATGCAGAGAGAGGAACAAACTTTGCACGTAACTTTCTTGGTTTCCAGCCTCTCATGGAAAACGTGTACAAAGCTTTCACACAGAACGTAAGATGGCAAATACTGTCTGAAACTAACACTGAGGGACATTACTAGGCAACCAAGATGAAAGAGGCAACCTGCAAAGCAACAATGAAGTATCTTTCATAATGACACAAATCAGATACACTACAGGACATATTTTAGACCATCTGGTCCACTGACTGTTTCATTTGTTTATCAGTGTTTCCAGAAATAAGCTGAATGAATGAGTTTCCAAAGAGGAAACAAAGAACTGCTTTACAAAAAGGGCAGACAGAACACATTGATGATATTTAAAAGGTCTCTCACTTTTTTCCTCATAACAGGGAAATAAGTACATTTAGCTGTCTGTAACAGTCACCATTATGAATTTCTATGAAAAACCTCATCAAATAAAAATGCAAGTGACTGCTTGATAATCTGCAAAACACAGAAATGCCTTTAGTGAAACAGCAATTAACAGCACACATTTTTTCTACACATCAATGATAGTTACCACATGAATAAGTAGATCTCTCTCAGAAATATCAAAAGACTGTATAGTTATACTGATAACAGGATTATCCTGAGCCATCCTGGCATGATTGCAAAACCTACAAAAACCCCTTCTGTAGGGTTACTTTTAAGAGACAACAGTAAGTAGCTATTTTAAGCACAAATTAATTACCAATCTAGCTAACTGCTTTGCCCCAAAACCAGTTGCAAAAACAAAACCAGAAGCCACTGTGGGTGGCAAAATGCTGCTTTAGCAGGCTTTGCCGATGAAAATACCTCCAGCTTGGGTTCCACAAATGCTCTAGTTGTAATTCGAGACTTAAAAGGAAAAAAAATGTATCTCACTTTCTCTCGCCTGAAGTTAGTTCTGAATGACTGAACTTATCAGTCATTTACTCTCTCTAATATAGCAGGCTCCTACCATTGTAACCAACCTTAGTTTTACTTCAGGCTAGTAACTCCAAGTTATCTTCTTCCCCTAGGCCTTTTGTCTTCTTTCTGAACAGAACACAAAAAAATATACAAAAACCCTACACAGTTGTACCAAGGCATCCCCACTCAACAAAGCAATATTTAAACTCTCAAGCAAATATTAACTTAAAAGTTTAGAAACTGGCCCTCCCCAAACCAGGATCATAGCACTGCTACAGGAATTGCTCTGCACAGAACACAAATGGACAGTGGGGGAACGGTAACTCACCTGTGTTCAACACCATACAGTACAACGATTCTTTTGGACCTGAGCTAGCCTGCTAAGACTATAACTGTATTTGTATAATACATTTGAGAGAGTAATATTGCTCCTTCTAGGTTGGATGAACTCAGAGAATGCTGAAATGCAAAAACCAAATGGTATCTATATCTGCACTTAGAAGCTAGCCGAGATCCTCAACAGTCACTGGTTTCAGATTTGCTACTACAGGTAGCAGGTCACTGATGTGGCAATTTACAATTTCAATAAATATGCAGTATGTTTAACTTAAAGGACATGTATGCCCTAGCAAAGATCATATACTTCTACAAAAAGTTAACATAATTTTTAAAAAGGAACTTTCTCTTCTGTTCATCTTCCACCTACCATTCTTTTAAGAATAAGAAGGCAAAGAAAAAAAAATAAATCTTAACCAGTCAAAACGCATCTACATTTGTGGTGATAAGTTTACCAAAGTAAAAGAAAATTTCCAAAAAATCTATTAGCTGAGGGGAAACTGCTTTCCACAAACTGACCTAATAAAACTTAAGTAACTTGTTGTATTAAGAAGCAGCAACTGCAATTCATAAACACCAGTTAGCTTAGTCCTACTGTCTCTGGCAAAGCCTGCGGTGAAGTTCAAGAGTGACAAACTATTTTACATGCCACCTGATGCACCGCATCTTCCCACATTTTGGCTGCAAACAGCAGGAAGAATAACCATTTGTGGTTCTCTTCTATCTGCTGGCTTGTATAATTATCTACAAACTGTCACCCCGTTCACCATGACATCTGAGTATCTATTTCCCTTAAAATAGCTGAATTCTCTCCATGATTTCATGCTAAAATCTTGTTGACTTTTAGCAGATTTTAAATTAAGGTTAGAAATCAAGTACCTTCCTGAATTGAAGCCTGGAAAATTTCTGCAGTGCAAGCTTCATAAGAACAAGAAAAGTCTGGCAATAAAAAAAATGGTATTTTGACAATAAAAAATGTTTTACAAAAAAAAATAAAAATTTCACATTTAAATTGTTTTTATTTAAATTTTGATAAGGTATCCAAATGTTTCATTGATATTCTCATTTATGTCACAACTTTAGATTAGAAAGAACATTATACTGTCCTCAAATCACCAGTGACAATCTATTTGATTCTGCCACACCTTTTCAAAGAAGTGCTAGTGCCAACCTCCAGCTGAAATCTATTTCTCTCCCAAACTAGGCTTTAGTAATTTTCTAAGATCCTGAGGCATTTATTGTTATTTCCATGTGAGTAAGCTTTAAACCAAACCAAAGTACAATAGTATAATTGAGCTGGCATGTTATGCTGATGTTTGCAGAGGGACAGAATGCTCACAGAAGACAGTCTCACTAGAAGGCTTCACCTGCTGTCTTGTGCATAGTTCCAAACAACAAGACCAAATGGAAAACTGTAAGTACTACTCACTCACAAATTACGGGGAAATGAACTGAAATACCAGTTTGCTTCTTTAGAAACATCTTTAATGCATTTAGGGAAAAGTAAATGGAAAATCTGCACAAAGTACCACTTTAAAAGATGAAGACAACCCGCAGTATTAAAGATTCTGTGGAGTCTTTATCATAAAAGTGAGGTAGTAAGCCATATCATTCCATACCAATTTCAGTACAGGCCACTACATTTTTCACAAGAAAACATTACTCATAGACATTGTATCAGGATATCCTCTGGCCAAAGAAACTTGTGCTGCAATTTTGCCAAACACTGCACTAAAGAACTGCTACACTCTTGCCTGCATCTGATTGTACCTTGAGCTTCCTGATAGAAGTTGTCAGCAGCTCCCTATTCTTGACTTCTGTGACAGCCAGGCATACATAGCAAACAACCTCTGCTTCTTCACTTCAGACAGTGCTGATCATTTCATTTGATAAAGAACCTCTGTTGATGCTCTACTCCCAAGCTTCTTGCCTAATTACACAGTAAAAATTCAGTACCATTTGTAAGAACAAAATGAGAAAGTATAACAGAATAAATCTTACCACCTGAAAAATTTCCCTTTCACTGAAAGGGTTTTCTATATATTAGTCAAATGAGTTCAGTTATACTAAAACACATTAATAATTTCAAGATTATGATGTTAAAATATATGGGTATTTTAAAGGGTAATAAAGACTAACAACAGTTTTGGACTGTCCTAAATCTACCTCGCAAATAACAACAACAAAAAATCACCCCAAAACCCAACCACTCAAACAGAATCTATACTTTTACACTAGGTAATTTTTTAAGTTTTACTATTTTTCAACCGAATTCAAGAGCATACACATCCACATTTATTTTAAAACACAGAATTGATTTATCGGAGTTTTTTATGGCACTAGATAACTATGGCACTTCTCACGACCCAGGCAAGTTTTAGTTGCTTGTTACACTTTCTGTGTTAGAAATCCACAGAAACTTATGCTGACAGGCAGCTATGCTTATGCAAAAATACTAACTTCCAGCAATTTAATTACATAGCTCCTGCTCCAGAAACTTCCTGCAGTTAATGCTTCTCATCACCTCACCATTTCCAATCTTATTTATTCCCAATCAGCATAAATATATTTATTTTTATGTCTTCACAGTAAGTAGAATTTTCTTTGTACTTGGGAGTCTGAAAGGAATAGCCATATCTGATATGGAGCAGATGATTAAAACACACATGCTGCCTCAGTTATAAGGAAACAATGATTTGTCCTTTCAAAATTAAGAAACTTTCCAACAACTGCACAATGGTCATATGAGAGAGCTGTGCAAACAGGCAGAAAGTTAAAGTATTAAGATGTCTGACTTGCTATCCTGTTCATTTGCCTAGTACAATAAACAACCTGAAAGTCAAAATAAAATACAAAAAGACAAGACAGATTTCATAGAGGCCAAACAAGTAACAGTACTGCCAACTTTAAAAATGAAGGCCCAGCCAAGGAGCCAGACGTAGCTGGTGGACTATCTCCTATAGCTTGGCATAGGGACACTTTATTGACAAGGAAAGCACAATACTGTGTATTTTCTCTGGCTAGATGGATGTTTTCTTTCATTTTTTCAGTCCATCTAGCTTATTCTGTGAAGGAATAAGTAGATGCAAAGAATTGATACACTCAAATTCAAGGCACAAAAACTTAACTTACATTAGCACATTTTCTTTCATTATATAATCATTCATTTCTGTAATGTAATTAGCTTAAAATTTTTGTCTTTTAGAGACATTAACAGATAGCACTGCTCAGTAACTCAGTTGGCTCTGGAGGAATACATGCTTGTAACATGGCCAAATTCCAACTAGAAAGATGCTGCTCTAGTTTCAAAGTTGATACAGCATCAGAAGAAACCTTCCACTTCCTACCTAAAGTATCACAATATAGCTAAAGATTTTAATTAAGGAAACAAAAAAAATTTTCCCACCAAACATTTTTTAGTATTATGTAAATGTAAAACTGTAATTTACTGTCTTCAGAAATCTATCAAACAGTACTGTGTTTATAGATTTGTGCAAATCACCAGTTTACTAAATATGCAATGGTCAAATAAATGCTAAGGGTAAACAAAAACCCTAGTTACACTGCAGAAGACAAATGTACATTACCAAGTTTAAGAAATATTTACAAATATCCCTTGGAAGAACTCCATCTAAGATCTGAACTTTGAACTGAAGTCTGAAGTGAGGTACACAATGTTGCAATGAACAGTGGCAGCCAAAGAGCACAGCTGCAGCAATACTGCTGGTACTGAAACGTACTCAAAGCTCTCACTTCACTTACAGCAGCTGACAACAATATTCCTAGATGTTTTGCTCTAGTTTTCAGGAAATGGTTTGGATCAGACATGCATTAAGGTTGAAGAGTGATGATAAAAATGGCCTATGTAAATGTCCTATCATTCTTAGTATGGCTAATGCATTTCCTCTGAAGTCTTCCCTATAGATCTTTAGGTTATCCTGGAGTAAAGCCACAATACTTGATGTGGAGTTAAAATATTACCTCAAGACATGATCATGATCTTAATACAGATTTTTTTTATTTACACTGTCAGTTACTAAGTAAAAGCTAATTCAGACACACTTAACGATGAATACAAAATGTGAATATTGAAGAAAAATGTTAAGTCTGTATACATTCATGGCCTGTTTTGATATAAAAGTGTTCTGTATTTAAAAGGGGAAAATACGAAGTATTTTTTAATGTTGTACTGCTCACCTCATTAAAAGATTACTTTTACTGCCTTTTCAGCAATTGACTGAATAGTAGCAGAAGCTACAGAAGCATCGGTACCTTCATTATAGCCCCTTCTAATCTTTTTCAAAGAAATCTTAAATTCAGTCCTTGCTCACAAGTGAAGTAGTGTGAAAAATTAATGAAATACATTAATGTATTTAAATCAGTGGAGAACAACCAAAAGATACTATGGAAAGCCAAAAACCTCCCATTATTTTTCCCTTTTGTTACCTTATAATTCAAAAGGCAGAAAAAAAAAATCAAAGGGCTTATAGTTTCAATAAAGGAAATATTCTTTATTATTTCCTTAAAATCTCCACGACTAATCGAGATAGTATCAAAAAGATGTAGGTGATACACTGTTTCCTTTTTTCTCCATACTTCATGCAGATTGAGTTCTACAGTTCTCAAACTACTGAATGTACAAACTTAAAAACATACCTTCTGAATGGTTGAAATTAAAGAGTAATCTCATAAAGCTAGAAGATAAATAATTGAAAGATCAATTTTTCTTAAGCTATTTATTACTTCAAATAAATTAACCTTTGGGGGATATTCTTTATAAACTACAGATTACAAGTTAAAAAAATTAAAGATATTTATAAGAACTGTTTTTTTCTTCTCTCATTTTTTATCTCCCGCTGTTTTATTTTTCAGTGGTGGAAGTACAATGGTATAAAGCTTTATTTAAATATGTATGCCACAAAAACACTATTTTTTAAAATAGACTTAAAACCACATAAAAATACACTTAAAATACTTAGCCTTCATACATCTCAGAGATGTACACACACATTAAGGGTGGATGTAAACAAATATACATCCACTCCACTGAGAAAACACAAATCAAGACTAAGAAGTAAATTCAAAACCTAACGCTACCATATATGAATGAGTTCCAATATTTTTAAAACTTATTTTACTAATTTGTGGTTAGTTAGCCATAACGTAGTATTCATGAAAATTCTGACTTTAAGAAGGTACAATTAACACAATTTATACAAACCCTGATAATACTCTTAAGCATCGTTTCAACACAAATGACCTGCTACTTGTACCAAGACTACAAGCTCCCAAACAGTGTGCAGAGTAACTCCCCAAGTTTTCAATTTTAACATGCATACACAATTAATGTAAGCAGTCTAAGACAGACAACACACAGAACAAAATACTATGCTTCATTATGGTGATTTTTGCCATGTAATTTAAATAAAAGTGTAATGAGTGCAATAATAAAGCAAGAGTGCAAAATAAAGAATGAGTGCAAAATAAAGCAAGAATTGAATCTGTAACAGCTTCCATTACAGTGTGAGGAAGCCATATAATCTAATGCCCATCTCAATCACAAGAGTATTTTTTTTTAATCTCTTGATTTATAAACCTCAGTTTCCTAGAAGCACTATCAATAGTTAATTTTAGCTGACAGTCATCTCACTCTTATCCAGTTTGTCTATTACACTGAAAAGTCCATTAACAAAGTTTTATTTCACCACAGAACCAAGCCTTTAATAATTCTTGTGAAAGTTCAGATAACCTGTTCTAGTTCAGCAATATCTTTGAACTGACTGTGGTCAGCAAGAAATTAACAGAATGCTGCAGCAGTAGTGATACCACTAGAAAACAGAATATAATTGTACCTCTCCTGCCTGAGATCCCTTTTATACAGAGAAGGATGATAATGGTCTCACAATAGAAACTCTCACTTGAATGAAAATTCAGTGAAAGCCCATATTCCTTTTAGCCCATGCATCTCCTATTTGCATGCTCTACATACATTTTTTTCTAGGTGTACAATTTTACATGTTACATTATTCAAATGAGAATAACCTTAGTGGAGAGAATAAAAAAAAAAGTTAACTTCTCTCCTACCTTCAAGAGCTGCTTGCCAATTGCTGGACTCATTTTTTCATCCACCATAAGAATTACTATTCCTCTGTCATCCATACCTCGACGTCCTGCACGACCTGACATTTGAATGTATTCACCTGAGGATATCTAGGATAAAACAAGAAAAAAAAAAAACAAACATGAGAAAAATAGCAAAAACACATAAAGTGCTATTTACAATTATACAGTAAATGACCATGATGTATAATAATGAGGAGAGTTATCTAAGACATGAACTTTTCACAGATTCCATGACTATGAATAATGCACGTCAGCAGCATTAACTAAAGTTCCCATAGCTACAGCGATTTCTGTAACGCAGTTTATCACTTTAATAAATACAAACACCGTTTTATGTCTTACGCGATAGAAGGTTGCTGGGCATGGTGGAGATCATTAAATTATAATACATCTTCTACATACCAATAATTAATCTTCACCATCTTCAAATAATGTATCATTTCATTCAAATGATTAAAATGATTCACATATGTAACATTAAAATACCGATACCTAGCAGAAGCAGCATTTCTATGCCTACTAACAGTGAAATAGAAGAGGTTATGAAGAACTGGGACATGGACAAGAGCCAGCTATAAGTGGTTCCCTATGTCTCAGTAAATCATAAAACCTTTTTTTTTTTTTTTTTTTGTAATCTGTGGCACTTGTGCTCACTTTAAGTCAGATGTCAAAAACTACTTAATGAAACTGTGCTAAACCATTTCAAAAGCAGGAGTACCACATATCTGATCCCTCAAATGTAGCCAATTCTCACACACACCTTAAGAACATGCAATCAGACTGAACAAATACTGAAACTGAACATCCTGAACTAAGATTGAAAAGATATTTACTTCATAATGCATCTCAAGTCACTTGTCATGTTTACCTCAATTCCCCCATCTCTGAAAGATGAACCATGACACTTATTTATAATGGAATGACTTGTACACGCTTATTATTATTTATATGTGAATCACATACCTTTAACGTTTAAAACTTTTAAATTACTTGTTTTTAAGCTGTTTTAACAACTTGTCTCTCCCTCTGCATATTTGTCTTTCTGTGGGCTACCCAAAACGCTATGTGGAACAGAACAATCAATACTCTCCTGAGGTAAATCATCTCTTTTCTTGGGTCTGTCTAAACCTAAATTTAGCAATCATTATGATATGATATTGAACCCACTTACTCTCCACATTTCTCTGACAGAGAAGAAAATGCCTAGGTCACACAGCCTTGGACAAGTTGTGCAGAAGTCTTAGTCTAATTCAGTGTCCACCATTAACCTGTGTTTCGTGTCCTTTTGCTGTGTCTATTAAACTAAATAATCTCATGCATAATCTGAGGAATCTTGTCTTCAGGAATTTGTACACTAATTATAAATGGATTAGTGAACAAAGAAAGGATTTTTGAAAGAAAAAAGATATCTACTACACTGAAGTGGATATGTCACAAGTAAATTTCAACCTAATAAAGGTTTCAATAATGCAATTCAGTTATTCTACAGAACCCATTTTTCACTTACCCATCGGAAATCTTTTCCATCAAATTTGCTGGCACTTGTAAATAGCACAGTCCTGGCTGGCATATTAATTCCCATAGCAAAAGTCTCTGTTGCAAATAAGGCCTAAATAAACAGATTAAAAAGTTAAGCAAGCGAAAACAAACACTCTTAAGCAAACATGCAAATCATCAGACATTACTACACAAAACCCCACAAAAGTTAGACATTGTAAGTTTAAATACTTTAGAATAAAAACTTGAACACATAAAACTAGAGCTGTAATTGTGCACTAACATAAGACATCTACAGCAAAGTATTAAAGACTACAAACTTCCTTATAGAGAGAAAAAATAACAAACCTGCTTCAAGAATTGTTTTTTTTTCAGGTAAAGATGGAGGCATTTACAGAAATATTTGCATTTCTCAAGGTAAGGGAGATGCAACCAGTTACACCAATTAACCTGTGCCACTGGAACAGCTACAGGCTTCCAGAGGTGCTGTGTGCATTTGCAGAACCCAGTATACAGATCCACAGAATGAAACCTTTCCCTTCACATGTGTGTAGCTTTTAAAAAAACTTCCTACTTAATGGTTCACACAGTGTTCAAAAAAAGTTTTGGTAAGTACTAAGCCTTATGCCTCTTGCACAGAATCACATTCAAAGCAGAAAGCATTTTTCAGTTTGGCACATGTAATGAGCCCTTCACCTTTTTCAGACCATATGCAGATCTCCACTGTAATACTAGCATATATTCTGAGCTACGACACGGGTCCCGTTTTTTCAGGATTACCAACTGTGTATTCACAACAGAGAAAAACTTAAATACGAACATGAATTATATACCTTTATTAGGCCCTCAGAGAAAAGAATTTCTATGGTTTCTTTTAGGATAGGAAGCAGACCGCCATGATGGATACCAATTCCTCGCTTCAAAAGAGGAAGTACATGCTCAACCTACGAAGAAAGGTATAAAGACCCATAAAAAAATTTTAACGTTCATTACTAAAAAAATAAAACCTAAACAGAAAACCTCAACACTGCCCTCTGTGTTCATGTAATTCAGTATCTCCTGATTTTAAATAGAAAAAATACTTCAATATTATTTTCCGGTTAGAACTAGGGATGGTATGAAGAGTAAAGCCAGAGGCCAATCTTTTCAATAGACTAGTCTTAAACTGGATTAACCAACTGTGAAGCTATGCCCTAATCTACACATGCAGTTAGTACTTAAATTTGCCTCTATACAAAAAAACACTGCCTCATTTAAAATAATTTTTGGAAACAGCGATCCTGGTATTCATGAACTCTTTTGTTTCAGTTTTAGTTGCAGTGATTTCATTTACTTATGTATGCTGTAAAACAGTGAAGTCAGCACCCAGGATAATGATACATGGAAATTCAGGCTGTAAATGACTGAATTAGTCTCTTAAATTCTAAAAACATTATACTTCAAATACCTATACAAACTCAATTTTGTCTTTTTTTTTTTTTTTTTTTTTTAAATTTTTTTTTTAAAAACAATGTTTCTCATTAATAATCTAGCAACACTTGGTTACCACCCCCAACCTAATTTTGGGAATACACTGTCCACAGATACCAAAACAGATTACTTGGGTATAATGCCACTGTTATAAGCTTACCAAAAATACCATCATGTAACACTTTATATACTGAGTTCTTATTTTCCGTTTTTCTCAAGTTCATGAATAAAACAGGTATGTGGAATCCAAATCAAGTAGGCGTGGCCAAAAATTAAATGGTTGTTTTTTAAAAGAAGAAATTGCCATGTTCACAATAAATGTAACTACATTAAAAAAATGATGGACACAAATAAATAACGAGAGGGGTAGGAATAAATTGTATTTTTAGTATTTATTGCAAAAGTACTGAACCTTGTAAAATTTTGTCCATTTAGAAGCTTGTATTGTTCCACTGTAAAGGCCATCACTATGCTTAGTCATAATACAATAAATTAGAATGCAGATGTGTCAATTCAACTTTCTGAAAGGCTCAGCAGTCAATACCTGATAAAGTGCATGCTGCACTCTCATGTGAACAATTTCCAGACAGTTTTAACTCAGGTACATATCTTTATAAGCCCTTGTATTTACTTAAAAACATAATCAGAAAAAATAAACATAGGGTAGGAACTCCATGGTTAATTTCAGCATATGTCATTCAGTGGAATCACAACTGGAAGGAATCCTAATCACTGAGTCCTATTTCACAATTCCAAGGAGAAATGCTAGAGATACTAAAACCTGGGGAGATGAATGAGAATATCCAGTTTATAATTTCTGCACCCACTACAAAAGACCCACAACCTCAAAAGCTGCAGAAAACAGGAGAGCAGTAGCTACGCCTTTTCAATTTCCACTCACCTGAGGAAGCTTTTTGTCTTCATCTGACAGACAATCAATTGCATTATTGAACACTTCTTCAACCATCTTTTTTTCTTCATCTAAGAAGGCAATTTGTAAGTTAGCACAAAATTGAGAAGGCTAATACTATATGTAAATAAAGCGTTACCACATTCTAATATTTACAAGTTTACAATAAAAAGAGCACGGAAGACTGTGAAGTTCACACAAAAACATCCACATTGGGTCAAGACTTGAATGTAAGCCTGAAGGACCCTAAGAGTAACCAGTAGATGCTCAGGGAAAAGGAAAACAGGACAAACCTGGCAGAATAGCCTAAACTTCAGCTATTTCTAAGACTGGGAATTCTCAGTTTTACGTACTTTCTGCCTATTTCATAAACCTCCCTGTTTCTCTTCTACCCATTACTCCCTGTCTGCATGGACACAGAGGTTCTTCCTCTTCCCTGCTAATTCTCTACGCTTATATCCTTTCTACTTAAGTAGTACAACTATCAAGAATATATACTCAAAGATATGACTGAAAAAATGTATGAAAATGCATCTCTACACTTGTGCATATCTTTAGATTTTCTGACAGAAATGGCTGCACTATTTTGCAACACTGAACCAGAATGTGCAAAGGCTAGAGTAAGTAAACAATCAAGAACCCTGAACCGTTCACAAACATGAAGTGTTATGTTGATTTACAGCAAATTCCTTATTTTTGTTACAACTCTAACATTTCCAAGAAGCAACAAGTTTAAGCTTAAACATTTTCCAAGCTTGGTCTTAATCCAAAACTAAAAAATCTTAGTAAATTAAGATCTTTTTGATTTATTTTTAATTTGAGAAGGGGGGAGAAGGAAAGCAAGAAAACGTAATAGACTTAATAGCTGAGAAATAACAGGCTAGTGTTTTGTTATATAGCTGCTTTGACTTTGAGAGAATACTCACTTTTCTAATGGACATAATATGAAAATTTTGGGAAATACACTTGTTAACGTCCCATTATAAAATTTTCTAGGAACTCTTGTGCTATTATTAAAGTGAACAGGATTTTGAAGAAAGGAATGAAGTTTAAAAATAGAGTAACAATTAAACATTGTGATGATCAAGTACTCTTTGTGCACTGACAGCCTTCTACTGAAATGGCCTGATGTACTGGCATAATAAACAAAAAAGCAGTATATTTTTTCATTAGTTTTTACAGAAAAAGTCACAAGGGAATTAGAAATATCTAACCCGAGTAACATTCCACATCAAACTACAATTGTGAAGAAAACTGCATTTTATTTATCTGTACCTGTATTGAAATCTAACTTTGTCATCTGAAGTGCATAGGCTTCACAGTCTTTCTTACTGAAGCTGAAAATAATCACAGGTTGGAAATTCCTTTCCATGATCATTTTTACAATCTTAAAAACATTTGAAGGACCTGCAGAGAGATTATATTAATTTAAATGTTATTTTGGCAAAAAAAAAAGATCTTACGGAAAAACTGAGACAAAAGGATAACTATTATACAAAAAGTTACTTTAGAATGGGATTCAAACTCACCTTTCAGTCCTCCTTTCCTGCCTTTCTGGTCCCCTTTTGCCAAGTCTCCTGCATCTCTAAGCACCTGCATTGCTGTATTAAAATTATCTTCTCTGAAATCTCCCTAGATATAAAACACAACCTTTGTAAGCAATTACTTCTTACATAGCTCACTTTAAAATATCTGGTGCTTTGCATAGCCAGTACCATTACCCACATTTACAGGCAGAAGGACAAAAACAATACATAAGCTAGTGAGTTTACTACATCAGTGTCACAGGTCAGAATTACATTGGTGTCTCTGAAGTCACTGCTCATTGTTCTATCCACCACACCATTAACCATGCTAGACCTGCTGATTGACACAATAGCAAAACTGACTTTTAGGAAGGTCTGCATGAAACTACACTGCACAATGAAGTCCTAGCTGCAAGTGCAGTACAACTGTTTATGACAACAGCTACTGCTGTGCAAGCTGATGATGAATTTTAAACAAGTTATTACTTCAAAATCACCTAGACACAAAAATATTTTGCCCCCTCAGACTAAGTAAAATTTATATGCTACTACATTTTCTTCTGAGAAACAGTACAATAAACATCAGCTACTTTGCAGATTTACAGAAAGAAGCATGCATTTTAGGAAACAAAGCAAGGATGAGGGCACTTAAGACATCTCAGCAAAGTACTTATTACTCAGCTGACTACCTGCATTAGATAATAAAACCATTCTCTTCTATAAGGCTCCAAAAATCTAACAGCAATTCAAAGACCACCACTATCCATTTGTACTTCATTTTAACACAAATACCCTTTTTTGCATAGCCAATCCAAGTTTTGCAAGAGACCGAGCTTGTGACTGATACACGAGGAAAAACATCTTCCAAACAAACTCAATGTCACTTACATTCTCATCAACAACCAGATGGAGTCCATCTCCTCCTGCTGGGAATATATAATGCTGCAGTGGAGTGGGTCGATAGTCAGTATAAATCACATGGCAAGGCTATAAAGAAAGAACAGCATATACATAAATATTTAATGTTTCTAATAGCACTGTAAAAACACTCACTTGATGAAAAATCAAATGCATTGCTATTAAAATACATCTTTCTAAAAGCCAGAAAGTAAGTCTCACAGAATTATGATAAATTTTCTTTCCTGAATATGAATTTTGTACTAATGACATTGCTTAAGAAAATTAAAGTTTGCAAGTCCTTTAGAAGTACAGAATTTGGCTACAAAAATTCTTTCTTATGAACCCAAAAAGTAAGGACAGGTAGTATTTCCTTCTGTATTATTACAAAGATTCAAAAATCCCAAAACCTTTTAAAACCAAAAGGAAAATTTATGTTTCGTAAAAAAGCCTGCAGTATTTCCTACACCACCAAAAAAAGGCACACAGTAGACTTTTAAAAACATTTAAGGTTTTAATGCACAGAGAACGTTTGTTTAGGAAAAAAAATAAACAGAACACTTCCTTTAAAACATTAAATATTATGTAAATCTTCTTTTTAAAAAAGCCCAGTGTCTAGTGGTCTGCAAATCAAAGTCAAGGTTTTATGCCATGCTTAAATAGACATCTCTTATACTACACTCCTTTCATCACAAACAATGTAAGATTCAATCCCCGGGGTATGTTTAAAATTGGACCAACCTCTTGTGGATATCAACTTCCCTAATTATAATTCCCATATTCTTTCCTGCAAAAGCATGTCTTAAAAAAACAGGTAAAAATAAACCTAACCGTTATGGAACAGGATAGATTTCTTACATTCCTCTTTTCTCACTTTGTTTGCATGCATATATAGTATTTCCTACAGATTTATGATTTACTTCTGATTTCCATACGGCCTTTTTATGGAATTCTTCCAAAAAATCTCCGAATAACCTCTTGTCTATCAGCCCTCTGACAATCATAGTACGTTTCATTGTGATTCATAATTCAGAATGTTTGTTGAAATCAAGGTGATGTCTAAATAAGTGTGGAAAATAAACTTTAAAGAAACAGCTTTAATGTTGCTTTGTAGAACCAACAGCCAGTATAGTTGCAAAAGCTAGGAATACAACCAAAGAAGCCAGGAGTGATCTATACCATCATTTATAAGCAATATGACTAAAAAGATTCTCAAAGGCTCAGTTCTCATCAACCAAAGAGCCAGTACTATGCCACAAAACAAGGATGGAGGTACTGCTCATCAGAAACATTACCTGTTTGTGAAGATGGCAGATCCATTCAGCAAACTGACGGGCATTTGGAATAGTTGCAGAAAGGAACACATAATGAACATTGTCAGGGAGCAAAATAATTGTCTCTTCCCAAACCACACCACGTTCTGAAAGTGTAAAAGTCACATGGGAAATTTAAAGCCTATTTTTCAGCTCTGATGCCAAGGAACAGCATGCTTAAAGACAAAATAAAACAAAAACTCAAAAAAGCCTCCCCTACACAAACAGGGTACAACAAATGCCTTCTGGGTGGCTTTTGCGTCAGCAAAGAAAATGCAGACTGCAACACACAGTAATTATCTTATATACATTCAGTAGAAAACAAATTCTCCATGATTTATGCCCAAAGATGACTGATTTTTAAAGAAAGAATATATATGTAATTCTTTAAAACAAACAAAAAAAATTGTACCTGGGAAAAAAACCAATAAATTACTGAAAAGAAAAATTGTACATATAGGATACCTGAATCTCTCATGTAGTGGATTTCATCAAAAATAACCCACGCAACTTCTCGCATAACCTCAGAACCTCTGTAGAGCATACTTCTCAAAATCTAGAAGAGGAAAAAAACACCTAAGATCATCACATGAAACAGTAACTGCCATGTTACAGAGGTGTCAGAAAGAAACTGCCAGAATTTTTGGTTCACATTTGCATGGCAATATGAAATCTTATTTTATACAAAACTTAAAAGCATTTAAAGATTGACTGTGAGATGCCTTCCAAGTCGATTCCAATCTAACAAATCTTATGATAGGAGATGAAGTCATTTCCCTGCAAGAACAATGAAGGAACATGAAAGAAAAATTCTTTCTCTCAGCCCCTATGTGGTAGCATATGTTACAGGTCTACCGATCTACTTCTGCCAAGCCTTCCTCCCTCATGCTAATAGATAAGCCTCTGTGATTAAGAGGAAACATTCGTCAGAATTCAAGTCATCCTGTCTCTCCACTCCAATTTTCCCCTACCAGAGTTTTCTCTGTAAGACTCTTCAGTCCTTTGAGGCAGAGACAGCAGGAGGAAAATGCCAACTCATGGCTGGATAGGCTTCTACAACAGAAGTATGACACAACTGTGCCAACAGTACTTTGCTACTGTAGACAAAAAACCTGTATATTCCTGGTGTACTAGCAACTAGCATGAACCACAACTCCTACTCAGTGATTTTCCTTTCCCCATCCTGTTTCCCTAGAATAAAATACTGACTCTACAGGATTCAGTAAGCTTGTCTGACTTTCAGTACTTGACATCTATTCAAAGAAAACTCAATGTCTTGAGGGTTCAGGAAACCTAGTTCTGCCTTTCTGCATGCGAGAATGAAAGTTCCTTGCTGACAGTCAAAAAGCTTGAGTTTACAGAGATTTGCCTAACTTTTTCAATAACCAAAAGTTAAAACATTATAGGGTAGTATAATGAACTTGCAACATTTTCTACCCTAACTGGCCTTCTAATGATAACTTTAATCTTTCAATATCAGACCTTCTCAGTCAAAAAAGGGTAGAATAAAACACACACAAATCACAAATTAACATCTGATCTTACCTCAGTTGTCATTACCAGACAAGAAGCTGTAGGATTAATGGTGACATCCCCAGTCATCAAACCAACATCCTGAAATTCTTCATACATTTCACGGTACTTCTGATTACTCAAAGCTTTAATTGGACTTGTAAATATCACACGCTGTTTCTCCCTCAAAGCAAGGGCTATTGCATATCTGTATTCAAACATTGTACATATTAAGGTTGTCAGAAAGACCTTCAGAGCATAACACTTTCCTCTTCTTTTCAAAAAGATAAACCAAAATAAACTATGAAATTCAGACCACCACTAGAGTGGTATGAAGCATTATTAAATTCAGTTGAATCTTAACTATGTAAGCCACTTTGGCAAGCAACAAATCACTGACAACATTAACAGATTTTTATGGATATCAGAGCACATCTAATTAAATATACAAATTTGTCAGTCTCATGACAAACTATGATTATTTGAACCCATGCTCTAATAAATCTATGTACATGCCACATCTCACCTCAGGTCAGCAAAGCCACTTCACTATCAGACCAAACTGTGACAAAAACCGTACACTATCTTTTGAACATTTCTTGCTTGATAAACAGCTAGTTGCAAATTAAATCGAACCAATGTTTCTAACAAAGCAAAGAAAACATACAAGTAACTCCTTATTAGCCAAGGGCTAGAAAACAAAGGTATGTTTTTCTAAATTCATGAAATTTTGTATTGCAGAAGCTTTCCTTTCCATCTATACAATAACATCTCAACAAAACCAGATTGTTTAAAAATGAAAGGTAAGCTTAAATACAAATTAAGCCTTTCACTACCCACTAAGTAAGACAAAATAAATAATTTTTATATTCAGGAGTAGTCCATTCACTTCTAACACTAATGGTCCAAACTCTGTATCAAGAAACTGAGACACAACAGCTACTGATGGTTCAATAAAATGACATGACAACCATCATACCATTCTCTTATTAGAGCCTGTCAGAAAATTACTTACTCTGCACAAACAGTTTTACCAGCTGATGTATGAGCCGACACTAGCACAGATTGGTTATTATCTACACAAAGAATAGCTTCTCTCTGAAAGGCATCAAGAATGAATGGATATTCCTAAAAAGAAAAAAAGCAAAAACAATACATATTTTTAACATGGACTGTTATTTACATCTAATTATTTTGTGACTGATCTAGGGTACAAATTACAGGCAGAAATAAAATCCTGTAGATATCTGTAAGTTCAACTGATTTTAATCCAGAAATTTGCAATGATTTTGTGTTATCTAATACCATGCCTAAGATCTTTACTTACATCCTGTCACCATATCAAGTGAAAATCTTGCCCCCATGACTCATTTTTCCCTAATTTAGGAAGACAAAACTACTGTACAATGTGTAATACTGTGTACTACTGTGTACCTGATATTGTAGAACAGAACTGGAGTCACAACAGCCTAACAATCCCATTCAACCACATTTTACTCTACCAAATTTAAAATACAGAAACACCAGTCTTACTTGCAACAAGCTATCTTTTCAAGATACTCTTTTCTAAGCCTTACTTGCAGGGTATATCATTTTGCCCTCTACCCTCATCTACTATCTAAAGCATATGACAAAAAAACCCCCCAAACAAACAACAACAAAGCAATCTACCACATACTTTCGCAGCTTTTCCAGTTCTTGGCTTCAGACCTGTGAAGTCTTCATCTGCTGGAAGTGCAACCTATAAAACATATTTTAAATAAAAACAGTTGCAGAGTTCTCAAGTTCTTGGTGTCCATTTCAGAGACATGTCAAGCTATGAAGACCTGGGACACGAGATGTAAAGGGCATGAAAACTAGTCTGAGTTTCTGTTATTCTGTTTCTATGAGCTCATATGTCAAGGCCTCCTTCCTTCCTTTCAACAGTTTTTCAACCAGCATCTCTATCCACCTGCCCCAATGATGCTCCTGCTCTCACTCCTTACTGTCTTATGTGAAATATTTCTACTTCACCTACCTTGGAACTTTAGCACTTCAGGCCAAGACACAATCATGGCTTCTGGCCAGTGGATGTTAGAAGCTATTATTCAGCTCACACTGATAACATACCCTTTCCAAAGACAATGTATTTATACAGGTAAAGTTCCTGTTCCCAGCCAATGTCTGAAATTCATTATTACTAAATATTTAAGCTCTGTTCAGTTACTAAGAGATGGCAAACCTCCACCAGACATCTCAAGATAAAATTCTGTACATATCTATCGTCAACTGCATATACAGTGTCTTCATTACAAAGGTCTAATCATACAGGATCCTTGAATGTGACCCTAATTAACTTGAGCTAGTTCCGGAAGACAGCACAGAACAGAAAATGAGCATGAAAGTACAAGGAAGTTAAAATTTACATATTTACTTCTCACAGAAACTCCTCAACAATCATCGCTGGATGAAGGATCATTTAAAAAAATGAATCAGCATTAAAAATTCTGATTTTTCATATTTTAAGTTGTATTTATGTCTATTAACACAATTTGAAAATGGATAGTTTTCATTATTTTGCTTTTATGTAAAAAAACCTTTCCCTTTATATTAAAATGTAATTTTCAACAGTAACCAGCCTTACAAAAAAGCCTTTCATTCTTCAAAGCAAAATATTTCAATGCACTGCTGCACACTTAGATCACACTATGAACAAATACCTATTTTAACAACCAGTAATTTTCCTCCTCAACAACAGTACTCGATGTGCTTGGTACCTTTGAAATATGACCTTCAAACATCATTAAGTCCTTTACAATCCCTTATTGCAAGTATCATTCAAACTGCTTCTGGTAAGATATCCGATTAATTTCTTGAGTGCATTTTGGGCATGCTCAGTGCCAGACAGAGACTTCAAACTCTTTACAAGCCTGTCCTACCTTAAATTTAGTATGAAATAATATAACTGCCTGAAGCTAAAAAAGCTCTACAGAGGAATCTAGAAAGGCTGGATTGATGGTCTAAGGCCAATTGTATGAGATTCAATAAGGCTGAGCGCTGGGTCCTGCACTTGGGATACAACAACCCCATGCAATGCTACAGGCTTGGGGAGGAGTGGCTGGAAAGCTGCCTGGTGGGGAACAACCTGAAGGTGTTGGTCGACAGCCAGCTGAATATGAGCCAGCAGTGTGACCAGGAAGGCCAACAGCATCCTGGCTTGTATCAGAAACACTGTGGCCAGTAGGAACAGGGAAGTGATCGTCCCCCTGTACTTGGCACTGGTGAGGCTGCACCTCAAATACTGTGTTCAGTTTTGGGCCCCTCACAACAAAAAGGACGTTGAAATGCTGGAGTGTGTCCACAGAAAGGCAATGAAGCTGGTGAAGGGTATAGAGAACAAGTCCTATCAGTAGCAGCTGAAGGACCTGGGGTTGTTCAGCCTGGAGAAAAGGAGGCTGAGGGGAGACCTTACTGCTCTCTGCAACTACCCGAAAGGAGGTTGTAGCAAGGTGGGCGTTGGTCTCTTCTCCCAAGCAACAAGTGATAGGATGAGAGGAAACAGCCTAAAGTTGCACCAGGGGAGGTTCATATTGGATATTAGATAAATTTCTCCACGGAAAGTATTGTAAAGCACTGGGAAAGGCTGCCCAGGGAACTGGTTGAGTCACCATCCCTGGGGTATTTAAAAGACATGTAAAAGACATGGTGGACTTGGCAGCGTTACATTTATGGTTGGACTTAATAATCTTAAAGGTCTTTTCCAACCTAAAGGATCCTATGATACAGTAAGTACAAGTGCAATAAACAGTATTATTATACTGGCAGCAATACATATAATTCTATGAAACAAGCCTATACTTTTCATGTGCATTTTCACTGCACTCACCTCGTGTGTACAACCTTCAACAGTTTCCACAGCTTGCACCTTTACATGAGGCATCAGGTCTGCCAGACTAAAAACATATGAGTTAGGAATGCCAAAACAATATTTAAAAATCCTGTTTTCTTTATAAATGCAAAAATGTTGAACTTCACCTCTACTTTAACTTCAACATTAAAAAAAGAATGCGCAAACTTGAAATGGACACTTGGCAGAGACTACTACCAGGACTAAGAATACCTCTTAGGTGTTAAAATTTTGCTACCATATAAATCTACTCTAACTACTGCTTTGAGATTTGCACCACAAAACAGTACTTCTGTCACACGTTCACATGAACTTTTCTGATTATGGGTACTTTTTTTCAACATACAACAAAGCAAAATTCAAGATCTGTATTCCTGCCACTAGTCATGACACTGAACAACAGCAGCCTGAAGCATCCCAAGCAGCTGCCTGAAGACGAGATCCCTCTTTACCAGTCCTTTCTCTCATGGCCTCAAAGATGGGCTAGTGTCTTCACTGCATAGAACAGTGGTTTCTTCTGATGGTTTTAATATACTTAGTAAGTTACTGTGGACAAGTATATATTCCACTGAGAACACTAACACGAACGGACTTAAAATGTTGACTCTGGCTCTGTTTTGCTTCTATACAGGTACTCTTTTTTTTACACTGTTCCAAGAAGTCTTCTCATGACTTTCTCATAGAAAATATTCCTTTAAATTTACAAAAATTTACCATGTAAGACCAAACGACAATCCAGATCAGGATTCTGTCTGACAGAAGTCAATAATACATTACCCAGAGAAAAAAGAACACAGAAAACACATATTTTTTTATTCCTGTAGTAGAGTTTTCTCCATCTTGAGATAGGAGATACAGACAGACCTTCATTTGGCAGCTCTGGATGAATTTTTCTTCCATGAACCCTCCTAATCATTTTCTGAATCAACATAAACTTCCAAGTTGCTAAGAATCTCTTAACATACCCTAAGCTGCAAAAGTGCCCACACTGTCCCCACAAAACACCTCATAATACCTGTCATGAAGTTACGAAAGGAAAAGAGGGAAGACATGCAGATCCCAAAGCACAGAAAAGGCATTCTGGCTTGCCTTCAGCTGCATTATCTCTGCCGCTATCAACATGTCAAACACCTGCCATTTGGGTTCAAATTTAAAAGCATGTCCATACTTACAATTCCAAATATTTGCTGCAGCTATAATAGTTTCTGCTCCCTTAGTCAAATTATTTTCCTGTACCCCAAGCCAATAATGTCTTTCAGTGGCATGGTACAGCAAGCCTGCCTCCTCCCCTGTGCCTCACTGCTGATCTCTTGCTATATGCCTGAAATCAACACGATGGCTTTGACCAAGAACCACCAATCCATATGTGTAACCACAAATACATGAACTTTTCATACTGCAGTTCCTTGTCTGTCCTCAGTATCATTTTAAACATACCCAGTGGTCCTCACTGCTGAAGTTGTACTACCAACACATCCCCACTTACATAGATAATGGAAAATCAACTTCATATGCCTATTCATCTTTATATGAAAACAATACAAAGCTACTGACACTGATTATGCACAACTAGCATACAGCTAACCAGTATGTCATGCTATGTTTTCCTTTAACATTAAGCTGGGTACTTACTTAGCATCTTCTGATAAAACATCCTCCAGTTTTGCCTTCTTTCCCAAAATGGTATCTTCAGTACTATCAACCACAACTTCCCTTTTGGGCTTCCCTGTGACAACTACTGAAGATTTTTCCTCCAAGTGTTTTCTGCAACATAAATAGAAAACAAATGTAAATTTTGTCTCTTTTATGTACACATTTTCAAGAAAAAAATCAGGTGTCCTATAAACAGTGATCACCCTGCATTCAGAGCACGACCTGGGGAACTCCACCCAAGAAAATCTGTTGGGTTTTCAAACCGCTTCCCAGATGAGCATGCCCCCCCATCCCCACACTTCCCATTCGTCCACAGCGCCAGGGCTGGCTACAGCTTTGAGGTTAGGAATCCCAGTGAAGCGTTTCCCTTTAGACTATACAGACTCCTCGGTCCCGAGGAGGTTCAGTAGTTCAGATAAGCAGACAGAAGCCGGGCCCAGCACTGCGGTCCGACACTCAGCCGCCACAGGACCCCCGGCCCTGCTCCCTCGGACAGCCTCGTGTCAAGCAAGGTACGGGGCCCTGAGGCGTGAGGCGGCCCCGGCCAGGGAGCCCCGGGGGCGGCTGTGCCGTGAGGAGGAGGGGGGTCGCAGGGTCTAAGCGGCGGAGGGGTGTCTTGGGTGGCCGGGAGCACACGGAGGGACAGCTTCGTCGGGTAGCCCCCGAGGGCGCGGTCTGCTACCTGGGCGCTTCGGCGTTGCGTGTAAAGGCTTGCTAAAAGGCTTGACGTAATTGAGCATCGAGAGGCACCTTAAATCTCTCCGACACGGGGTTGGTTAGGCTTGGCTTTAGCCTGTCTCACTTGCTGGGGTGTCCCTGAGCAGATGAGCCTTGTTGGCATTGGTATGTTAGTTACAAAATGTCTGTCATTAGATTATTGGCAGCACTTGTAGAGTAAGTGCTGATGTGGCACTTTCCCAGTAGTGAGCTGTTTTTATAGATGTTCATTCTGTATGTGCTCAAAACCAACATAACGTGGATTTGGGATTTTTTTTGTGTGTGTCACGAGAAAAGCCTAGAACTCTTCTGTGGGCTGAAGGCACTTCAGTGTTGGATGGAGCTAAGGGATGACTCTTTTGGCTGCAGCCTGAAAAACTAGTATTGTGCAGCACTATGAGAGGTCTGTCTTCAGTAAGGCAGCTTTACCAGAAGTAGCTCAGATACCTTATAACATCAGTAACTGATTATGTTGCAGACTAAGCAAATGATGCCATGGCCCGGCTATTTGAAATTACAACTTGTTAACAGAGTATTGCTATCTGTTAACCTTCTTGAACTTATTAATGTACACTGCTTTTACAAATTTGGGCTCTGCTAAATGTATTTTTTGTGTCTCCCACATCTCCAACACCATGGTGCTCAGTCCTCTTCAGAAACTATCTTGCATCTCTCCCAGGTTGTCTGCTGTGGTGAAAAATAAGTCAGTGTAAGTGATAAGTAAGTTAGCATAGGCTTAACTCCTGTATAGTTGCACAGTTTACCAGTAAATGCCAGTGATTAGCTCATGAATGCTGATTGCTCTTTGTAGCTCCTGACCAGATTTGACTGTGGTTTTTTTCTGAAATACAGTTACAGTGTAATGTAATTTTGCAGTGCCAATCTAAAATGCCTCTCCACAGGCAGCCCTGCACAGATGAGCTGTCCAATCGCCTGCTGGCAGACTGAGGAGCTGGGAGGTAGCTGTGACTCCTGGAGCACAGCTGTGCTCCCTCTAGGGTGGCATACAGCCTCGAACAGTGGTGAAAGCTGTGAGGCTGCTCAGTTTCTTTATATCTGTGCAGTACATGTGTTCTGCAAATGGTGGAATCCAACAGTAGCTGTATGTTGTCATTCTAATGACAATAAATAGCTTTGTGAATTAGTATTTTTTCTAACATCTGCTAAATGAAAAGCATTTAAGAATGACCACAGCAGATCAGACCAAAGGCCTCTGACCCAGTGCCTTCTCTTAAATAGGGGCCAAAAGCAGGTACCTGGCTAAGAATAGGTCGGATATGCAGTGATACTGCTGTAGAATACTCTTATATCCTCTACCAGTTGTGGCTTAGGGTCTTCCTGAGCCAGATGCAATGTTTTTTCAATGCCCTCCCAAATCAGTTTCTTTACTACAAAGTTATCCTGTCTGCCCTTGGTCTTTGGTAAATGTCTAATATCCACAGCTTTAATGGCAAAGAGTTCTGTTACATATCGGGCTGTTCAGAAATTAATTGCCAATTTCAACCTGTATGTTTGAAGTGGCATATCTCAGCTCAGAATAAAATTTATTAATTGAAATAAAAACATTAGAATCAACACATTTTTGCCAACAAGAAACAAGCATATTTATTCCGGTTGCATAAAATTCTGGACTGCTGGAGGTGATGAAGTCATCAAAGGCAGTTTCGGCCTCCCCTTGGTTTCTGAAGTGTCTCCCACACAGGAAGCTGTCAAGATGCTTGAAGATGTGATAGTTGGTGGGCGAGAGGTCTGGTGAGTACGGTGGATGAGGCAGAGTTTTGTAGCCCAGCTCGTTCAACTGTTGCAGCATTGAAAGTGCAACGTGTGGCCATGTGTTATCATGGAGAAGGATTGGACCCTTTCTCTTGACCAGTGCTGGATGCAGCCATTGAAGTTTCTGGTGCATTTCATTGATTTGCTGGACGTACTTCTCCACCATGATCATTTCACCCGGATTCAGGAAACTGTGATGGATTAAACCAGCAGCAGACCACCAGACAATCAGCATGACCTTCTTTTGGTGCAGATTTGGCTTTGGGAAGTGCTGCAGAGCTGCATTGCGGTCCAACCGCTGAGCCGATCATCACTGGTTATCGTAAAGCATCCATTTCTCATCGTACGTCACAATACGATCGAGAAACATGTCATTCTGGTTGTTAAAAAGAAGCGCTGACGACACTTCCAAATGGTGATTTCTGTGATTCTCATTCAATTCATGCGGCACCATTTGTCAAGTTTCTTTGACTTTCCAGTCTTTTTCAGATGCTCAGAAACAGTTGATATGCTTACCCCGAGTTCTTCTGCAAGTTCTTGAACAGTTGTGCGTGTATCTGCTTCTGCCAGAGCCTTCAATTCATCGTCGTCAATAGCAGAAGGATGTCCGCAATCTTCTTTATCTTCAAGGTCGAAATCGCCACGTCGAAATTTTTGGAACCAAAGTTGCACTGTCCTTTTTTTAACACTTCCCTGGCCATATACCTCGTTGATGTTTCGAGCAGCTTGCACTGCTTTACATCCAAGTTTGAACTCGTAGATCTGTCGAAATTGCTGTTTTGACTTCTGAACTTCAAACCTCCAAAATTTGTCAAAAACACAGTTTATAGTATAATTTAATTATACAGTGTGAAAGTTCATAACACGAGCTTTTAAAAAATATATAACAGTACACCAGTCGAGAAGGTACTATTCCTGAAACATATACAATGAAAATCACATTACAAAACAGAAATTAATTTCCAAACAGCCTAATAGCTGTGCACTTTGTGATAAACCCTCAACAGTCTTGCTTGTTTTGAAACTGCCATTAACTTCCCCACTCCTTGGCACTCCTTGTTCCGAAGTTGAAAATGAGGAGTCAATCCCATTTCCTATCATTGGGCCACTTGGGATTTTATGTTTTGGCTGCTGGGAGTCATATTCTTCTTTGTTACTCCTTGTTCAAGGGTCTTTCTGCGCTGGTGGTTATTCATATGTACATACATGTTTCTGACAAATTACTGTGATATTTGCTTGCACTAACCTGTGTTGGGTCTGCTTTAGCTATTGTAAACGATGTTATGTGTTCTGCTTATGTAGTGATAGTTATTTGCAATTTCAGGTCCAAAAACTTATAGTTTTAGTTCAACAACAGATTCCGGTGCTGCTGCAAATCTAGATAAATCGGTTCTTAAGGTGAGTATCTTCTTGGGTAAAACAATTTTGGTTTTCCATAGTGCTCTTATAGCTGAGTGAATATTTCTTCAGCTCTTCTTCAGCATTATGTTATGCAGGTAAACTGTGTTCATGTATTAGATGTTGAATGTCTTGAGCTTGATATGTTTGGGATTTTCAGTGTGCTTTAAGAAACAGGGGTAAAGTAACAAGAGCAAGAGGATGTTTGGTTTTAGGTACAAATGTCACATTACATGCAGACTTGTTAAGAGTTATGTTTGGACTTCTGCTGTGCATGTGGATTCTTCCTGTTGGAGGAAGAATACAGATTTTGTAAAACAACTTCATTAGCAATCAAAGCTTGGTTCATGTTTTAGAAGTGTTAAAAATACTAAAGTTATTATTTTACAATATTTTTTAAAGCCAGACAGGAAAGAGAGTGTCACAGATTGTATCTTGATGATCAAATTATTTTATATCAGTTTTGGTAAGCAGAGGAGGAGGGCCTTGTTCTTTCCTGTAGAAATTTTTGAATTTCCTTACAGTATTTTCCTTGACATACTACATTTCCTTGAAGATGTAAATAGGCCTTCTTTGTAATAAGGAGTAAACTTTTCTATTTAAGTAAAAGCATATAGCTTGCAAAACTAAAAAGTGTCCCTTTCATAAGAAATTTTTACCACACTTAGGGAAAGCTAGAAAAGTTGGGATTTGAATAACAGAAATTTCTGCATTTATTTCTTTAGAGCATTGATATATCATTGAAAATTTTAACATTTTGCTTTGTATCAATTGATTTTCTCTGTGCAGGTAATGATAAATAGTCATTTAGAGAAAAGGATTATTGATGTAATCAATGACCATAAAAACCAAAATGATGACAAAGGAATGATTTCCAGAAGACTTACTGCTAAGAAACTACAGGTAGAGTTTAAAGTGGTGTTCTCTGACCATTGTTTAATTAGAGTAAACAGTTTCTTTGTTGTCACTCTTTATCATGTATCATGCTACACTTCTGCATGCAGTAAAAGCCAGTGCTTTCTGCTAGTTATATTAATGATTGGTCAGTGAAACTGACAGTATGCTTATTAGGAAATACATGTCTTTATGCATTCAGTAACTAAAACTGGAGTCTTCAGACAGAATAGAGGATTAGAACTTAATCTGAATGTTTTGTTTCCTACATTTTTTTGTTACATATAGCTGCAAAATTTTAGGTTTATCTTTTTAAGTAGAAAATAAGCTGTGTACAGAGACTGGAATGTAGCTGTATTTATACATATGCATACATATTTACAATTAAAATATAAGTTATAGATGCAAAACAGGATTTTCTACTCAGTCTCCTAATATATTTATGCTGTTTACCTCCATTGACTGCCGATACCTGGTATGTGGGAAATAGGAGTTTACAAGCCTGTATTAGATTACTAGACTAAATACTAAAATTTACTGACTTCTTTATTTATAGGATGTATACATGGCTTTACAAAGATTCTCTTTTAAGACTGAGCACATTGAAGAAGCAATGAAAAATACACTTTTATATGGTGGTGATCTTCACTCTGCACTTGACTGGCTTTGTCTGAACCTTCCTGATGGTGAGTATGGTGACAGAGAATTGATTACGGTTTTTAACAGAAGAGTAACAGGACCTGCTTTGGCATGAGAATGTTTCATAGTAGTAATTAAATTTATTGTTTCACCAAGGCTGGTAGTACTCACAGTTGTGTTGATTTGAGCCCAGAGGGAAACTGAGCACCACAGAGCTGCTTGCTTGCTCCTTCCCCCTCAGGGATGGAGGGAAGAAAATACCACAAAAGGCTCAGGCATCAAGACAAGGATAGGGAGGCTTAACTCACCCATCATGGTCAGGGACAAAAGGCAGAGTCATTAGGGGAAGAAAAAGAACATCAATTTAATAACACCACTATCAGCACCACTTAATTTTCCAATTGAAATAGGACAGTGAGAAGTATAATCACATCCTAAAAACACCTTCTCTTCCCTTCTTTCCAAGTTCAGCTTTGCTTCCAATTTCTTTACTTGCTACCCTCCCAGTGGTGCAGGGGAGCAGGGCATGAGGGTTGTGGTTGGTCCCTAATGTTGTCTCTGCTAATTCATTGCCCTCGACTACCTGAAAGGAGGGTGCGGAGAGTGGGGGTGAGTCTCTTTAACCAAGTAATAAGCGGTAGAACAAGAGGAAATGGCCCCAAGTTGCACCAGGGAAGGTTTAAACTGGATATTAGGAAGCATTTCTTTACAGAATGGGTTGTTAGGTGTTGGAATGGGCTGCCCAGGGCAGTGGTGGAGTCCCCATCCCTGGAGGTGTTTTAAGAGTAGGGTCAACATAGCGTTGAGGGATACGGTGTAGTTGGGAACTGTTAATGTTGGGTTGGTGTTTGGACTGGATGATCTTCAAGGTCTTTTCCAACCTAGACCATTCTGTGATTTTCTGACTCCTTACACTCTTCCCCTGCTCCAGTGTGGGGTCCCTCCCACATGTTACAGTCTTTTCATTGCTGACCTACAAAAATGGGGGCTTCCAAGAGTCTCATCATTCTTCAGGTACAGCACCCTGCCCAGCTGTGGAGTCATCCACAGGCTGCAGGTGGGCATCTGCTCCACCAGTGACCTCCATCAGCTGCATGGGCACAGCCTGCCCTCTCACCATGGGCTGCAAGGAGGGGTCTCTCCTCTGGTGCACCTCCTCCCCCACTTCATTCCACTGTCCTACATGCATAGGTGCCTGCCTCTTCCTCACAACTCCCCCTCCTCTCAGTTTCCCCTTCTGTGGAGGTTTGAACTCAGCCAGCAGCCAGACACCACGTGGTTGGCCATTCACCTCGCCCTGCCCCCTCTGGTGAAATAGGGGAGGGACAAAAAGAAGAGAATTTGTAGGTTGAATAAAAAATAAAAGAATTTACTAAATATAACAAGAGAACAACAGTAACAATAGTGAGTCCAGAAAGAAATGGGTACAATGCAGCAGTGGCTTACTGAGCACGGTAACTGCACTGCCCCCCCCCCCAGCAACAGCATGGCTAGATGAGCAGATGGTGAACACAAGAGAGAGAGCCTACCCACCTAAACCCCTGGGCATGACATCACATAGTATGAAATACTCCAATGAAAACTAACTTCATTCTGGTGGAAACCAGGACAGTCTCCACCCCTTATTCCATACCATTGACATTATGCTCAGGTTTCCAAATAAATATTACGGAATCACCACCCACTTTTCCCTGGTCTCAAAGATTCATTCCCTTACTCTATGGGCCATCCTGCCACAATATTTGCTGACTTCATTTAGTCCATAAATTCGGGTTACATCTGTGTCCTGGTTCAGTTTTCCCCAGCAGAGAGAGAGGGGGAAGGGATCTCCAGCCGGGTTATTCGTACCATGCTGAGGTCAGGTCCAGGGGTGGAGCCTTTTTATATTTAGCATCTGGTTTTGGGTTTTGCCATACATGCAGCGAGCTTGCTCCTTGACCATTTAGCGGTATTTCTCTGTATATCGTTTGTGTTGTTCACTGTTATTGCTGTTTATTGTTGTCACCATTGATACTGTTGTTATTCAGATTGTTCTATCACTCTCTTGTATTAAATTTCTTGTTATTTTAGCCGGGGTCTGTGTCTAAATTCTACCTGACTGGTGTGGGTGGGGGAGGGGCAACGGCAACGTGCTCTCTCATCCCGGCAAGGCTTAAACCTTGCACGTTAAAAATTGGTGCACCAACGTGGAGCAGACCCGGACCAGAGTGTGGTAGAGCAATCTGTTGGGTGTAATCTTTCTGTTTGTATTTGTGTGTGTTTGATAAGTAAATGTTTGCATTGCTGTCCCATTTGCTTGCGTGGGGGGGCTGGATTAACCCTTATATCCAGTGTATAATCCCAGTGGTGGTGTTTGTTATTAGTGGAAAATGTGCAAAGGGTCTTATGTTGTTATACTGGCTATTGAATGTTTATAATGTCTTTGTATCGCTGGGGGTGGGGGGGTGAGGCCGTACCTGTTTGCCATTTGTTTTTTTGTTAGTGGTATCACCCCTTCTGTGTCCAGTCAGACATACCCCAGACAGAATAGAATGGTGAACATTATGTCTGACTCTCTTGAGGGGACCAGTAAATCATTCTTTCAAGAAGTGAGTGATGATGAGCAGGGTTAGAGGGGCCCTGCCTCCAGCCAGGTGGAGGAAATGGATAATTGGATTTACTGGACAGTGTGGACCCGAAGGCCTGGCACGTCAGACCCACAAGAGTGTAAGGCTTTGGTGGACACTGACGCACAATGCACCCTGATGCCATCGAGCTACAGTGGGTTTGAATCCATCTGCATCTCCGGAGTGACAGGGGGATCCCAACAGCTGACCCTACTGGAAACTGAAGTGAGCCTGACTGGGAAGGACTGGCATAAGCACCCCATTGTGACTGGCCCAGATGCCGCATGCATCCTAGGCATAGACTATCTCAGGAGAGGGTACTTCAGAGACCCAGAAGGGTACCGGTGAGCTTTTGGTGTAGCTGCCCTGGAGGGGGTTGAACAGTTGTCCACCTTACCCGGCCTCTCAGAGGATCCCTCAGTGGTGGGGCGGCTTAAGGTTGAGGATCAGCGAGTGCCGATTGCTACCAGGATGGTGCAGCAGCGGCAGTACCGCACTAACCGGGATTCCCTGGTCCCCATTCATGAGCTGATCTGTCAACTAGAGAGCCAGAATGTGATCAGCAAAACTCGCTCACCCTTCAACAGTCCTATATGGCCAGTGAGGAATGGTGAATGGAGGCTAACTGTGGGCTACCGTGGCCTGAATGAAGTCACGCCAGCAATGAGTGCTGCAGTGCCGGACATGCTAGAGCTCCAGTACGAACTGGAGTCGAAGGCAGCCAAGTGGTACGCCATGATTGACATTGCTAACGCGTTCTTCTCCATTCCGATAGCACCAGAGTGCAGGCCACAGTTTGTGTTCACTTGGAGAGGCATCCAGTACACCTGGAATCGATTGCCCCAGGGGTGGAACCACAGCTCCACAATTTGCCATGGACTGGTCCATACTGCACTGGAGA
>NW_020799142.1:17476992-17479791 GCF_003259725.1 Athene cunicularia
TGCCTTTGTATCGCTGTGTGGAGGGGTGGGCCCGTACCTGTTTGCCGTTTGTTTTTTTGTTAGTGGTATCACCCCTTCTGTGGGTGAGCCAGGGGAAGAGATCCTCTCGGCTTTGGGGAGTTTTAATTATTCATGGAGCCTGCAGGCCGGTGTGATTGTGGCACAATGCCTTCTGAATGTCTGCCTGATTTCAGTTTTGGCCATGTGACACTGCTCTAACAATAGCAGTGCCCGGAAACCTGCCCCGAGGTCAGATAATAGTGAGTGGCAAGGGGTGTGGGAAAAGATGGGCAAAGGCCTGAGTCGGTGGGCACCCCCAATGCTTTGGAATTTCACTCCTGAGCAAATGCAGAGCCCTGAGAAGCTGATGGAGTGCTTAGAAAGGGAGTGTTACCAAACTGGCAAAACACAGGAGACACAAATCGCTGCAATGTGATGGGGACTTGCCCATGCGTACCGTGTCCTCTTTAATACCACCCGCTGCCCTCAAAAGGAAGAAAAGGCCACACAAATGATATCTGAACCGGGTGCACAGGCAGAGCCAGTCTCAGTCACCTCCACCAGCACACAGACCGAGCCAGAGAGCCAGGCAGAGCCAGTCTCAGTCGCCTCCACCAGCACACGGACTGAGCCAGAGAGCCAGGCAGCGCCAGTGTCAGTCGCCCCGATACAGAAAACAAAATATTCCAGAAAGTCTGTTCGCAGAGTGAGGGATGAGGATGAGCCAGGCCCATCAGGGGAACAGGAGGAAGGACCAGAGATGATTGTCCAATTTCTGTCCCCGACTGAGCTGCGAGATACGCGGAGAGATTTCGGCCGCCTGGGAGGTGAGCAGATTTGCACCTGGCTGCTCCGATGCTGGGACAGTGGAGCCAGTGCTTTTGAGATGGAGAGAGGCCAAGCAGCTGGGATCTTTGGCCAAGGATGCTGGCATTGATAAGGAAATAGGGAAACAGGCTCAAACCCTCAGCCTTTGGAAGCAACTCCTGTTCAGTGTAAGGGAGAGGTACCCCTACAAGGATGATACCCTATGTCAGCTAGGCAAATGGACCAGCATTGAGAAAGGCATCCAGAACCTCAGGGAACTGGCTGTGTTTGAGATGATCTATGGTGATCTGAATAATGAGCAGTCACCCATGGACCCAGATCAGGCCCCTTGCACGCACCTGATGTGGTGAAAGTTCCTGAAGAGCGCACCAGAAGCACACTCGAAAGCATTGGCAATAGTGTCCTGATGGACAGACACCCACACTCTAACAGTGGATGGAGTGGTTGGCAAGCTCTGGCAATGTGAGGGAAATCTCCCCTCATCTCAAAATTCCTGGGTCTCAGCTGTGGAGGAACTGTCTCAGAGGCTCCCAAAAGTGGAAGAGGACATGTCCTATGTTCCACCTGCACGGGCTGATGTCTCAGCCATTAGAAGTAAACATTTCCCCACCCAAGAGAAAGGCAGCAGAAGGTACACACCGCGAGGCACCCTGTGGTTTTTCCTCTGTGACCATGGAGGAAACATGAGGAGGTGGGATGGACAGCCCACTGCCACCCTAGCTGCAAGTAGAGCAGCTGAAAGTGAAGACCACCACGAATGGGGAGTCCTCCAAGAAGAGCGCAGCTCCAGTGTCCAGTCAGAAATACCCCAGACAGAATAGAATGGTGAACGTTATGTCTGACCCTCTTGAGGGGACCAGTAAATCATTCTTTCAAGAAGTGAGTGATGATGAGCAGGATTAGAGGGGCCCTGCCTCCAGCCAGGTGGAGGAAATGGATAATTGGATTTACTGGACAGTGTGGATCCGATGGCCTGGCACGTCAGACCCACAAGAGTATAAGGCTTTGGTGGACACTTGACGCACAATGCACCCTGATGCCATCGAGCTACAGTGGGTTTGAATCCATCTGCATCTCCGGAGTGACAGGGGGATCCCAACAGCTGACCCTACTGGAAACTGAAGTGAGCCTGACTGGGAAGGACTGGCATAAGCACCCCATTGTGACTGGCCCAGATGCCCCATGCATCCTGGGCATAGACTCTCTCAGGAGAGGGCACTTCAAAGACCCAAAAGCGTACTGGTGGGCTTTTGGTGTAGCTGCCCTGGAGGGGGTTGAACAGTTGTCCACCTTACCCGGTCTCTCAGAGGATCCCTCAGTGGTGGGGCGGCTTAAGGTTGAGGATCAGCGAGTGCCGATTGCTACCAGGATGGTGCAGCGGCGGCAGTACCACACTAACCGAGATTCCCTGGTCCCCATTCATGAGCTGATCTGTCAACTAGAGAGCCAGAATGTGATCAGCAAAACTCGCTCACCCTTCAACAGTCCTATATGGCCAGTGAGGAATGGTGAATGGAGGCTAACTGTGGGCTACCGTGGCCTGAATGAAGTCACGCCAGCAATGAGTGCTGCAGTGCCGGACATGCTAGAGCTCCAGTACGAACTGGAGTCGAAGGCAGCCAAGTGGTACGCCATGATTGACATTGCTAACGCGTTCTTCTCCATTCCGATAGCACCAGAGTGCAGGCCACAGTTTGTGTTCACTTGGAGAGGCATCCAGTACACCTGGAATCGATTACCCCAGGGGTGGAACCACAGCTCCACCATTTGCCATGGACTGTTCCATACTGCACTGGAGAAAGGTGGGGCTCCAGAACACCTGCAGTATATTGATGACATCATTGTATGGGGGAACACAGCCGAGGAAGTCTTTGAGAAAGGGAAGAAAATAATTGAAATCCTCCTGAAGGCCGGCTTTGCCATTAAGCAAAAGAAAGTTAAGGGGCCTGCAAGGGAAATTCAATTCCTAGG
>NW_020799142.1:17479841-17484775 GCF_003259725.1 Athene cunicularia
TAGATGGGGATAAAGTCCCTGTGGTGCGCATGAGGAATATATTGGGAAAAATGGTCTGGTTTAGTCCTGCGCCAGGCAAAGGTAAAGGCAAACCCATCCACGGGATTGCTTTTGCCCAAGGACCTGGGTGCACCTGGTGGGTGATGCAGGACAATGTAGAGGTCCGATGCGTACCACAGGGGGACTTGATTCTGGGTGAGAACATGCCGTAGATTATGCTGTGCCTGTGTAGCTTATTACTTTGTTATTGTTAACTGCTAAATGGCAGCTGGACATGACGCAGATGGTATAGAATAAAGGGGTGGGTTATGTCCTGGTTCAGTTTTCCCTAGCAGAGAGAGAGGGGGAAGGGATCTCCAGCCGAATTATTCATACCATGCTGACGTCAGGTCCAGGGGTGGAGCCTTTTTATTTTTTGCTTCTGGTTTTGGGTTTTGCCATACATGTGGCGAGCTTGCTCCTTGACCATTTAGCAGTATTTCTCTGTATATCGTTTGTGTTGTTCACTGTTATTGCTGTTTATTGTTGTCACCATTGATACTGTTGTTATTCAGATTGTTTTATCACTCTGTTGTATTAAATTTCTTGTTATTTTAGCCGGGGTCTGTGTCTAAATTCTACCCGACTGGTGTGGGTGGGGGAGGGGCAACGGCAACGTGCTCTCTCATCCCGGCAAGGCTTAAACCTTGCACAATCTGCTATGACAGTCTATAAGGCTGAGGAATGAGGCAGAGTTGATTCAGTCAGTGGAGCAGGAGGCTTTGGATGTGTCACAGAGGTTTTGCAAGGCACCAGTTGCCATAACAGGGTTATTTAACAGACCAGTTTATTGACTCTTCTCACCTAAAATCAAATCTTCCTGAGGCACACATCGGACCTCTCCCTCCTTCTACATTACTCACCAAGTGCAGCCAGGTCCTTGGTCAAAAGTAGTCCTACGCATGGGTTTACCTTTGCCCAATGCAGGAGTAACCCAGACAGCCTTACCCAACATATTCCTTATGTGTACTATGGGGGCTTTATCCCCATCTACAGTATGTAGAAGGTGTGGTTGAGCCGTGCCATCTTGCTTGAAAAATCCTCTGGTATTGACTAACCACGTGGATTTTGCTAAATGCATGTCTCAGTATGTGAAAGTTCCACCACCCATTGCTCTCAGTGTAGTTTTCAGCAATCCATTGTATCATTCAATTTTCCCAGAGGCTGCTGCATGTTAGGGGATGTGATATATTCATTCAATGCCATGTCCTTTGGCCCAAGCATCTATGAGGTTTGTATGGAAATGTGTCCCATTATCTGACTTAATTCTTTCTGTAGTGCCATGCCACCATAAGACTTTCTCCTCAAGGCCTGAAGTGGTGTTCTGGGCAGTGGCATGGGACACGGCATAAGTTTCCAACCAACCAGTGGCTGCTTCCACCATTGTAAGCATATAGTGTTTGCCTTGTCAAGTTTGTGGGAGTGTGATATAATTAATCTGCCAGGCCTCCCCATATTTATATTTTGACCATCGTCCTCTATAACAAATGGGCTTTAACCATTTGGCTTGCTTGATTGCAGCACGTCTGACATACATGGATTACTTGTGCAATAACATCCATGGTTAAGTCCACCCCTTGGTCACAAGCCCATCTATATGTTGCATCTCTTCCCTGATGGCCTGAGGAGTCAATGGGCCCAGCGAGCCATAAGTTTTTCACCCTTATGTTGCCAGTCCAGATCCACTTGAGACACCTTGATCTTGGCAGCCAGATCTGCCTGTTGGTTCTTCCGATGTTCTTCAGTGGCCCAGCTCTGAGGTACATGAGCGTTTACATGGCATACTTTCACAACCAGATTCTCTACTCGAGCAGCAATATCTTGCCATAATTCAGCAGTCCAGATGGGTTTGCCTCTGGGCTGCCAGTTGCTCAGTTTCCACTGCTGTAACCACCCCCACAGCAAATTTGCCACCATCCATGAGTCAGTATAGAGGTAGACCACTTTTCTCCCTCAGCGGCTGTAATCTTTTCTTATGTCTTGCAACTCACTCAAGGACAAGGATTGGGTGACTGTCACTGGCTCTGCCTCCTCCTGTTCTTGTGATAGGCCTGGTTCATCATCACCCTGTATACTGTGAGGGGATTTTCTTGTGTATTTCTTCTTCTGTATGGGAGCAGCTGACACTGTCATGGGTTGGTTCTCTGGTTCAGCTGCAGCGCCTGTCCTCAGCTTGTAGTGGCTGCAGTTTCTGTTACTTGGTTAATCTTAAATAGTAGCTTAACCATAAACAAAACCTGAACCACATGCAGGAAAACACTAGCTCCTAACAGCATGGCAACCATGTTTTTGTCAGCATTCCAAAGATACTTGAACTCCCCAAATTTCTCAAACAAGAGTGTAAATAGCCGCAGAACCAATGACCACATGCTATCATAGATTGGCATCACATAGTACAACAAACAACCTTAACCCACCTCTCACAGAAGATGAGCAACATCATGGGAAACACACATTGCAGATGAGGTGATAAGGTCTTAAGGAGCCAAGCAATCCACATTTTACCCATTTTGTTGTTATCTCAAACAAAAAGAAAAGCCTCCGTACCCCATGTCGGGTGCCAAAAACTGTTGAGATCTGAACTCAGCCAGCAGCCAGACGCCATGTGGCTGGCCGTTCACCTCCCCTGCGGCGGGTGGAGGAAGCAAGCAGCCGATTCAATGTGAACGATAGAGCAAGCTTCAACTTTATTGAAAGAAATCACACCTTATATAAGCACTCTACAATAATCATGCATACTACTCACAAATCTATTGGATACATGTAAAAGGCTACATTATAATATCCCAGCCCCTTGTGGCATCTCAGGCATGTCACAGCACTTTCCTTCCTCTGGCCTGCTTTCTTTCCCAAGGCCGTTCCTTTATCATACACAAGGCCATAATGTACCTGAGTTTCTCTCTTTGTTAACAGTCCTTTGTTAGCATAACTGTACCCTGGGTTTTTCCTTTGTTTACCTCAGATGGCTGCAATCAGCTTCTGCAGGGAGCTATGGCCTTGCTCTCTGCAAGCTGTTCTCCAACAATTCCCCCTTTTTCTTTTTGTGCAGGCTGCACAAGCATAAATTTACTAATATTTCTTGTTATACAACTATATGCTATTTTAATACTTACTATAATCAATAATACTATTCCTAATCACTGCAATAAACTAAAAGGTACCCTATTAAGTACAAAGCATCCCGTACTACCCACATGCAAGGGATATGGCTAAATACTACAAAATAAACAGGAAGGAAAGTACAGAATAGCACACAATTAATAGAAGTACTAACATTCAGATCTGCAATTGCTAGGGAACCCTGGATACAGCGAGAATTTAGAGTGCCCTTCCTCACAAACTGGAAACCCTACGTGATGTGTCCATCCGTAGGTGAGGCATCCAAAGTCGCTGCAAGCGGGTCCAGCCTTTAAATCAACAGGCCAAAATAATTGGCAACTTTCTTTGAGCGGAAATTTCATTCTCCTGTTTTCATTCTCCTGTTGGGTTCCACTTGGAGCCTGGCCAGTACTCCAGGGGGAAAACAAGGGAGTTTCTAAATAAGGTTAAACACTTGAGCTCTTAATTCTTAATATTACTAAACAAAGAAAGTGGAATACATACATTCTTACAGAATCTTATCCTTATTAATAACTATATTTATCTAAAGTACATCTTGCATAAGTGACTAGTAAGCTTATATATTTCATTAAGAAGTTACAATTACTGTTAGCATTTTCTCTTAAAAGAATTGGCAACTGTAGTGTAGTTTGATCTGTTGCAGTAGCAAACATTACTCAGACATTCTGCTTGAATGATCAGTTGAAGAGACGGCAAACTGTCCGCACAGGGGCACCCACAGCTGGATCCTGAGTGCTGGCTGCCTCTCACACCTCAGGTGTGGTTGCACACACCTTGCCAGTGACCACTGGAGACTGAGACCTGTGGAGACACAAGCATAACCTCTTCCCCAGGTTATTAAAGAAAATGGTCCTTCCCAGTTACCCCTTTCTAGGTTTTGATAACACTTGAGCTTCGCTCTGGACTTCTTGTTGATCTGGTATCTGTGATGGAAGACGACACGATACTGGTGACACCTGTAACACAGAGGAGATGTTTAAAAGGTTTGAAGAGATGGAGTCTTTCTGGTATTCAGGGCAAGTTGCAGTGATGTCTTTAGCTTGATGCCTTGATAAAGAAACCTGGTTTTGTATTGCTCTGGCATTCTGGTGGAAAAAAATGCATGCGTTTTACAGCAGAGCAAATGGTTGACCTGGAGCCAAGATCTCTCCCCCCTTTTGTTTTTGCAAAAGCACTTTCAAGGTCTGGCATGCTCTTTCTACGATGGTTTGTCCTGTGGGGGAAAACAGTATACTTGCGATGCTTGTCTGTTTGAGATGGTGTTGGCTATGCGGTGAAGATCTTGTTTTGACTTCTTTGTAAGTACTTTGGGTGATGTCAGTGAAGGATCTTTTCACAAAATAATCAGATAAGCTATGCAGATCATCATGAGTTAGGCCCACGACGGCTGTATCTAATTTATGGTTCCCAACAGTGTCTGTAAATCTTTTAAAGTCTTAATAACAGTTTTAAGTTGTTGCAGGACAATACACACAGGTGATTCGATTTACAAGGTTAGTGTCAGGGTGGGTTGTGCTACAGTGGTGATTAAGACAAATTTGATCCAATTTGAGTTCCTCATTGAGTCATACAGTTATGACCTCAAAATGCAATAGGGGTTTTCCAATATAAATGGATGAATATTTGTTACCCAATTTTCTGGGCCTCTTACATGAATGAGATCCTTGCTTTAAATTGCTACAGCATGACCACCAACCCTGAAAAGCATTTGAGGTACCAGAGCTAACAGCCAATCTGCTCACAGATCTTATGGTTACACTGTCTCTTATACACAT
>NW_020799142.1:17484825-17507653 GCF_003259725.1 Athene cunicularia
CGGAGGAAGCAAGCAGCCGATTCAATGTGAACGATAGAGCAAGCTTCAACTTTATTGAAAGAAATCACACCTTATATAAGCACTCTACAATAATCATGCATACTACTCACAAATCTATTGGACACATGTAAAAGGCTACATTATAATATCCCAGCCCCTTGTGGCATCTCAGGCATGTCACAACACCTTCCCTCCTCTGGCCTGCTTTCTTTCCCAAGGCCGTTCCTTTATCATACACAAGGCCATAATGTACCTGAGTTTCTCTCTTTGTTAACATAACAGTCCTTTGTTAGCATAACTGTACCCTGGGTTTTTTCCTTTGTTTACCTCAGATGGCTGCAATCAGCTTCTGCAGGGAGCTATGGCCTTGTTCTCTGCAAGCCATTCTCCAACACTCCCCCTCCCCCCTCTGGTTAAATAGGGGAGGTACAAAGAGAAGAGAATTCGTAGGTTGAATAGAAAAGAAATAATTTACTAAATATAACAACAGTAACAATAGTGAATCCAAAAAGAAATGGATAAAATGCAGCAGTGGCCTACCAAGCTCAGTGACCGTCCCCCTCACAGCAGCAACACAGCCTGATGAACAGACGGCGCACACAAGAGAGAGAGAGCCTGCCCACTTAAACCTGTGGGCATGACATCACATGGTATGAAATACTCCAATGAAAATTTAATTGCATCCTGGTTGAAACCAGGACACTTCCTAAACATTATCACAGAGACATGGCCACCATTGCTAAATGTCTCAACCTTGGCCAGAAGTGGGTCTGACTTGGAGCCAGGGGAGCTTCAAGAAACTTCTCACAGGAGCCACCACTGTAGCCCCCTCCCACCCCCCAACCCAACACAATAGTGTTCCCTTCCCAGATGGGCTGCTGACTGATTCTGGGATATCTTTTTTAGCGTATAATGTCTTGTAGACCTCTTGTTCATAAGAGTTTTATGGAAGTCCAACAAGCAAATGCTGGTTTATCTAAATGCTAAAGACTAATTTTATTTCAGGCATGTTGCTTTTGTTTTATGTTCTTTGGGTTGGTTCCCAACACACTTCAAAAGACTCCCAGGAATTATTATTGACACATTCTGTGGATTTTTTATTTTGAAGATGCCTTGCCTGAAGGTTTTAGCCAGCACTTTGAAGAACAGCAACAGAAACCTAGAGCAAAATTTTCTTCTCCTGTGTCACAACGTGAACCTCCACCTTGCTTAGCAGATAACAAAAAGAAAGAAAATGGCCCTGAAACTAAGGTAATGTGAAAAATTCATTAGTACTTACTGGGGGGGAAGAGAAGATGAAGTTTTCTAAAAATCAGAATTTGTATTGACTTCCAACAACACTGTGAAAAAGTTCTGAAAATATGTTATGCTTTATAATTGTCACTCATGGTATTTTAACTTCAGTGGGAGGGTGAGTTGAAGGTAACAGTTCTTTCTTGTGAAGTCTAGAAGGCTCTTCATAGTTCATTTTCTTTTTAGTAAAGCATAGCTGAATTTTGTTCCAATTGTCCTGGAATTAGTACATTCTGTTTATTTACAGATGGCAATCTTTATATACTAGTGTGGGCTTAAGTTTGCCTGTGTATTTGCAGTGTTTTGATTTATGTGATTATTGACTCTTACACGTAGAAATCAAAAAGATTTCTTGCAAAAGGGTTTTTTTTTTACAGCAGTTATAATTGTTCAAGTGTTAATATCTATGTAAGTAAATTGTGAGATCTTTAGCCTGGTTGGAGAAGTTTGCCCCATGTTTTGTTGTTATTTATGTAGTATAACATCCCACCTATGGGGAGGGGGAAGTAACTAAGATTCCCAAATCTCCTTGGTGTGGATTAAGGTGAGAAGACTAAAGGTGTATACATAAATATCAACTTTAATGGGAACAAGTATTCGGTAAATGTTGGCACTCACAATTATGTCTTTAACACTTTAAACAGCTTAAAGAGAAAAGAGATAGAGGAGAGGGAGGTCCTGGATCTAGTGTCGGACCTGCCAATAGAGGGCCAGTAGAGAGTCCCCTCTAGACTTGTATGTGCCCTTATTTATTGCTCCAGCTTGTGGGCTTGTGGAACCTTCTCTTGCCTGAGTACCAAGAGTAGTTGAGACAGCAGTCATATCAAGAGAAGTGACACCAGGCCCATCCCTGTGACTTACTTGTGGTCCTTCCTCTCAGGGCATTGCACAGGCTCACAGTACAGTCACTTGGGACTTGTAACTTACAATAACTTAGTTTTTGTACATAAAATAATCTTAAGCAATAGTTCCTAAATACTGACAAAGCATTGGTCTTTTCACTTGCTTGTTATCACTACTTTTAATTTGCATTGTTCTTCCTAGGAGACAAGCGTGGGGAAACAGAAAGAAGTGAGTATGAAGGAATGGATTTTACGGTATGCTGAGCAACAGAGTGATGAAGAGAATGAGTCTGTGAAAGAGACAAATGAAGAAAAGTTTGACCCAGTAAGATAGAGCTTCATGAAAGTCTTTCAAAAACTTGTATGTCTGGTACATCTCTGAGTGGTGGAGCTGTTTGTTAAAAATTGGGAATTGAGTACTTTTTCTATGTTAACCTATTTTTATATTTGCAGGCTACTGAAGGGGAAATGAGTTGAAACTTCTTCTTACTGAAGTTGTTTTTCCTTTCCTTTTTTTTTTTTGTACTGGTCTCAAAATACTGAACACATTGTGCTAGAAAGGAAAAAATTTTGAAACACTTCTCAGATTAGGAGAGTGACTATCAAATTCTGAGAGATTTTGACAGTTACCTAAAACCTAATTGTTCCTCCTTGGTGTAAGCTTGGTATAAAGGACAACCCCCACCCCCCCTGCCTTTTATTATTAGTAAACTGTATTGTATGATGAGCATACAATATTCAATTTGTAATTAATAATTGTTTGAAATAGAATGAGAGGTATGTACATCTGGTTGCCAAGCTTTCAGAAGCAAAAGAACAAGCAAGCATCTCCAAGCAAGACAAAGACAAGCAAGGCCAGAAGGTAGCACAGGGGAAAATAAGAAGAATTCAGCAAGGTAGAGCTATGCAAATTACCTGTGTGTGTATTTTGTGACTTGCATATTTGTTAGTCAAGTAAGTCCCCGAGTCAGATTGAATTGATTTCATCATGTTTTATGCCACTGTGTGAATTTTATGCACACTGTGCAGGCTTTCACAAATCTGTCCTTTCCATGTGGGTCAAATTCTAAGAAGTCAGTAACATTTCACTACTTCTGGTTTTGGATACTTGGTATGGATTAATATAGTTGGGCTTTTCTTTTTAAAGAAGGGATGTTTAATTAATATAATTGAAGGGGGTTTTTTTAAAGAAGAAATGCTCAGCAATTGGTGAGTGTGAGTTGTGTTCTCTCTCTGACAGAAATGGCTATACTTGAAGAACATCCAGTATTTAATCCAGCTATAAAGATTTCAAACCAACAGCTAAATGAAAAGAAAAAAACTCCATCACCACAGCCTCAAGAAACCACTTTGAATTTGAGCTTGCTTGAAAAACCCAGTAGTGCTGCAAAGGAAGAAAAAGGTGTGTTGGAAATGGTTCTGTACAAGTTTGGAATGTATCACAAATTTCCAGTGTCAGTTCTCGTTTTTCCAGGCTGTATTGCGCTGCTGAGTCATCAAGCTCTGCTTGTGTGTTGGAAAAGCAGGTGGACTGCCTCACTGATCAAGCTGACTTTAAAGGATCTGTCTTTGTTTTTAGTAGATCATGTTGAAAGCTATTTTTGCCATAGTGTCATGTCTAAAATTCTGGGGTTTTTTAATTATAGGGCTAGTTACTGTTTCCATTGTCACCCTCTTTTAAAACTATTTTGATTGTAAACTTTCAAACTGTTAGATTTTCTAGTAACCAAACTTTAGGGAAAGCTCTTAAATTATTGGGTGATCAAAGATGGCAAACAAAATATTGAAATTAATTTCCTGCTAGATACTTTTGTGGGAAGAGCAGGAATTTGTCATGTATTTCTGTAAAACATTTCAGAAAAGACTGCTCTCTAGTAAAAATACATTTGAAGAAGGTAAAAACACTTGCAAAGAATTGTAAAATAAAATAAATTTTAGGAGACTTAAAATGTGTCTTTCTGCTCTTGCAGTGAAAAAGAAAGAACCACTAGATATAAGAAATTTTGATTATAGTGCTCGAAGCTGGACTGGTAAATCTCCAAAACAGTTTTTGATTGACTGGTGCAGGAAGAATTTTCCCAAGAGCCCAAATCCTGCTTTTGAAAAGGTTCCAGTTGGAAAATACTGGAAATGTAGGTATGTATTTCCTAGAAATTTACATTCCTTTACATTTTCCTTTTGGTTCATTTAAAAATAAAAATGCTGGCTACTTCTGTCTTGTCATGTTGATCCAGATATATATGAATCTAGTGTGTTTAACCCAAACTCTTGTTTTAGTCCACCAGGGAGGTATTTCACTGTGGATATTTTTGCAAAAGTAGTGCTTAGACAGGACAGTATCAGAAAAACAAGGTTTAGTGTATGATCCCATAAAGAAGGGATTAGGTTTTAATTCTGTAATGCTGAATGAAAGGTTCTGAAGTGAACCTGCGAGATAGATTTGGGCATTTAAGTTCTGGCATTCTCATTCAAAGTAATATATTAAATCACAGGTTTTAAACATACAAATACCAAAACCTCTTTGGAGCTTAAAAGTGGAGGTTAGAAATTTTTATGAAAGGTAAGTTTGTAACCAGAACAGTGCAGTATCAGTGATTTTTTTTAAATTTCTTTTAGAAAATGAATGTATAATACAGTGGTATAAAGTAGAGTATTATCACAAAAATAAAGTAGACACTGCATTACAAGTAAGTAATGCTTCTTGAAGGAGCCAAGTAAAAGAAGCTGTCATCTTGCTCAAGTGAAAAGCTACTAGTGTCCCCATAAAAATATGAGAAATTTGACTGCTGATCTGATTGGCATGTATCTTACACAGGTAGATCATTTACTGTCATCTCAATCTCTGCAAAGTAGTTACAAGCACACATATAGTTAGTCCCTCTTCCGAAGCAACTAACCTTAATGGTAATCAGGATAAATATAAATACCTCTGCTTTGACAAAAGTGAAGACATTTGTTAAGAGAAAAAAAAAAATCACAAGTTCACGGCTAGAATCTGCTGCTGAAAATTTTCTGCTATTCAGTCAAGCTTTATTGGCTGTTTACAAGGTATTACTGAGTAACATTTAAGTTTCTTTAGCTTAGTTTCTCTGTTTTAATTTCACTCATGTTTTTGACCCGGCTTTGGCTTAGATGGAGTTAATTTTTCTTCTTAATAGCTAGAATAGTGCTGTGCTTAGGATTCTGGGTGACATTTGGTGTAAGGAGAATGTTGATAATACACTGATGTTTTCAACTGTTACTAAGAAATCAAGGACTTTCCAACTTCCCATGTCCTGCCTGTGTGCAGGTGTTAAAGCTGTGAGGGAGCACAGCCAGAGCACCAGACCCAAATTGGGCAATGAAAATATTCCATGTCATGTAATGTAATGTTCAATATATATAGAAGGGTTGACCAAGAAGGGGGAGTTCTCTCTTGCTCCCAGAATTGAGGTTTTGGGATCTTGGCTTCTCCAGGATTGGTAGTTGGGAATGAGCTGGGTATTAATTAGTGGGTTTCTGCATGACCTGTTGGTATTTTTTATCTTTATTATTGTTTTATTTTATTTCAATTAAAATGTTTTTATCTCAGCCTATGAGTCTCCCTACCTTTATTCCTCTAATTCTCTCCCCATCACCTGGGCAGGGGAGGGTGAATGAGCAGCTGCTGGCTGGGTTAACACCCTGACAGTTTTAAACAAAAACATTTAACACATGTGCTGTTTATATAGGTAACAGATTTAAAGAAATGCCTGTGTGAATTTATCTTTAAGGGTCAGGATTACCAAATCATCGGATGATGTAATGGTGATGTGTCCTACAATCGTAACAGAAGATAGTATGCAAGCACAGCATCTAGCTGCTACTTTGGCCCTCTATCATTTAACCAAAGGACAAGTAAGATTTTCACCAATATTACTGTTCTTAGCCTGGAATCTGCCTCTGCACTTGTTTATTGTAATATCCATAGTTAAATTCTAAAAACAGTTTAATTAAGTGTTTCTCATTAAATTATTTGCTTGTATTATATGTTCATTTACTTTTATCTGTAATTATGCCTATGTGTTGTAGTACAGGGAGGAAATTTTTTGATAGTAAAACTGTTTCTTTGGTGTTATAAGGAATGCAAGCCAGTTGAAAATAGAGTCTATTGTTGGCATTTATATTACTCTTTTCATCATTTCTGTATTTAGAAATAGTTCCCTATTTCACGTTTTGTCATATCTTTTGTCAGTCAAGTTCATTTACACATAAAATGTTAGTGGTAGTACATAAAGTAACTTTTTTCTGCTTTTTTCCACCTGAAGTCAGTTCATCAGCTACTGCCTCCTACTTACCGAGATGTTTGGCTGGAATGGAGTGATATTGAAAAGAAAAAGGAAGAAGAAAACAGGATAGAAACCAACAAACCTCGTGATAACTTTATTGCTAGATTATTAAACAAACTCAAACAACAGCAACAGTTACAATCCGAAAACCAACCAAAATTATCTGAGGGTCCTGAAGATTCCTGGGAAAACTTAGTTTCTGATGAGGACTTCAGCAGTCTCTCCCTTGAGACCTCAAACACAGATAATTTGGAACCTTCGCGGATTTTGTTCAAAAAGCTGCAAAGTTCCTCCAGATACCAGAGGTTTCTGAAAGAGAGACAGGAATTACCCGTGTTTAAGCACAGATACTCAATTGTAGAAACTCTTAAAAAACATCGAGTAGTTGTTGTGGCTGGTGAAACAGGCAGTGGGAAGAGTACCCAGGTACCCCATTTCTTGTTAGAAGACTTGCTGCTAGATGAAGGATCAAATAAATGTAATATTGTTTGCACACAACCCCGAAGAATCTCAGCAGTGAGTCTGGCAACCAGAGTTTGTGAAGAGCTAGGCTGCGAATCAGGACCAGGAGGAAAAGTAAGATGTGTCTGGATTAATTTTTCTAGTCTTAATCAAATACAGGGGGACTGGATTGTTGGTACAAAGTGAAAAGATTGTTTCTTGCACAACCAAATAATTAGATGTTATTTTCTCTTGAGAAGGGCTTTTTGCTGTGTCAGCTGTTATTTTGGAGATTGTCACTTGTGAACTACTTGGTATCCATACATGATTTCTAAAATCTTTACAGGGTGTGTAAGAGCAAGAGTGTTTCATAATGGAGTTGGTCAGAGATTAGAGCAAATTGCTCAGAGACTGTCATCTCAGGAGAAGTCTCCCCTGAAAAATCTGAGCAATCCATTCTGGCCTTGAGTGAGGCTTTGAGGCCACTTCCAACATAAGTTATTTTGTTATTTGAAGAAAACCAAGGTCCTGTATGCTTTATGATAGTGTATTTGTGCAAAAGGATTTTTGAGGAATGCAAAGAACTATGAAAAAAACACTTAAAGGTCTTTGCTACTCTGGAGAACCTTAGTAGTAGATTTCAATGTATTTTCCCTTTCTTAACAAAGGAAAGTGCATATATAACAAAACAGTGTGGTAGTCATTCACCATACTATTTAATTAGCAACTTGTGCAGTGTCTGAATCTAATAGTGTTTAAATTTCACTTCATTCTAAGTATCTCTAGTTTGTATACTATTTTAAGTTATGCCTGTATTTTTAATATATTTTTTTTTAAAGAATTCCCTGTGCGGATATCAAATTCGTATGGAATCAAGAACAGGAGAAGCCACCAGACTACTCTACTGTACAACAGGTGTCCTGCTTCGGAAACTTCAGGAGGATGGTCTTCTTTCAAGTATATCACATGTTATTGTAGATGAGGTTATCAGTTCTTACTATTCTGCAGAAACTGTAGTTATTCTGAGCCTTGACTTGTACTAAAGCCTTACTATAGATATGTTTTTCTAATTCTAGGTACACGAAAGAAGTGTCCAGTCTGATTTCTTGCTAATAATTCTGAAGGAGATCTTGCATAAACGTTCAGACCTGCATCTGATTTTAATGAGTGCTACTGTGGACAGTGAGAAGTTTTCCAGCTATTTCTCACACTGTCCCATTTTAAGGATCTCGGGGAGGAGTTACCCTGTTGAGGTAGGTAAATGTTTCTTTAATTATGCAAGACACTTTGTATGCACGTTTGCTCAGTTAGTGTATCTAGGAAATACATCTGTATCACTTTTTTCTTACCAAAAATACATAATTTAAATGTGTATTTCAAGGACTTGTAACCCTTTTCCTTACTGAAAATATAAAATTGCATCAGTGCTTTCAAGTACAGTGTTGTACTGTTTTTTCTGATGGATTTTTAATTGATTAAAATCAGTCCATCAGTGATGCTTTGGTTTTTCTCAACGTAGGTAGAAAGGAAAGAATTAAAAGAATTCCCCTCACCCCCCCATGCAAGTTGTTATTTCACTCTTATGTGGGTTTCTCATGCATATTATATAAGCTGTGGTAAAGGTAGTGTTGGTGATCATGTGGAGAGACCCGTTAAAAAACTCATAGCAGCTCTATGAGTAGGTTTTCAAAAATCATAAGAAAGATTAAGCTGAAATTTAGAAGATCTATTATAACATTAAGAGAAAGGCATGCCCTGTTTAGCTTTGTATGTAAGCTTTAAAAAATGAAGACGACTTTGGTTAATTTTTGACATACTTTGTATTTCTTCTGTGAATTTTCACTAAAGATTTTCCATGTTGAAGACGTAATTGAAGCAACTGGCTATGTTCTGGAGAAAGACTCGGAATATTGTCAAAAGTTCTTGGAGGAGGAGGAGGAAGTAACAATAAATATTACTAGCAAAGGTGGAGGCACTACAAAGTATCAGGTAAAAAAGGCACTTCTAGTTTTGGCTTGGAAGTATTGATTATGTTTTTAATTATTATTTTATCACCTTTGTTCCTCTTATTAGATGTGGTTGGGTTATATAATATCAAATATTCTTTCAGTTGGTAAGATAGGCACAATGGCACTCATATAGTAGAGACCAAATATCTATTAATGCTGCACCCTTGTGTTTGTGTCTCCAGCTCCTTTATAGCTGCCTTGGTTTCTGCTATATTTGACATTTGAGTTCTCCTCTACAGATTCCCAGCTCTAGCAACAGGGGAAAGCATTCAAGTTTTTTTCTCCCAAAGAATTAATTATACTAAGTAATGAACCAAAGAACAGAAGAGGCAAGGCCATGTCCTTCTTAGCTGAAAAATTCCCAAGATCCTCCAACTTGGCATGTCAAATGAGACGATTTACATGAGATTCTGTAGGGCTTTTGGGTTTAACAGGCTGTGGTTAATTCTGTAGGTACTCTTCTGTGACAGCTGTGTGTGCTTTGGGATGAAAATTCTTGAAGGGAAGAGTATATGGCTGCCATGTGACTTTAGGCAACTTGGGCTGTTCATCTAGATTGCTTTTATTTTGAGTAGATACCTGTCTGCTCTGACTTGTTCTCTCAGAATCTCTATAGTACTGCTTCCATGGACTTTAATTTTTACTATTTTTTTAATCTGGAGTGTCATTTAACAGTAGTAGATACCTATACACAGGTTACATAAGTGGCTATGATTTAATCTAACTCACAGTGATTTTGATGGGAGCTTAGTTAAATGTCTCTTATCCAGTCTTTGTTTTAAGAAAATTAAGTGAATGACAATTTGGCCTTTTTTTCACTTACCTTCTAAAACACTGAAAATATTATTTTTTTGTGTTCATCTTTTTAGGAGTATGTCCCAATCCAGTCTGGATCTGGTACTGATTTAGCTCCTTACTATGCAAAGTATAGCAGTCGTACACAACAGGCAGTCTTCTATATGAACCCTTACAAGATCAACCTTGAACTTCTTTTGGAGCTGCTTGCATACTTAGGTACAGCCTACTTATGAAGTTTATATACTTGGAGCTGTCCTTTGGACTTACTTGTCAGCATTTTGTACTGATAATGAAGTACTTGTCTTCATTCTTAGATAAAACATCCTAAACATGTTTACCTCAGGGCCCAGAATTGGCTCCCATTCTCAAGTGAAAGTGTTTGCAAATGGATCTTTAACTATATGCCTGTACTGTACTTTCCAGATAGAAGTCCTCATTTCAAGAACATTGAGGGTGCAGTGCTGGTCTTTTTACCCGGTCTTGCCCATATCCAACAGCTGTATGATCTCATTTCAACTGACAGAAGATTTAACTTGCGTGACAGGTAATGCAGTTAATAGTTTAATTTAATTAATATGTTTGGCTTTTAAGGTCTGCTGTTCTTCAAAAGGGACACTGAGAGTTATGCCTCTGAGCTGTTTTGTGCTACAAATATATTTCCATTATCTAAAAATGATACAAGCAAAAATGACAGGTGCTTAGGAATGGTACAGTAATAACTTTCTTCTTTTGATTTTATTTTTTGACAAACTTACTTAATCATAAAGCACTTCACTACTTTTCCACTTCTTAGGGTATAGAAGCTGCCATATTTGGGATATAGCTTATTGTGGCTTATGCTTTACATCAAAGTGACTACTTCCTGAGAAGAGATCCAGAGACAGTAATATAGCAAGAGAAGTGACATAAGGTTGTAGTGACAGATAGTTTTGAAATTTATTTTGTGGGTAGCTAAAAGTTAGTTTATGGCATAAAAAGAACATTTGCAGTCAAATTCTAAAGATTCTTAGATGGACTGAGATGTCAAGGTCTAGAAAAGGAAAGTACAAATCTCTGTCTTACCTCTGAAGACCTTTATTACTCGGGCTGAAGGTTGCATGTGTTTATAGTTCTGTGCAAAGTTTCAATAATGGTCCTTGTCTTGGAAGCACAATGTAAAGAACTCAGACACCTAGCTCCCTCTTTTGCTAGGCTATTGATGTAAATTAGAGTTCTGCAGTGGTAGTACTTTTCCTGAATTGTTACCAAGTAGAACAGACTAAGAGCTAATGGTGTTATCCTTTCTTGATATTGTAATAAAACACTGAAGCAGTCTTTCATACCTAATCATACAAGGTTTTACTCTTTCAAGTGTCCATTCTAGTCACTTTTTTCGTACTTGTCATCATTCTGGTCTCTTCTTTTTTTTACTGTATCTTAATTTGATAAGTGTATACTGATTTAGTGTAATTTCTTGTTCTAGGCACAGGTTGATAGCTTTGCATTCTGTTCTTTCAACTCAAGATCAAGCAGCTGCATTTACAATTCCTCCTTTTGGTATTAGAAAGGTATGATATATTTAGAAAAGCAAAGTTCACCACCGAAAGGAGAAACTTTATGTAGGTGCAACTCTGTTTTAAAATCAAATGATAGAGAATTAACAACCAGTAGTTCCTGGAATTTTCTCACTGGAAAGAAACAATTAGTCTGATTTGGTGCTCTGTAACAGATGCTAGCACACTGTGAAAACCTTGACAGTAATCAGACAAATTTTTAAACGTAATACTTTTCTAAGAGCTTCTTTAATTGTTACTTTCCTGTATTTTAACTATTTGTAACTGTTATCTATAGCTTTTACCTAGGAAAACAGTGTTTTACTTAATGCCAAATCATTTAATTAAAAGTTGATCAATTTTGGCAGATACTAGCTAGTAACTTTGATGGATTATAACACAAAAAGTAAAAATTCTTATTTAACTTTTGATTCTTTAGTAATTGGTGCAGACTAAATAATTTTCCAAGTGGTATAGCTGTTAATGCTTTGTCAGATTATTTAAGGAAACATTTCTGGGTAAACAAACTTTAACCAAACATTCTGTAATATTGAATAAAAGGATGAAAACTGTTAGACATTCCCTAATTCTTGTATTTGTTATGTTACTACTTCTCAGATTGTTTTGGCAACCAATATAGCAGAGACAGGTATTACAATACCAGATGTTGTCTTCGTAATTGATACTGGGAGAACAAAAGAAAATAGGTGAGTGATTTACATCAATGATACTGTGATTACTGTAAATATTTAGAGGTTAGTATTGCAAGAATTTTGTAGTATCCTTATTAAGCTACAGTTCTGGATGAAAAATGTGCTGAGATCATTGAACATTGAACATCTTGCAGTTCAGGTGCAAGCTTGGAATAAATCTCCATTTTTCAACGGGTGTGAAGAACAGCAAGGGAAATTTTTCAGAGATTTGGAGAATTATGACTAAGTACTGGTTTAAAAATAGAGTAAATCCTTTTTATGCTATCTCAGTTTTTAGAAGGGTTTTTTTGTGCCTTTTAAATGTGAAAAGCCTTACAGAGTGTGTTGGGGAAATTCTGAATTGCCAGGGAGATTAAATAATACAACAGCACTTTCATTTTCTAATTTTTACATTTTCATTAGTAAGTTGTATCCAAGGTTCTATAGTGTACAGTTTCCCCCAGGTATGCTTAGTTTTTAAAACTAAATATAATATTTTCAAATAAATACTGTTTAGATAAATTATTAATATGCTGGTGTTTAAGTATACATCAAAATTTTAATTCTGAAATCTGAATGGGCACCTGCTTTGCAATTTTTAAGGTATCACGAAAGTAGTCAAATGAGTTCCCTGGAAGAGACCTTTGTTAGTAAAGCTAGTGCTCTGCAGCGACAAGGAAGAGCTGGGCGTGTTAGGGATGGATTCTGCTTCCGAATGTACACAAGAGACAGGTACTGTAAACTTAGTTAGCAAGATTTTGTAAATTGCGTAAATATTTTTGTCTTTTTTTTTTCTGTGCACAAACAAGAAGTCTTGTTGAAATTGACTTTACTGCAAACTGGAACTGTTAAACTGTAAATTAAAAAAAAATAAATTGTATGACCAAAGTGTTATAATAACACAGTAAGTGTTTTAATTGATTTTTTTAAAAATCGGTTTTATTCTTGGTATCTCTATAATGTGTTTTGAAGAAAATTGTCATAATTAAGAAAAAGTGCAGCACCAGGGAATTGTAGATGAGTTTTTAAGTAACATTTACTGCCCTGCATCAAATTATACACAAACCCAACCTCCTGAATTTCAAATTTTTTTTATCAGAAAATTTTGTAGGCTTCTGAAGTGTTATCTCTATGGATAAAATAAATTATACAGTACTGCAGAATAAGTTTCTGATACTGCAGTGGAATAACTTTTTTCCTTCTTGTCTGAAAGTCTGAAGCAATTTTCAGCTGAGAAACAGTTAAGGTAAAAGTATTTTGAAATAACCAGTGAAGCGTGCATTTTAGCCATATGCAAGACTTTCAGTTTGCACGCTGTGCATTTTAAACTTGTTATGAAAATCAGGGTCTTACTGCCTTTCCCTCTCTTTCACTGAAATACTTGCTTTCCAAGCTACCACACACACCTTAATTCAAAAGGTGAATGGTTTATCCCTGTATTAAAACATGTGCCACTCCCCACCGCTTGCCCCTCAAAAGAACATCTGCAAGGAATGAACATGTCAAACCTGAGTTTAAGTTGAATTCAAAGATTAAATTGGGTATCTGTAATTCTGTGTTTTTTTGATGTTGCAGGTTTGAAAGTTTCATGGAATATTCCATTCCAGAAATACTGCGTGTGCCTTTGGAGGAATTATGCCTTCATATTATGGTATAGTTTTGGTCTTAGAATTACTGACAGCGTTAACTAAAATGTGACATGTGCCTTTGGAGGAATTATACCTTCGTATTCTTGCGGGGGTTTAGTTTTGGAATTACTGACCTTGTTAGCTAAAATGTTTGCTACGACAGCCCTTATCCAGTGTGGGCTTCTCCCACCAGGGCAGGGGAGAACCCAGTACCAGTGTTGTGTGTTGGAAAATACAGGGAATGCTGACCAGTGGGAGTAGCATACTGTACTATTCCAGATTACCTCAGAGGAACAGTCCAAATTTAGTTAAACAGCCTTTAAACTGATTTCTGCTTAACAAAGCAATTCCATTCCCTCTCCTTGCATCCTGAGTAGAATATGCATAGGAGAACTGTTTTGCCAATTATCAGGCCTAGCATAAAGGACACAGCCAGCATAAAGATGAACCAATAACCAAGTTGTATCTGATACAAAAGGGTCAGTACATGGGTGAGCTATGGGGGTACAAACAATTCAGTCAGATTATACATAATGGACATCAACCCCACTGACCCCAACAACGACACCACACAACCAACAATGGATGGAATAAATGGTGAAATGCAGTCTCCCACAGAAGGGATGGGAGACAACTGAGTCAAACCAAATACTATAAGGCCAAGGAAGCCACACACTGAATCTCTACACAGCCTACGTCTACAAAAGCCAGAGCTGACTAGAGCCCAATCCCAGGGAGACAGGAGGTTCTTCCCCAACAGGAAACTCTGCAAAGTGCATCCACCTCACAGACAGACACTGCCCCTTCCTACAAGTGGTCCCAGCTTTTATCTCTAAGCAGGACACCTGACCTTTGCTTACTTAATGTGGGACACCTGGGGCTCACTTACCCAATGGCTCTCCCTGCAAGGCTGTGCATCCTGGAGGGAAGCCTAAAGGCAAACTCACCTCCCATTTGGGAAGGGCTGTGGGTGTCACCCACATGTCAACCTTAATCTGAGGCTTGGGGTTGAAACCCCAGCATTTTAAGAACTAGCAACCTGGCAAATTAGTGCTAGGTTTGAACTTTATCTCATCAGGTTTGAGAGTCTCCTGTGACCATTGGTAATGTGATTCTCTGATCAGTGGCTGTACCATACGAGGTTGTTCCAATAAATGAAGCTTTGTTAAATTGATGTGGGGCATGTCTGTATTCTGAGAACCAAGATGCTGGTTTAGAGGGAATGGAATGTGGGCTTTTGGTTGCAAGAAGAGCTTTACAGTTTCCTTCATAGCTACTATAAAAGTGTACTATAATAACTTTTTATATTGAAACATATGCCTATTTACTCCACAGAAGTGCAATCTTGGCTCTCCTGAAGATTTCCTTTCCAGGGCATTAGACCCTCCGCAGCAGCAAGTAATTGGTAATGCAATGAACCTCCTGAGGAAGATTGGGGCTTGTCTGTTAAATGAGCCTAAACTGACTCCATTGGGCCAGCACCTTGCAGCCCTTCCTGTCAATGTAAAGATTGGCAAAATGCTTATATTTGGTGCTATATTTGGCTGCTTGGATCCTGTGGTGAGTAAAAAAAAAAAAAAAAAATGGTTAACTCTTTACGCTTAATCTTAATTTTGTGACATCATATTTCGAAAGGATGATGAAAGAAGTTATTTTAAGGTGAGGACAGCTGGACTTCATGCCATCATGGAGGGGAACAATCTAAGTGTTCTTTACAGTTGGGCTCCATGAGCTTTTCCAACCTAGGTGATTTTATGATTCTGAACTCCTAGGTACTATTCACAAGGGAATAGTCAGACTTGGTTTCTAGTTCTGTCTGTTACAATCCCAGGGAGTGTGTCACTTACAGAAAAAGCCTTCTTACATGTGGGTTAGACCAGTCTGGATTACTCCATAGTTTGTGGCCTAAGAACATGTTGATATTAAGCTACTGCAAATTAATAGATGTGGTAATTTATTATATGAAGACTGTGGCATAGTTTATACTTTCACCTAATCCATATAATGTACTGTAAGTTAGGAGGACACAAGGGTATGTTAGTTGCTGAAAACTGGAAGTTAAAAGTGTTCTCTCAGTATCTCCTGTTAATGTCATATAATCTAAAGCTGTTGTTTAATCTGACCTTCACTGTATTACTTCAGGTACTACTCTGTCATTTGACAAAATATTTTGTGTGTTTTGAAATTTATTATTTTTATCAGTATATATAAGGCACTATGTAAGCAATGTCTCTAATATAAGTAAGTTCTGAATTCTGTGTAGGAAATTCTTAAGGTGATAAATCTTCCTTGAGATGTAGAAGATGAAGTATCATTAAATATTACTGTGAAATAAAACTTAAAGCTATTTGTATGATAAACCTGTAAGCTTATAATGAAATACTTGTAAGTGATGTGTACTTTACTAATTTCAGGCAACTCTGGCTGCTGTTATGACAGAAAAATCCCCATTTACTACACCAATTGGTCGAAAAGATGAAGCAGATCTTGCAAAATCATCTCTAGCAATGGCAGTTTCAGACCATATAACAATCTACAATGCTTATCTGGGGTAAATGATAATTCTCCTGTGCTTATAGGTAGATTCAGATAACACTTAAGTAACATGGTTCTGTAAAGAATTCTTAATAGCTATCTTCTCTTGAATTGTTTGCACCTGCAGTTTTTCTCTTCAGAATAACAACATATCCTTTTGTGTTCCAGTATTTGGCTAGCTTGCTTACTACCTTATCTTTTAACTCTTTAACTATGCTTCCACATGTACAGTGGTGTACTGTGTCTGTTTATCCTACTGTTTAAAGTATTTCCTGTTTGTGATAGTCTGACCTGAATATTTTGTATCTGAGAAAGTACAAATGCTTATATTATAAAATGATATACATATACATGCTTTTTTCTTTTTAGGATATTATCACTAAATCTCAAAAACCACACCTGAATTGTTTCAACTGTCAAGATGGACAGAAGTGTGTAATTTCTGAGAGAAAATTACCTTGTGTTTTTCTTAGTATCTGTCAAATTTGTTGCAGACATGTTCTCCAGAGTGCTCTTACATTGGCAGTGTTCATCTTAATGCCACTTATTTTTAGTTCTGAGGGGAGAATTCTGACCAAAACACAGTATTGCCATTTAATTCACTACCACTTTTGTATTGTTACACGCTTGATGTGGTTCTTTTTCCTGTAATAAAACACATTTTTTTCCTTAGGTGGAAAAAGGCTCGACAAGAAGGAGGATATCGTGCTGAAATGACTTATTGTGGAAGAAATTTCCTTAATAGGACTTCACTGTTAACTCTGGAGGTAAACAAAATAATTACGCTTTGCACTCCTTATTTGTTAAAATCTCCCTCTGAGAATGTCATGCCCCTTTAAAGATGTGATATATTGCAGTTACTATTTAGATAAGACAAAAACAAGTGAAATGCTAGGGACTGATGAAATCCACACCCTTAATTAAAGTAGCTGTGTCTGCATTTGAGTTTTGATACACATGCTTCGTTGGTATACAGCTTTGTAGTCACTGCCATTGGAAAATCTAGTTCTTACTTCCACCAGAGAATCAAAACTCAGAAATTAAAACTTAGATTGTGGGGGTTTTGATATTGAAGAACACATCTGTTTACAGTTAGTTTGAAAGATGAGACAGACAAGTAAATGACCTTTATTTTTGTTGAGAAAATGTTTTAATTGGTCTTTGCTATTTAAGTTTGGGTGACTGCGCTCTCCTAAGCAGAAATAGATCTTTGATACAAATGTATGTATCTTTTTTATTTTAACTACAGGTGAGGGATTTGATTCTTGCTATATATATAGTACCATATATCAAATTTCGTATTCCAGATAATGTTTTTTTCTCATAGAAACAGCCAGTATTCCACAGTGGTTGCAGAAAATACAAGTGTTTTTCTAGTAAGATATTTTCCCCTGGAGAGGATGAATGTTTGGGATGGAGTGTTGTCTGCTGATGGAGTATGTACCTTTTTAAATTCAGAGTTTTATTAACACCTTACTAATTTCAGGATGTGAAGCAAGAACTCATAAGAGTGGTCAGAGCAGCAGGGTTCACAGCACCTACAACATACTGTGGATGGGATGGAAATGGAGCCACACAATCCCTTTCTCTGAATGAAATAGCTCTTCTTAAAGCTGTGTTGACTGCAGGGCTGTATGAAAACATAGGAAAAGTAATATATACGAAGTCTGTAGATATTACAGAGAAGCTGGCTTGCATGGTAGAAACTGCTCAGGGTAAAGCGCAAGTGCATCCTTCCTCTGTAAATAGAGACTTACAAACACATGGATGGCTCCTTTACCAGGAGAAGGTAAGTGAAAATAGTGAATGCTAACAGTTTGTGTAAAAGTGGAGTTATGCCTCTAATGTTAAATAGCATGCACCAGGCTAATGTGTATCTGAATGTCTTGGTCATCTTAAGAGTCTCCAGTATTTAATGATTCTAAAGTCCATAAAAATGAGTCCGCTGAGTGCTGAAGTTAAGACTGAACATCATGAACATGCCTGTTTGTGGTGAAGCTGCTAGCTGTAAATGAAACTACATTTCTATATCATTGACTTTTTTAATAGCACTGTTGATTTTAATACGATCACTTTAAGCAGTAATATGTAGTAATAACCCTTCAAAGTGTGCTTTCCCTGTTTACTCTTCTAAACAGACTCTATAAAGTTATGAAACTTGGTGCAGGCCTTGCATATCCCCAATAGTAAAATGAAATAGCCATGTCAATGTAATTGACTGCTGAATTTCCTAAGTGAATTGCATTTTTTTTTCCTGATGTTTTCTTCCTCCTCACAATTGAAAATTTTGTCAGCTGTTTGCTAAATTCAAGTGTTTATATTTAGTTACACTTCTGACAAAACAAAACCTTGATAGCAGTTGCTTAATGGCCAACTTTACTGTAGAGAAACAGGAAATTACATTAGACTTCTTAGTGCCTATGAAGTGATAGTATTTTTTTTGGAGAGCTGAAAATAGTTCCTGCCCCTAAGAACCTTGTGTAAGGGCAAGACAGCAGCTAAAGTAGGTAAGTTATTCCATGAACAGTAGCCCCAAAGCCTGAACTTGTGTGAAGATGCACTCTTTTTGTTTCCTTTCCTTCCACTATAACTTTTTCCCATCCCATTCAGTGTTTATTTGAGAGGCTCCAAAGCTAGAAGTAGCATATGCTGAGCCCCGTAGTTTACTCTGTGTATGTATCTGCATGTGTGCCCACATTTGTGCATGAATGGATGTGCATGTATGGATGTAGATAGACAAACCAGCTGCTGCTAAGAATGATGTATAATGGAATCAAATTAATGGAATAATTTGATTTTACTAGGTTTATTAATTTTGATATGTCTTCTCTGAATAGCATTAGGCTAACAACACTACCTTTCTGTTTGAATTTTGACAAGAAAATTGTGGCTTCAGCTAATTTCCTGGTAGTGTGTAAGCCTGGTCACTTTACTTAGAGGTGATGTATTTTATGTGGTCTGAGCAGACAAATTGCCATTAGTTGTTCTGTGTTCTGTGACTTGTGTTTATTTGGATCTTAAAAGCAAGAAAGTGTATTTTTTGCTTTTAAAAGTAGCAATGAAATTTGGTGTTACAGTTTTTCTGGTTTGGGGGTTTTTGTTGCTAATTCTTGTGTTTTGTTTATATGCAGGTGAGGTACACTAAGGTGTATTTGAGAGAAACTACTTTAATATCACCCTTTCCCATTTTGCTTTTTGGTGGGGATATAGAAGTCCAGCATCGGGAGCGTCTCCTGACAGTTGATGGCTGGATCCATTTTCAGGTGCACTGCAGTGATAACTACTACCTTTTGTGGTTCCATGGGCTTTTGTATTACACAGTTGATGTATGTGCAAGCTTAATTCAGAATGCTATATACGTAGGATGAAGTCAAGAGGGAAGAAGGAAGGACAGAATTAAAGGAAATTATCGGAAAATTTATATATATGTAACAATCTTACCAAATCACACTCTAAAGAATAGGCTTGTAATATATGCAGCTTGTAACAAATCACTTTCCTCTCCATGAAAAAAAAAAAATCAGTTCTTTTAGAAAAGGTGTTAGAAAAAGCATATAGACTAAGCCTTGTTTTATAGAGCTAGTATGGAAAGCAGATGTGTGCTATCTTATATTACCCTTTCCTACAATCTTATAATAATTAAATACTTATCTTTAAAATACTATTTACTTTGTTTTATAACTGAAACAGAATTATTTAGGAAAGGAAAAAAATCCAAGTGGAAAATAGCTGTTTGCTTGGATTTGGAGTGTTTGGGATTTTTTGTTCAGGGCTTTTTCTTTCCAAGTGAAAAAGTTTTATTTGGAAATGGGAAAACTGAGTGCATTTTAGCACATTTTTGCAGACAAAAATTGAAACAGGTGACATGCCAAAATCTGTTGTAAACTCTGTTAAATATTAAACACTGGTTTTTGCTAGCCTGCCAGCTACTTGGTTACAATTTTCTGTGTTCATGTGGGCTCTGTGTTACACTCAAGGAAGACTGTAAGTCACAAAACATTTTAGTTTTGTGCGCTCTGATGCAAGCAAGCAACCATCTAATTGAATTCACTTTTTATCATGAATATGGAATTTTAAAAAGCAGCTGCCTTGTGGGTATAGAGAATTTTTTATGTTCCCTGGGTAGCTATGAGTTGTGCAGTTGCTGGGCCAATTACATCCTTTAGTGTATTTCAGAATGTTTATTTTCTATGGAGATGATAAGAATATGTTGCATTTTGTGCTTTTTTCATAATAGCTGCTTATTGTACCATGAGCAGTTTATAAATAAAATAAAGAGTGGAATAGGGATTCCTGAAAAAGACTTCAGCTTTAGATATGCAAATTCCTAGTGAGATTTAGGAGAGGTTTGTGACTGCTTTCTCGAAAGGCTAGATGGACCTCCTGAGAGGGAAATATGTAGATATTTTTTAGGTATAAATTATTTTAGGTATAAATTAATTTCTACTTTTATGCCTTCGAAAAAAACAATTAGACTAAGAAGGATATTGATAAATTAATAATTTTATCATATGCTGGTTGTGCATGATACGTGTGAGAACATATTTTGAGTTACCCTTCTGAGCTGTTCTTTAGGCTGTGATGCTACAAAAACCAGGTGCTTAAGAGGGCATAACGTAAGCCCAGTCATTTCTTGAGAACACTATCCATATGCTTAAAATGTATATGCATTATGTTTGCAAGAGTCTTGTTAAAAACTTAATATGTAAGGTAATCTTTTAATTTATATTTTGGTATAAAATGTCTGAGTAATGCAAATGTTTTTCTTCTCTGTTCTTTATAGGCTCCTGTAAAGATAGCAGTAATTTTCAAACAGCTGAGAGTTCTCATAGAGTCTGTTCTAAAGAAGAAGCTTGAAAATCCTAAAATGTCACTTGAAGGTAACTTTTACTGCTCTGCTGGCATTACTATTTGTTAAACAGATCTTGGGGCAAACCTGAGGAAACTTTAGTACACTGCATCCTGACCCAGTAGGGTTAATGTGACTTGAGTATCATTCCATTATCATGAGAGACACCCAAAAAGTCATTACTAATCCTAGTGTGTTGAGTGGCTCATCCCAGATGTGTGAAGATCTGCACAACTGGTATTTTAAAGTTATCCCTGGTAACACTCAAGGTAGTGGTAGTAATGGGTAAGGTGTGTGTCTCAAAACAGAAGTTAGATTGAGTGATGGACCTCAGGCATGAATGAATTTTGTTATGCAAGCTGTCCCACAGCTTAGGTTAATGATGGCGAACAGCATGCTGATGCCCAACATTAAGGGGTAGAGGAGCACAATACAAACTTTTAACACTGGATGTTCAAAAGAATATTGTGGATTTGGAGAAAGAAAGTGAGTTCCTCTATGCTAACACATCTGTAGTTCACCCATCACTTTCTCAGTCTTTTGTGAAATACTGAAATGTCCACAACCAGCACACTGAATAATTTTATAAATTTTCTAATGTACTGTGGACATACTGCTTGCCTTTTTGTTGTGCTTTTGAATCTGGCATAGCCTAAAGCATGAAGATTTCAAGTTGCTGAGAACTAGACTTGGCAACCAATTTTTAAGCTCACCTCTTTCCACTCACTGTCTGTGTTTTCTTTCCTAGATGATAAGATATTACACATCATCAAAGAACTGATAAAAACAGAGAATGGGAACTGAAACCAGAAATCAGTAACAAAGCAGAGCTTCAGTAATGGCAGGGGACATATGCACTCCAACATTAACTGAACGTATTTTAATGCTTAGTGTGTTTGATACTAGCCATGATGTGGAAAGACTGCATGATTTACATAGAATTTACTTTTTTTCTGTATTAAAGATTAACATTGAATATGTTTAGCTTTTACAATATATTTGGTGCCATTTGTCTGTGCAAATGATGGATGGAAGCTATTTGCTATTAATATAAAAATGGCTGTGGTCAGTTCCTCTTTTTCTTGTTTTAACATACTAATCTTTACCATTGTAGTAATGATTAAAGCTTGGGTCCTGAATCTCAGCTGAATAGAGTTCCATTAGATGTGTGCAAATGAAAGACAAATGCTTCTTAATGTGGGTTTTCCAAGTGTAATTTTATTTGATCTCTGAATTTACAGTATTAAATCAATATATCTTATAGACGTCTTTGTTTTTCTATATGGTTTGCACTAAGGAGATGTTTTATTATGAGATGGTACGGACTGCTGTGAACAGGTACTCAGCTAGACATGTGTACTGACCTCTCTCTTTTCTCCCACTTCTTCCTCTTATTCCCCCTGACCCTTGTCTCCCTGCTACTGTAGTAAGTTCTGCTGTTCCTTCTCTCTGTTCAGTTTTGCACAGTCCTGCGAGCTTGCCCAGGGTATCTCCCCCTCCCCGTGTTTGTTGCTCACCCCAAGTGAAGGGCACTACTTACACAGAACAAGGTAGCTGTTAAAGCTCTGGGGTTTCCGAGTTACAAAATGTCAGGAGCGGGAGAGACGTTTGTTTTAGTAGTGGCAAAACCGGAGACACAGGAACTTCAGCGGGCTCGGCTCAGGCTCTGCCCCAGTGGATTTTAGGGCGCTGCCGCCCGGTTTGTGCACCGTGTCCTCCCGCAGCCCGGCGTGTCAGTCCCGGTGGAAGGCGCCAGAGAAGAGCCAGGCGTTTCGCTAACTCGGCCCCTTTTCGGATTGTGTTGTGGAGACGGCGCTCCGGCAGTGCCCGGCCGACCTCCCCGCGGCGGGGGGGCGGCGGGGACCCCTCCGGCCTCCCTGAGCCCCCGAGCACCCCCCCCAC
>NW_020799142.1:17507703-17526588 GCF_003259725.1 Athene cunicularia
CTGGGAAACGGGCGCTTGCGCTGCCGCCGCTGTGGCTGGAGGCTGGGGAAGAGACGGGGCGCGGGGGCAGCGGCCGCGCAGGGGGGGCAGCGAGGCCCGGGCACTGCCACTGCCGCCGCCGCCGAGCTTTACAGGGAGCTGCCGAGGTTTCCGAGTCGGCAACTCCCCCTCAGTAGTTTGCTAATGAACGTGATGAATGTAGAGATTAAATGAGGATCTCCCCCGTTTTATCCGGAGATTTTACTCAGTTGAGCAGAAAAGTGTAACTTACAGGTGGCTGGCCGGCATGAAAAGGGACGGACCATCCCAAGAGGTTTAAACATGATACACCTTCCCCATCATGGAATTTTACATTCATAGTCTTTACAAACTGCACTTGGCATCGTTCATGTGTGCAACCATAGGTGTATATTTGCACTCGGTATGATGATTAAATAGGGCTTAAAATTACCATTTATTTGTACTGATTTAATGTAAACACAGCGTTTCACATCAGGTATGTAAGTTCATTTTCATTAGAGCAAAGGTGACAGAAAACAGCATCTACACAAAGCTTACTTTTCTTGATGTGCTCAAGCAGAAAATTTTAGCATAAGACATGATGCTGTTAACATTCAGTGATACTATCTCAAATAAAGAGAAGTGTGAATATCATTAAATTGTTCTAAATGGATACATTTCACTTGCACCCACTGGCTTGAAAGCTGAACCACTGGCAGCACACGTGAAATGGTACGTGAAGTTTATTTTTCTGTGGCGTATAAGTGAATGAAGGAACTGTGCTCCACCCAAGATAGAGATTTTTGTCTCTGTGAAGTTACCAGTTTTTCTGCTTTTCACTACTCAGACTTCCCAGTATTCTTGCACGGGTCCATGCACACTGGCATCAATACAACTCATGTGATGGTCGAGGTGACAGAACCACGTCGTCGTCTCAGGAGGTTTCTTAGGGAGTTATGTGGCTCCCCAGAAGACTGAAAAGGTGGTCCTTCAGTATCTGTGGTCCTTTGTGTCTGCATCACTGACATTTTGTAGCAGGGGAGTGCTGAAGCCCTTCTGGGATGCCAAGGGCTCAACCCTGGGACAACTCCAGAGACGTTCACATTTCAGGAGAAGACCATTGCCACCTTGGCCAAAATGCTGTTTGAAAGCTCTGGTTCAGACATGAGAGACAAAACCTTCCCAGCTGCACTGAATTCAGCAGGGAATAAACTGATAACAAAAGCCAGCTTGTATATATTTCTACAATTCCTCTCCACATGTTTTATGAAGTTAACACAAAATGTATAGTGTGTACAACTTTATAATGCTCATAAGCTTATTAATTTCTCTGAAATAAAGTGACAGTAAAACTGTAGACTTTTTGTAGGATGCAACAATAAAACTATCACCCTGTTGGACTGCCACTAGTGTTGTTCTTGCTGCTATTTCAAGTCTTTTCAGAATTACAAATACATGTTTATCCACTTTTAACTTGCTATAGAGTTTCTGCTGATGACTTTACTCATAGTGTTTCTATGTTAAAAGCATCGATTAGTTTTGAATTGTGATCTAAAAGTGATGGAAAATGATCATAGATGTTTGTTGTGGTTTTTTTTTTTAATTATTTGCTTTTAATCTTGTTAATTTGAAAAACTGAAAACTGGTTGATCAGACCAAGAGACTTTCACTGAGACTCACAGTAACATCATCAGACACATGGACCATAAGTGGTAAAAGGAAAAGGCATTTGGTATGCAGCATGGTATGTTCATTGTTCATGGTGTTATGCTATAAACATAGTTACAGTGTTACACTATAAACATCTTTAAACTATAAAGGTGTATTTTAAATTCCCACTTAATAATCCACTTCCATACAGGAACTTCATAAAAAGTGAACAAATCTCTTGCACAGATTAAAGCAGCCCAACAACTGCTTTCATCACCAGTAACTTGAAAGGGCTCCCAGTGACCTTTGTTTTTCTGTCAGAAAGGAGCTGATGGAATCACAGAGGTCAAAGCCTGGCGTCTTGGTACATGCTCATGCTCCATGGTTGTTCCATCAGAAGCTGATCCCTGGAGAAGCTGAAAGTTTACCACTAGGAAACCTCATGTCCAAAGAAATTTGACTTTATGCTTAGTCTGGGGCAGGGTCTGTGCTACAGGGCACAGGGCAGAGCCCTGGATATGCAGACATGTAGCTGTAGTGAACTGCAGAACATGTTGTTCTGTGGTTTAGGTTCACTGTTTCTCTCTCCCTTGCAGTGTGTGGTCCATGCAATGGGTGAGGGGAGCTGGCCAAGCCCCCAACAGAAATAAAGTAGGTGCAATGACATTCCATGAGCCTTGTTGCAGCTCATAAGTAAGCTTCCTCCACTTTTCCCTGCCCTGCTGGTGCTGGATCACAGGATGGGTGGCTGTGGATGTGTGGAGGTGCAGAACTTCAGGCAGCTGGGACACTTTGAGGTGAAAGAGAAAAGTACCTTTTAATTCTGTAGGGGTGTGATAGTTTTAAGCCCTGCTGGGACCGGAGACCACGTTGCCGTTGTCCCTCCCCCACCCTCGGACACAAGTAGGGCACAAACCCCGGGTTAAAATAAGAAGCAATTTAATACAACAGTGTAATAAACAATCTGAACAACAACAATAGTGATAATAACAACAACAAACAGTAATAACAGTAAACAAGACAAAAGATATAGAGAAGTACCGCAATGGTTACAGACAGCCTGCCGCGTGCTCCCCATGACGAAAGCCACAAAGGAAAGCTTCCCGTGCTGCTGCGCTGGACCTGAATAACCCGGCTGGAGATCCCTTCCCCCTCTCTGCTGGGGAAACTTAACCTTATCCTAGCTGAACTAGGACAAGGGGTGTGGGGGTGGGGGTGTGTGCGCCAAGGGAAGGGGTTCAGTGATCATGTTTTGAATATAAACACCTCAGTTTCACATATGCCTTGTTCTGGGCACATGGGTTTTTCACTGGATAAAATTTTTAGGTGTTAATTAAAAAATTACACCAGACCTCAAGGTACAGCTTTGTTAAAAAGAAATCCTAGAAAGAGAAACTACCTTTTAGTAAATAGGCCCATATTAGGTCAGTAATTTTGGGTCCCTTCAGAATGGCAAGGGCAAAAGGGACATGGATGAAGGTATTTAGAAATGGCATGGGGCTCTTGGTGTAATTACAGCTTGTCAAAGCCTTTTTTATTGGCCATATTGCCTATTCCCTGGTCTAAAGGCTGAGAGTTGGCATGGCATTATCCTGTGGGGGTTGCCAAGACTGTTTAATGAGTCATAGAGAGAAACATTGCCCGTTCACATATCTGAGCTACTCTCCATGTATTTGGCTCTTGCTTTGCTATTTGGATTGACCTATACATAAACACAGGCACACACTTTGTGTCATTTAATTGGCCTGACTACCATTTTTGAAGCACATGGGTTCCTACAACTCCCATTCATATGAAACCATGAAAAAGATGCAGCTGGTGCTCCTGTCAGTTTGCTGCAGACCCTGAGTGACAGCAGGTATCAGGGTGTCTCAGACGCTTGGTAATCACGTAGAGACCAGACTGCAACATGGCTGTGGTGCTGCAGCAGCAGTACCAAACTACTCCTATTGGTTTGTCTCTTGTGTTTAGTGATAGCAGAGAAATGGAATTTCACCAACTTTTCTCCTCTTGTTTTCTAGAATATTTTTCTAGATAAAATGACCCCTATGTCTAACTTCAGGGAAAAGACAAGCATTTTGTAGTAAGTTTTGTATCACAGCAGCAGCACTCTTCATCTTTTCTAAACATTGACTTACTTCTGGTCAGCAGCCATTATTTGCATTGCACAGACTTCATGAACAACTAAAGCTAATGAGGTCAAAAGAGGCTGTAGTTTGCTTTGGCACAACTATGTCATATGTGTACCAGAAGCAGTCTAAAGTCTGCTTTGCACCTAGCACCTGTTCAAACTCTGATGGCAAGTGACTATTTATGTTCAGTATTTACTTTATAGTCTTCAACACAATACTATGAAAAACCAAAATTAATAAGTGTCTTCAAGGTTATTCACACTTTGTGGTCACTTTTGGTAAAGCCTCTGGGTTTCTTGCACAGGTACTGCAGCTACAGCTAGAACTCACTTGCTAAAATGCAGTAGCTGGCAATTTTGAGGCTTATTCCCTTTTTCACCCAATAAACTGTTGTTGCAATGGCCCGTGAGGTTATGTCCCAGACATCCTCCCTGTAAGTCTCTCTGTCATGGGCTGGCAGACAGCAAGCGTGCAAAGATGGTTACGTTTTGTGCTCTGATCTCTTCTATGGCACAGATCTCAGACAGCACAGATTTCAGACAGCAATTCCTTTATCAAATCTCATATTTCTACTTGTGCGAAACCTACCTCAGCTGATGCTTTACATTTTCAAACTGTACTCCATGTACTGGAGATCTCCCTGAATCCCTCTGGGTGAACTTCTTTGGCTTTCAGTGGTGGGGCACCAATAGCAAATTGACACAGGAGAGAGCTGCCACACCCTGGATGAATTGCTGGGAACTCTCAACTCTGGTTGACCACATTTGCAGGCATTTAATGCAAATAAATATTAACAATTCTACAATTCTAACTCCCTCTTCTATATCCTTGAGCAGTAGAAATGTCCTCTCTTTTAAGCCGTTCTGTAGTGATGTCTATGGCTGGTTCAGTACCTTAAAATGCAGCCCTTTTTTCAGCACTTTGCAATGTGAATGATTAATAATCATTCATTACTGCTTGGGGATTTGTGGTGACAGCTGAATTGTCCCAGGCATCAGGTGAGCTCCCATTTATGACAGTGCTGAGGGAGTATAGCCGGAGACACTTTTCTGCTCTAACCTAATGGGATTGCCATTCTTCTAAGCTGTGCTGCAATAGCACAGAGAGGCCATGGTGCCCTGTGTGTGCACATCGTAAAAGACAACCTGGAGACTCCTTGATTTCAAAAATATAGGTGTGATGCAAAAGGGAGAAAAAATCATACACCCTGGTGACATTCGGGAAGAAGAGGCACAGAGATGTAACATAACTTGGCATAGGCCCCTGCACCCGTCTGACAAAATAAGAGACAGGATCCTGATCTCCTGTGACCTGCTCAGGTTGTTCATCACAACCGTGTATTGTCTCTTCTCCATGCCCCGAACTCCTGCTGCATCTTGGAGAACTGTAAGTAGCTGATAATTGGAGCTAGGAATAAGGAGAGTGACGTGTGGAAGAGAAGTAGGAAAGGAAGCATGTTGCAAGCTAAACTGCATGTTTTGTAGCAAATTTCTTTTTGTTGAAAAAGGCTTTAGAAGTTGGTCAGGATCTTCACATTAAAAACGTAATTCAAACCACTGAACTCTTCCAGAAAAAGGCATTTATGTTTGTGTTCAATCTTCTAGTCAAAAATACAGGTATTTATGCGGAATCCCTTGCAGGTTTTGTTTTAGATTTCTGTTGTGCTATGCTCCAAATTGGTTAGCAGAGACCTTTGGGTTTGAATGAAAGATACCTGACAGGTGACTTTACACTATCACTAAAAATATTCACAATGTATTTAATTTGCCAACCATCATGGAAATTCTGTAAAAAATATTTTCATTTATTTCTAGGCTTTCAGACCTTTTATGCTAATGGTTAGTCTCAGGCAGCCTACTCTGGCTGCTCCCTGGTCATCTCATCATGTTGTATTCTTACACCAGGGCCCAGAACAGACCCAGAACTGGTGTGTCAGACACTGTAACCCCATATTCAGCTCCTTCCCCCTCCCTCCAAATCTTACAACCCCAGCATGGTGGTAGAGTCAACTGTTGTGAAAAAAAGAACACAAACCAGAAAAAAACACAAACCAATGAGAGAAATAAAAAAAATGAATGAAACATCTGCAAAATGTAAAGCTTTCTAGTGTTTTCAGTATTGATTATATAGTGTTAAAACTAAGGCAGTGTACAATTATTATGTTAGTTTTAGCTCCCGAATTTCAGTGCTGCCTTTTGAAATGAATGAATAGAACAACATGTCCAATTCTTCACATTACACAGAATAAAACCCTTGTAAATTTGAATAAAACTCTGAGCAGGTAGAATCAAGATCTGTAGCTTAGTATTCATTTTATACTAAATATTTGCCATGAGTAGAATTCCCCATCACCAATGCATTCAACATCCTTAAAATTATATCTTTTTACTTCTCATTTTGGGGTTTTGGGTTAAGGCCAAAATCAATGCTTATAAGAATAACTATGAACCTGCAGAAAGTATTTATAAATACTAAGCTGTTACTTTTGTATGAACTCTTACACAACCTTGATTTAGGAAGAAAAAAGTTGAGCACATGAATAAGTCATCAGAAGTAAAGTTGACTTAAAGCATTTGTTTGTTTTCATAAATGCCCAGAACTATAAGGATTATCATAATTTATATTTATTTGTTTAGCAGGTCCTCCTCTGCTTGTAGGCAGTATTGTAGCCTCTCTATATTTGATTACTTTCTACTGGATGTTATCCAAACAACTCTACTTTGAATCATAGGGCCTTTGGGAATTATATTTTCCTTTGCAGATGCTCAGTTGCCTACTATTCTGGCAAAAAATACAATATGAATTAGCAAATTTGCTCCCTGTGATTCACCTTCTTAGCTCAGGTGGAGAAGGACATGGGCAACTGAAGTCAACTTCCACTGCTATCACAATATTTTGAGTGGTTGAAATAGATGACAGAGCTGTAGATTCATCTAGTCAAATATCTGTTAAAGTATATTAATAATCATTAAGGTTATGTAAGGTGATTCACTGAACACTATACAGCTGTTTAAATAAAGTGATTAAAAAAAAATTTGTTACAGCCCTAGCCTCTTTTCATGTTAATTAAAGATTTAGCCAGATTAACCTATTTATTGTACCAAAGACACACTTCATTATATTGTTACTCTATTTTCAGTCAACGGTTATAGCAGAGACCTGAGAATTTATGAACACATTTGAACCAGTGTCCAACGAAGGATAGACACTCAATCTAAGTTATGGATTTTAAATTGCAGCTTCTGGCATGTGCGGAGTTATCAAATAAGTAAAGTTCATCTCATGTGTCTATGGTTTTCTTCCTGGATGAAATATAAGCACTTCAAAAATGCAAAGGAAGGCTGGACTCGCTCTGTCCCATTTTGATTTGTACCACCAAGGTTTTGCAAAATTAAAACCATGAAAACTTCAAAAGCATGGACTCTGTCTCTGGCAGGGGACAACATTGTTAGAGAAATGGGAGAATCACAGCTTTATCCATGTACAGATTCTTGCTTCTGTACCTTAGACTGGGCTGCAGCCCTGGGATCAGCCAGATTACAAACTGCCCTTGAAGGTCCATGGACATGTTGTCAAAAACCCCAAACAACTGCCCCTCACTGCACATCTAGTATCTGGCCTTATATTTGTATCTTTAGTCTCATTTACTGAAATTTTGAAAATTACTCAGCTTGACCAGAAAGCAACCACCAAATCTCCCAGAACAGTATCTCTCTGCACAGTATTTCCATTGAACACATACCTCACTCACTGCCTTTTAGAAAGTATGATTAGAAATGATCTTCATTACCCAAGATACTGTTTCTCTGTCTGCAACTGCAGTTTCCCATGAAAACGGCTTTCCAGAGGAAGAAGGTAATTGTCAACTCACTGATGGAGGATACATGAGGACAAAACCATTAATGGAGGCAAATTGTGTCACAGATTTAGGTAGTAAAAGAAAAAGCACAAGTATTGCCTGCATGACTTTCAGAATTAAGTATGGAACCCATCTCTTTATTCGGACTTGCTTCCAGCTGTTCTCTGGCAAGGATAATGGCCATCAACTTGTCTCTTTTCAACAGGGAGGCAGAACATAGAAGGGTAAATGTAATTTTTTGAGAGATGCTAGATTATGGTGGTGATGGGTACCTACACAGTAGTTCAGACAGAGAAGTGCAGATTTATGTACTCACATTGAATTATAGGTAACACAGTCCTATGAGTTAAGCTTTAATTTGGTTTATTAAGTCCTCAGTTGCAAAATACATGAAACAGTGTTACTGCCAGGTAGTGCATACATTATGTTCAAATTAAACTACACAAAAAAATGCTTGGTAATGTACTTAGGCTCCTCCTTCTTTCTCCCTTCTTGTTAAGTTGCCTTGTACTATGCTGGTAATTCAAAAGTGCCCGAAGACATGAAAGCAGAGCCCTATTGTGCTGCATGCTCTGTAAATCCGTGTCTCTGCCCAAAGAAAGCATGCATTTTGAAAGTGTGCATCCTTTTGGCTTATCTTGTATGGCTCTTTTCATGGCAGAAAACTCACAGAATTTCGTGGTCAAATATCTGAAGGAGGAAAGGAAGATATTTTACTGCAGCTAACTGTATTAAGATTTTTCTTCTTAGTGCATTCTTTCTCTTTGTAACAGTTATAAAGCATTTTTCTCTTTTTTTTTTTTTCCCCCTAGTACTTAGTGAACTCCTCTGAACATGTTTAGAACCTCTAATATTGCTAAGACATCAGTGCAAGGAGCACTGATCCCAAACAACCTCTCACAGAAGAGTTTAACAAACAGCTGGTGCTGAAGAAGTAGAGATGTGGATATTTGGAAAGGCTTTCCCAATTATTGTGCAAATGAGCAAATTCTACACAAATTCTTTAACACACTTTAGCACACATTCAGTATCTGAGGTTAAGCCTGAAGATTATGAAATAAGAAATGTCCCCATTGATTATTTCTTCATTAGTTACTAAGATATTATTTTAGAAATTTCCATGGCCCAGTTGAATCTCTCTGGAAGTTCTCTAGTATCCTTCCTGGACTGTTCATATTTGCCACAGCCCCTTCAAAACAATAAATGGGGCTGTCACTCCCTTCTCTGGGATTTGAATCATGCTATACAGAACAGGAAGGCATGAATTTCTCGAGTACGTCAGGCTGTTTTCCTTGGTTATACTGATTAAACACTCCCATGAGTTGTTGGAGACAGCTACAGCAGGCATTTGTTTCATGTCTTCTGATCTTTGGTTGGTTTTTGTTGTTGTTGTTTTGTTTTGTTAATTTTTCCTCAGAGTGACTGTATCAAAATCACTTAGGGGAGTAAAATAAAACTTGATGGAAGAGATACTTCGTTGACTTTTTCTCCAGTCTACTGATCAGCATGGGGGAAGTGGTGAGTCCTTATTCGCTCATACTCTGTAGCTTATCTGCATGAAGGCCTAATTTGTACCAGTTGAAAATCAGGGTTAGTTAAGGTGGACTCTGTTTTGCCTCCTCTGCTACCTCCTCTGCTTCACTCTGCAGGTACCTATCTGGGGAAGATGGGCAGCTGTGCAGGTGATGGCACTTCAGAAACTCTTCATTGACAGTATTCAGCAGTATAAGGGCTACAGCAACATCAACACTTTAGTCCAGATGAAGAATGTGTGCTTGAAGCAAGTCTCATGCTTGATCCCATCTTTTCCACGTTGGTTTTGTGTTGCACAGCAACCTTGAAGCTTGTCAACTGGATTCCTTTCAGATGAAATGAAAACAAAGATGTCCTCCAGGAACTCATCTAATTTACCTCAACTGCTAATGGGCATTTAGTCCAGATACCTGAGCTAGAGCTGGTTCTCAGTTACTCTCACCTCAAACATGTATGGAGTGGACCCTGGATCTTAGCTTCCACTGTTTCACTTTCCAGGTCCACTCATGCCACTCCTCACTCCTTACTGCTGCAGACATAGGTAAGGCCACTTCATGCAACCTGGAGCACATCTTGTAGAAGATGGGGGAATCTCATATATTGTTTTTAACTTCTGCTGGTCATAGTAGTACAGTTGTGACAGCAAAACAAGATCATAGGTATTGCAGTGGTGATATATCTACCAGAAAAGTGTCAAACAGTATCAGAACAGCCAACATGATGTTTTCAGGAATGAAAGTAAACAAATACATGAGTGACAGAATTCAATGTAGTGCAGGAAGCTGCAAGAAACTGGAAAATGGAGATGCACCTCAGCCACTTTGAACACTTGTGTAGATCTTCCTTCTTCACTAAACACACACAGACAACCCAACAAGCAAGCAAGCACATTGGTCTGACTTACTTTAATAAAATAAGCAAACACCAGCAAACAGACCTGAATTTTTGCTGCTAACTAGGGAATCCATCTACAGAGGAACTAGAAATGGCTTTTAGTCCTGAATTTTGCCTGCTTATTGGCCTAATTCCTCACCCATCTGCTATTACAGAAGGAGCCTTATAAATATGAAACTCTACTGATGTCGGTGGAACTGCCTATGTTCTTCTTCCAGATCAGTAAGTGAGGTTTTCTGTTTTACAGGATGCTGCTTCTTCTAAGCCTTAAGCAATCATTGTAACAGAACTAGTGAATCAAATGAATATTAGTAGTGTCAGATGCTTTTGAAAACCACCCCGTAATCTAATCAAATCACATTGTTCAAACAAAACACTTCCAAGTATGTTTTATCAAAAAGCAAATATTATACCTGTGTAACCAAGGGGGCATTTTTACTAGCATTCAGTACAGAGCAAATTAGCAAGTAGGTCGTAATTTCAAGATAATTAATGTTTGTGAATTATGTTTGCATTTCAGTAAATACACGAGGGCTAGATTTAGAAGTGATTTTGACAGCAAGGAAAAGTTCTTTGGTGAGAATCACAAGTTAAACTAGGATGTGGGGAAAAGTACTGAGAACAAGAACTTGCACTGGCTTTTAATACTCATATTCAAGATTTTTCAATAAGAAAATATTAAAACTGTGGAACAAAAAATTAGTAGCAAAGAGAGATGACATGTAAACAAGAAATATCGCAGTAGTATTTATGGTCAAGGTAAAAAAGGTGAAGGCAGACATAAGAGGCAAATGGGAAGGCAGTCAATAGCACACAAGGTTGTATTTCCATTATAATAAACAGAGACAGTAACAGCCCACATCTTTCAAATCCATTGGGAAAGAGATCTGATAATAGCAATCCATGCTTCAAAACACAACCACACATCTGACAACTGGTGTCCAAGTGTCAACGTTACATGGGGAGGTAACAACCCAGAGGAGGCTGAGGCATTGCAATGACTCAGTTTGGGGTGCAGGACTCTTTCACTTCCTCCTTGCAGGGAAGTGCTTTAACCATGAGGCCCCTGTATAGTGGAAAGCAGCACCAACTTGGGTTTTGCTAAAACAGGACACAGAAGAACTTTCTCACCTTTTGCAAGAAACAACTGTAAAAGATAGCAGGGAAGGGTCTTGATCCTTCATCTTGTGTATTTAGAGGTGGCTGTTTCAAGGTGGTGCTGTGGTGCCAGGGCAGACTTCCCCGTGCTTAAATCACCCTTAAGGTAGCTTAGTGTGGAGGTTTCCTACACTTTGTATCTACTCTGAGCTGCCCTTCTTTCTCCATGATCTGTCTCTGAATAGACAATCTAAATGTTGTGTGTACTCAACAAGGCGCAGAAAGTCAAACACTTGGCTCCACCTGTGCTCCAAGCTGGCAGCACTGGTCTGTAGCTGTTCAGATGTGTTGATGTATGGCTGTTCAGTAGTGGCAGGTCCTCCCAACAGCACCCTGGGTCAGGCAGTGAAAGGGGTACTGCTCCAGGTGGGGGTAGAACTGCATGTGACTGTCAGTGTATGGAGCCACTTTTCCAGGATTTAGATTTCTTTCTTGGAGTTGGAGGGCATTACTAAAACACTGCTAACTCATGTCATGACTCATGATTTGACTCATACAGTTGTCTGTATTCATGTTTTTGGCCATTAGACATGTACCCAGATCTGGGATCCAGTGCCAGTGTGGTTGCATCCCCTACTAACTTTTAGGTGTCTAAACCTTCTACTGAAGCCTCTCCCAGCTCTCATGGATGACAGCTGAACTGCTGCTGGGGCACACATGGAAGGACTCTATGGCCTGAGGTGTGTGAACATAGAACATCTACTTAACCTTAAGTATGCATATTGGCCCAATGACTTTAGCAGGACTGATTAACTTAGACCTAATCATGCAATATATGTGATGGCTCTGCCTGTATGTTTTGTGTGGTGATGTATGGATCTCACAGGATTTGAGGATATGTTAGTTTTAAAATATTTGAATAGGGAGGTTTAAGAGAAGGGAGGGTTTTTTAAAAAGTTACATTTCTAGAGATCATGTTTCTAATGTTTTTCATTTCAGTATGATTTCATTGCTGTATGAAGTAGCAATCATGAGGGATGCAATAAAAGGAATAATACCACTTACAGAAAAATGCTCCACTTGCTCAAAATCAGCAGATCAATTCTCTACAACTGTTGAAGCTTTTAACTTTAGATGAATCCTGAGAAGACTTCATAGGATTACTTATTAATATAGACTGATGCTTAATGCCTGAAAAGTTTACATGACTGTGAAGAGTTTTCTCTTGAAGTCATTCTACATTGTTATGCCCTGAGGGGCCTTCACTGTCCATCAGCAAATAAGTAGCTTTGTAATTCCCTAACTCAGGTGGATCTCAGGTGGAAATAAAGAGATTAAAGAAGTTTCCTAACACATTTCAACTTGGCTTCCTACAGTTGTCTGTGTCCGTCCTTTGGACATTTTGCACCTTTTTTTTTTTTTTTTGTGGTAAGAGGTAAAGAGTGCTACAAAGCCACTATTTAACCTGTGAGGTTGGATTTACCCTTTAACACTTGTAACCATTGCTCAGATTTCGAAAAGTCCTGATTACTTATTTTTTTCTCCTAGGAAACTCCTTATTATTATTTATTTCTAATTGGTTTGTTTTCTAGGCATGACTGCATAGGTGATAAGAGGTATGTACGCAGCACCTCTATAAGTTGTTTTTCAGAAATCTAATTAGAGCTAGCAAATATGCATTAACATTATCACAGTAATGGACAACACACTCCAGGATGTTCTGGGGTGTGCAATGCAGAGCATTTCAACAAAATGGAGAGGAAAGGAAGAGATCATGCTAAAAATAATAGGTAAATCTCTTACACTGGATTCTTTGTGTGAAAGGTATTACTAATAAAACAGCTACAGATATATTTATTGATAAATGTTTATTCTTGTTTGGTCTGATAGTCCCTAACATAGCTCCATTTGTACGTATGTTCATATTGTGTTCCTCTCTTTTATTTTATTATCAAGTTTGTATCTCCTGATGAAATTCAGAGTCCCCTTTGTCTCAGTGGGTCTTTGAGTGGGCTTGGGAATCCATCAGTTGCAAGGTCTTTTCAGGACTAGATACTTGCACTGACTCTGAGAGGAGCTGGAATGGAGTTGTATCTGCTGTGAGGGGAGAGAATTTTGCATATTGTGGGTGGACAGAGCTGATATGACCTATACTTACACCCTGAATATCAAGAAGGGGTTTTAGAAGCTTAAAAAGGTGGAAGAGTTGAAATATCTAGATGAACATCTACTGTGGAGTTAGGTACAAACTGCACCTCTTCAACAAATTAGGTCTTTAAAGTGCTTAACTGTAAGAACACACTCAAGATAATAGTTAACATGTCATCTAGAAACTGCATAAGTCAACCACTGGTTTGCTGAAGTTGGTTTCACAGTAGTGAGTGATGTCTGTAACTACTGCTCTGTTTTCAAGGCATGTAGTATCCAACAGAACCCCTTCCCCCCAAATATGTTTTAATTGAAAAATTAGCTTGTAGGTTCAACTATTAGTTTTTTGAAGTGAAACCAGAGACTTGCTTCCATGGGAAATTGTATGGAGATGCAACAGAATTTCAGGAACTCACAGCTGATGCAGCTGAACCTGTGAGCAACTACTTGACTGAAACATGTTTGCAAAGAGAGATGACAGTTGCTTCTCAGGGTGTATATTTAATTGCCCTTATCCAAGAAAAGAAAGTCAGAAACCTTGTCCTGTCTCTGAGACCACCTGAGAGGAATCATCTGCAACAGGTGTCTGAAGCCTTGGATATAGTTACAATTCACAGTTATTGAAAGACATAATTACTTTTTACATAACTTAATTTTACAGTAACTTATAGCAATTTGGCACTAGTAACATAGTGATAGGTACCATGCTAACAATAGAAACCACTAGAGAAGCTTTGGAAAGAACTACATCTGAGTGGCATTTTGGCAGTTTGTTAAGCCAGACTCTTGGGATTCCAGGATGAAATATTATTTAGGAACACAGTTGGCAGCTGGCAATGACCCCAGAAGTTCTGGTTTTGGGTTGAAGATTAGCCAAGGTAAACAAAATGTAGTTGTATGTTGCCTGCAGTCCCAAAGCCAGCAAGGGATTCCAGTGTGTTGGAAGCCCTAACAGAGACAGCCTTTGTAGCTGTGACGTAGAATGGATTCTTAATGTGCACAGAAAAAGGGAGTACACACTGAAGAGGAACTTAGCAGAAAGGCCTGGGATGGATGACCTAGCAGGACAGCTCTTGATCTGTCCCTGAATAAGCAGTTGTTATAGTGTGCTGCTGAAGAAATCAATGTGAATTGTAATGTTTTATGAAAGCTAAAGAAGGTCACATTAAAACTGACAATCCTCAGAGTCAACAGTATGTTACATGAAAAGTCATACAATTTATTAAAATGCACTTATCCCTTGGTGCATTTGTTTTCCTGAGGTTCTTTTTTCCCTCGTTTTTTTAAGCAATAAAAATCTTTTACAAGTCAGGAACTGACAGCTGACACAAATTCCTCCCTGAGCTAAAGAGTTCTTGAGTGTACTTAAGAATGCTTGCCAACCAGGATTGTCATTAGTGCTAAATTCAGCATTGGAAATGAAAGCAGTTTAGGTACAGGGAAAGCTGTGGGACAAATGGACAAAAGTCAGAAAAATATAAATACAGTACTCCATCTCTTATGTGTTAGTCTATCCACATAATATATAATACTTGCAGTGACAGAATGCTGCACATAAGGAACAGTTACAGGGCTTTTTTTTTTTTGTTTTCCCACTTGTTTGTGTAGGAGATGTAATTTTCCTTAATGTCCGAGGTTCATCCAAGGAATAGAAAACAGTCATTTCTAGACCTCATTCCCCATATGTTCACAACCACTTTACTGTGGTTTCAAAGATAAATGAAATGGGAGATGCCTGCTGAGCAGACTACCTGACTGAGATGTTAAGTGCATAGCTTAATGTAAGCCCAGCAAAGAAGCAGGAACTTTCTTCTGCCCTTGTCCTGTGAAGGACATCTTAATAACCCACGCTTTGTACAGCTAAAATGAAGCTGTGGCTTCATGGCCAGAATATTTCAGTTGCCTGGTCAACAATATTTCATACTGGAGTCTAAACAATGGTTGCTCATTGCACTGTGAAATGATGTGAAGAGAACAGCCTCATGAAGTGAGTCCTTTCGCTTTCCTGATTCCTTCCTTTACCACTCTTTCTCTGCTTACCATCATAGAAACACTTGAGGGTCAAAGCTCCCTTTTATAAATGGGAACCACTACCTACTATTATTGTTAGTCATTTAGAGAGGCCCAACTGTGAGAATCATTCCTCTAACCCACTCAGAGGCATCTGAGTATAAATATGACTGAGCAGGCAACAGGACTGGGATTCTTCTGGGATACTGGTTGAAAAGCTAGAGACAATAGTGAAGAAATACAGGAAGAAAAAGTAAGATGTTTCCATACCTCAAGACCTCTGCTCTGTGAGCGTCTAACAAAGCTGGGACATCATTTTCTCTCTGGCAGGAAATTAGAGGCCTCAGTTCCCAGAAACCTCTCATCACTTTGCAAATGCGTAATGGAAACAAATTTTCACCAAAATGTGTTCAGCAAATTTTCCCCACCTATTTCAAATAGCAGCTCAAAACTGTGGTAAATCTTTTTCAGATCCCTCACACTTCCAAAAGGGTGATATTTTTCTTAACATTATTTGTTACACCTCTCTTAGTTTATCCAGCTGGGTATCACAGACAAGGACTATATTCTCTCTGGAAGTATTCAGTCCAGTATGCTCTCAATGTCCAAGTCCCTGTGCTCCTTAGCTAGGAAGGTTTCTCTAACTAGGCCTTTGGTTTAAGCAAAATTTTTCTAGAAACTGATTTAAAGAGCAAGATTTTTTTACCTGTCTCTTATACTGACATGGAGACAAGCTGTGATCTATTGCTTTTAAGACAATTTTCTATGATCAGCTCTTCTGATCTTTCTACTTGCCAGAACTTGGTGTAAACTAGCATCACCTGTGTCAGCAATCATTTGGCAAGGAGCACCATTACTGTTGTGTCTGAGATTTCTGGGCCCTACAAGTCCTTGTTCAGCAGCCTGGATGTGATGGATCCAGTTTTTCCTGAAATGTGGTCTATCAGACAGTGCTTAATTCTCTGATAATGTTGTGAGGGTTGCTATCTCACCTCAGACTATGAACTCATATTTTATCTCCATAAATTCTGAAGTGTGATGATAAATTCGTATTAAAATACCTTAAGGATAATGGATGAGAAAAAAAAAAAAATCCAAACAAGTTACTATGGGACTGAGAGCCTTTCACGGATGTACACAGCAACAGCATGTCAGCACCATCTGCTGTCAGCGGGGACAAGCTACATGGTTTCTATATACCTGGTTTGGGAATGTTTTAACAGAGAACTACAAAAATTCAGCCACATTTCTTGTAGGTAGGTGAAATAATTGAGCAATTGGCTGCATAGGCGCCGTAGTGAGGAGCCTACAATGAGTCCACAGTGAGAAAGAAATTAAGACACTTAACCAAGATAACCTTTTCATTTCACTTTGAAGACATGTTAGTGAGATGCTGGAAGCATTTCAGATGCAATGCACTTAGCTGTGGATGGCTTTTCTAAAGCAAAACTCATTTGTTTAAAAGTCGGTTACAAATTCTAAGTGACAACAGAGCTTTTACCTACTACATCATTTCCAAAATACCAGGCACTTCAAGTGAAGAAGAGAGTTTTAAGGATATCCTTGATGTTGCAATACCTGGCTAATAATCCAACACATCCTTCTTAACAGACACAAAGCAATTCAGACTTCCCCATGGCATTTCTGCTTATTTCTGGATTTTATTTACCACTGACTTCACTTAGGGACCTACTTATTTTGAGGCTACTAACAAACATAGTATCTTGGCAAGTTTTCTACTTGCTAATCAGTGTTTGGAAGGAGTCTTCTAACATTTTTGTGGTGCATAGATGTGTGAGTTGGAGGGCACAATCACTGCTTGTAACACCAATTGCAGTGGGTCATATTATTTACTCTTTAATGCCTTGCTCTGTGTTAATTAATCCTAATTCTAATTCACTCAAAACCTTGTTGACTTTGAAAGAGTTTTGACTTTTTTTTTTTTTTCCAGCTTACAGCATACAGCTCTCAGACTTCTTTCTTCCTGCTATCAAATTGCATGGGTACAGGCCTGCTCATCTGAAATAAGCTCTGCAGGGTGAACAAAAGCTTCGTTAAGAAGCCCAAACACTGGTCTGATAGGTAACAGTTCCATACACTTCACCTGAGGGTTGCTGATTCATTGAGCATTAAAGCGGGTTGGCTTTGCAGTGCACGCCAGCATCTGCTGTTAGGCAGGGTAACACTACCTGGCCATGCTTGCTTGTAGGAAGAACCCATATTCAGTTAAACAAACAACTGAAGAATTGCAAACAATCCTTTGTGATCGTATGTTAGCAATGCCTTGCATGTTGTTTGTTTTACTGAAAGCCTTAAAATGGTGTTGAGTAACTCAGCCACTTCATGTGCTGGGTGTGCTTAGCTGTGTCCTTTATCAATACAAAAAGAGATAATAAGATGGTACTTTTGAAAATAGTTTTACTTTGATTTGACAAAACAGATCTATCATCTGATATTTAAGTATTGCCTATAACACAGGCATCCATAAAAATGTTCTCTGTCACTGCCTTGCTTACATGATGACTTTTCGCAGATGTAATGTGTGCAGCTATAGAAATAGAATTGAGTGGGAAACAGGACTTTACATGAGAAAAATTTTGCAGGAGGATTTTTTTTTTTTTGGTTCAAATAATACTTTTCCAAGTGAAAATTTAGAAAAATCTCTCCTGGGGGAAAAAGTGAAACCATAAGAAAGTGAAGAAAACTTTGAGCACATTTTTAGAAGTGGCACTCCTGTTTCTTACTCTTAGAAAATAACACTTTTAATGTTGATTCTCAGATTCAAAAGCTAGAAAGAGGAAAAATGGGCTCTTTTAAATGCTGCATGTCTCTCAGCTTCTGTCGCTTGAAAACCCAAGTGGTGTAACTCCAAATTTGGAACTTTAGCAAAGGCTGAAAAGGATGGTTCTGAACTTATTTTGTAAAAAAATACAGAACATATATGTAGCAGTAGCTCTTCTTTTGCCTTCCTGTCTCTTTGGATTCAGCTATCTTCCAACAAAACCACATTTGACTTCTTTCCTACCAAATCTGTGCTCAAGTTTTCTCTGGTCAAGTGAGTGCCTGAGGGTATGTAAAATCCCCCTATCGTCTGTGCTCCATGAACCACATGCACAAGCAACTCATCTGCTGGGATAAAATGGTTCTTCACGCTTTCTCCTACAAATTCTGCCTTTGCCTGTCACGTTAAAGCAAATGATTGTGCGTTATTTCCACGAGCCTTGTTGTTTGTGGTGGCCGTTAGGTTTTGCTCCCTTTTGGTTTTGGGGACCTTCGCTGGAGGACAGGCCGCCACGGGGCACACAGCGGTGCCACATGTTGGGCCTCTGCTCCAGCTCTCGGTTTCGTAGAGCCAGGCCCGAACGCCTCAGCGAGGTGCCGCTCCCCGGGCCTTGCACCGAGGCTGCTGCGTGTCTGTGACCCCTCGCAGCTGGCAAAAACCTCTGCGAGAAACAGACCGACGTGCGGGTTTTTGCGTGAGGAGCATGCCGAAGCTGTCCTCGCTCCATCCCCCAGGCAGGGGCTGAGGCGGCGGCAACCCAAAGCCACGGGGCCGTGGCC
>NW_020799142.1:17526638-17635399 GCF_003259725.1 Athene cunicularia
TGTATAAGAGACAGAGCTAGCAAAGCCCGCCCCGAGTACGAGCAGGAGGCATGAGGATTTGCAACAGGTAAGGGTGCCCCGCGGGGATGTTGGGCGGCTGTCGGCGCTTTGGGGAGGGTGGTGCCCGAGGAGCTGGCCTGGCACACGCCTTCCCGGCCCGTCCGGCGGCTCTGGCGGACCCCGGGGGCCCTGGTGCCCGGCGAAGCCTGGCAAGCAGCACGGCTGTATGGAGGGTGGTGGAGGGTGAAGAAACGGCAGCCCGCGCGTTTGTCAAGTGTTGTGCCGCTCTGTTTCAAGGAGGAGGTGGCGAGAACACTTGGAAGAGACCTGAAGCAGAGCAGAGAGAAGAGCCTACAGAAAGCAGCTGAGGTAAGGCCAGACAGACATTCACACTCCTCTGTATCCACTGCACTAAAGAGTTCCTCTCTTTACATTTCTAGGGGACGAGAGGGGGAAACTTGAAAACATGTGATTTTTGAAAGAACAGATTTTATTATTCCTTTCCTATTATTCCTCACACTTTCTTGATTGTACCATCTGAACTGTCAGTAAAACACAAGTTATGGTAAAGTGATGTTTGTTGAGGAGAGGAATCAAAAACACATATGGGCTTCTTCTGTGGCCCTAGAGAGGCTGCCTGTTGTTTGAAACCAAAGGTTACTTGACCTGATTGAAGGGGTTGTATGGATTTACAGAGCTTTTTGTTAGCACTGCAGGCTGACTTCTCCACATTTAGAGGGTGATAAAGATAAAAGGGACAGTGAAGAACTTGCATATACAGTAGGAACACAAGTGGAAAACCTATTAACCACCAACAATATGCTTGACAGTAAGCAAGAGGAAAATGCAGGCAGCTTGTGCCTTAAGGAGTTGACACAGATCACAAAACCTGGTGAGACTGCAATACGCATAATGGTACAGTGGGAGGTGGAGGTGTAAAAGGAATTGGCCATACTGAAAATACTGAAGCAGGAGATGAGCAGTGTGCCCTTAGATACAGTGACAGTACAGAAATGTAACCACCAGCATGGTGAGACTGTCACTCCAACATAAATGTTTTATGTAGGTGACCCCATGGGAAAAGCCACGTTGTTAGAGCAAACAACGACTGGGCTCTAGAAACTTTAGGGGAGTGGTGGTGGGAACTAATGGCCAAAACTCAAGAGAATGTAACAGTCTGGCAGTGCATCTTAGCCAGCTGTTGTCTGTGATGTGTCAACAGTTGCTAGCTGCACTTCATATTGGTTCATTCTAAACCATCGTGGAAAACTAAGAGATGACCTCTTGCTGTGAAACAAGCAGAATTCAGTTAGCCAGTGCTTTTCTGTGGCTGTTAACAGCAGCACTCAGGCAAGTAAATGTTGTATGTTTTTGTTTTGTATTGAGATTGATTTTGAGATATTTAAGACTGGTTTTTAAGAAGCAAAAGGAAGGCTTCAAATTTGGTATTCATTGACATTTGTACAAAGTGTCTAACTCTGGCTGCATTCCAGTGTGTCTTAAAAGGGCTTTCTATCAAAATGGATGTTGTAGGTAAAATTGTATCTCCATCCAGCCTAAATCTGTAAAGTTGAATCTTGGGATCTTTATGCATCCTGCATTACATGCTGTAATTGGAGGTACAGTGTGGCTCACAACCGCTTCACAAAGTGGTTGCATGTAGTTCACTTTATGTTGCACTATGGAGTAACCAATGATAATTCTAATTTCAGAGTAACCTAAAATGGACTGTACTCAGTTAGACTCCAGGCTCATCTAGACTAAGGTCTGGTAAAGGGCTGAAGTAAACGTGTATGATGCTACAACTTGTGGAGGTAACATACCATACTGGTGCTTGTACAACTAAGGCAAGAAACTGCAACACTATCCAGTTGCTTTTGGACATTCTGGGATCTGGTTCTAGTCATACTCCACATAGGATTTATACTATTACTTTAATACAGGTCTTGCTGAATTGGTAACTTGTATGTTGCATTTATTTCATGACAGTATTTAGTGCTTGAACTTGTGTATATATACATATATGAAACATGTATATCAAACCAGGTGAACAATGCTGAATTTAGATAGAAAATAAGAGATGTTTTCAGGCATGTTATTTCATGAGACATCTCACTTTGCGTGGACTCTGTGTCTGGTAGACAGTGTACTGCTAGCTGGCTGCTGTATCAGAATGTAGCAGTCACTACAGCACTGTCAACCTGCTGCAGGGACAGCTTATTGCTGTTTAAAGGCTGTTTCTTTAGAAAGGGCTAGGGTTCAGATTTTCAGTAATGCAGGTGGTGCATCTGTGTGTTATGGGATGGCAGTGTATGTTAGCTGGTTGAAATTCTGACATCAGCTTGCATGCAGCTGCTATCCTTTTCCACATACCTTTGTCATCAAAATGGAGAGATACTACTTTACCACTTTTACTACTCCATTTATGTTATCCAAAGAATTGTGAGAATTTTTTGTTGATTTAGATTGGTTTTAATCTGCTTTTAGATACCAAGGTAGCAGGAAGCTTAATAAATACTTGAAACAGTAAATAATTCAAACATTTCAAACAATTTTAAGCTCTGGAAGTTTTCTTAAAGCAAAAGAAGCACAGTTAAAAACTTTAAAACTTAAGTTTGATTTGAGATTTTTTTTTATACTGATATTTGGCAAATGCAAGTTCATTGTTTGGGGGGAGAGGTTGTTGTTTGTTTTGGTTTTTTTGACCAAGTCATTAGATGCTGGAAAGGCTTAAAAACACTCACCAACTACTGAATAATAATTGCCTTTCCATTCTGTTAAAAAGGTCATCTTTAGAACAACTTAATATATGACCAGCAGTACATTAAAACAACTGCACATAGTCTCACCAAGCAGGAGACACAATTTGTACAGGACATAATGTACTTCAGAAGAATAAAGTCTGGAAGCATGTTGATCCTTTTGATTCATGCTACACTGCAAGCTTTTCTCAAGCTACCACAGGCAACCAACCGAGTGTTATCTCTGTCCTGGTCCTCACACTTCAGGCACTGACTGAACACTAAAGAAACTCTTTGTTATGACTTGCTTTATCTGGGTGCTGTGATATGTGACTTGAAAAGTGAAGGTCTCCTACGGAAAAAACCCAGCATTTATGTGAAAGTCTTCACTATTGGAGCGATCCTACTGTTGTGTGTGGTGATCAGGCAGTGTATTGTTAGTTAGCTGTTCTTCATACACCAGCAACTAACTACACTGCCACATTAGCACATTACTGTTGAGTCAGGAGGTAAACAGTTATAATAAACACCTCATTGGATGCTTAGCTGGTATGGAGCCCAGTGACTGTCTTAATTCCCCTAGCTGAAAGGAGCTGTGCTAGGTTATGCAAACTGAGTGAATGTAGGATATAACAATAATTTTAACTGTATTTGACACAATTATACAGCTAATCCAACTGGTTTCTAAAGAATTTACTAAATTATGTAAGTATTAATTATGAGTTTCAGGTTTGGGCCCCTTGTGAATATGTTTCTCTTATACCACTAAATGTTTGCTGGAGCATTGATGTGTGGGCTCAGCAAACAAGTATTTTCTGATAATACTTGCATTAACAGGGACATGTCCAACCACTGACTGAAAGGTATTTACAATATTTGCACTCCCAGACAATTTTTTGGTAAGAGGAGCTGACGGTTAAATGCTATCTGTTGGAGATAACAAGCATACATCAGATGTAAGGAGTGAGGAAACTGAGATAGAAATGAAGGAGGATGTAATAGGTTATGCTCAAATGGAGTTGAAGAAACTTTAACACTCACAGGCTGAACTCTTAACTTTAAGAGGGCGGTTTTATCTTAAATTGGTGGGTTTATTTAAGAATCCGATAAATACATTTTAATCTGTTTACCATGTTTGTAGTTTAGTATTTTTTTTATATGCCATATCCTACATAAACTGTAAGTGGATGTTTATGCAAACATGTATTCATCTTACTTTGTTGGCTTTTGACTATAGATAAGTGTGTGTTTGTATAATAGTGTTCTAACTTTCATTTTATTTATTCACCTTTCCAAGTCTGTGCAGATTTCACAGTTAGATTTTTTGTTTTCACCCTGGATAACCGGTAACTTGGTTTTATGAAAGAAGTGATTAGTTTATCAATGATCTGCCCTAAATCTTATATTGGAAGAGCTGGTATGTCTCAAGAACAATACGTAATACAAACACACTGAATTTCTGGGGGAATGTTAATTAACAGTAACCTTTGAAAAACTAAAACTCTGTCTATCCAGGACTGAATGGTACCTATATTCAAATTCTACAGAAGGTGATTGTAATGGATTGTAACCAAATGGTGAAATAAGAAATTCTGTGATTGTTTTCTCAGGCTAAACCTTCCTTTTCTAGGAATCCACAGTAATTTGTGAAGTAGTGAGTTAAGTAATTCTGTCCTCCATTTGCTGATATCCCATGCTATTTCTGAATACCAGGAAAGATTATTTAAGATTACAGTGTATCCTGTGAAGAACAGAATATGAGCTTTCATGAGTGAATCAGAAGCAAGGTGTGTGCACTCCCTTCCCTCCTGATCTCTTCCAATCTAGAAAATGATACTGCACTGTTTATCTTCTAAATGGTATTTAAAGAACTGAGTGAAATTTCCCATATGCTGAGTAACTCAGGCAATACCAGGACTAAAATAGACTTTTTTCAGGTATTCAACTAACAGTACCCTTTATACCTATCTTTTTTTTTTTTTTTTGAAAGTGATAACAAAAAGCAGGGAACTATAATAGTGCACATGAGTAGATATGCATGTTTTAATCATGTACATTTTAAAATAGAGATACCATTTATGGGAAAAGCATTGTGTCCTGCCACTTAGTTCCATGGATTTAGGCTGGTCCCAGTGAGGTGAGAGAATCCATATCTCAATTTTCTTTCTCTCCATCAAAGCTGCAGGGACATGTGACAAAAATCACCTGACATGTTCTGCTAAGTGCTCCCAGAGCTGGAATTGTATGTGCATGAGGAGACTGGAGTAAAACACAGGACCTCAACATAAGAACAGGAACAGGATCTTATTGGATGTGGAATTGGATGTGGGCTAATGGCAAACACCTCAGAGGCTGATATAAAACATCAGCAGTAGGCACATTTGGGCTAACTAGACCCCTACATACGCCTTAACTGATCTCTGAAAGCTAGAGTGGCTAAAATTGTCATGCATAAGGTTTGACTTTCCTTCCAAAATGATGGTTGTTATTATTGAGGGTGACTGCTTAATCTTCCACATCAGTGTAACTACTCAGTCTTTTAAATATGTCCTTATCCTTCAGGGGTTTTCTGTGAAATTCTCAGTTTTTTTTTTTTTTTTTTTTTTAATAAATGCTTTTGAATTTCTCACCTTTTTGAAACAGTTAAGTGGCTATCTTTATTGGAAAAGGTTTCAAAGTGCTTCAGGTATTTTCAGTCAGTTGTCAGTCTTACAGGAGAACAGCACTAATGCTACCAGTACCTTTTTCATACATAAAACTCATCTGAGATACTGTTTTCTCTTGTTTCTATTCTCTCAGCCCACCTTTAGGATTTGGACAGCTGGAATAAGTTCCTTACTCCCATTTACTGTTTCCTTTCATCAAACAGATAAAACATTTGGCAGTTTGAAACAGAACAGTGGGATAGAACTGGTGATGGGTTTGCAGTTACATACAGGACTGGGGAGATTGCAAGGTGAGAAGAGTGGGGCTTGAGGCATGAACCTTCATCCCCTTCTACCTCTACTTGAAGACTTTTGTTTTATTCCAAAGATGTGAGGTGGATGACTGGGGAGCATTGTTTTGGACTGTCTCAGAAATATGTCTGTTAGAGTGCTAAGCTGTTGATTTTTGTTGCCCCTTGAATCCTTCTGTAAGCAACCATGTATAGTGACCCAGGCCTTACCTTCATCCAGGTCAGAAGACTAGGAATCCAGCAGGAGATGAGCCCACAGCTGAGGTACTTCACTGCAGTGCAAATGTGTGGAGAAGGCTAAAGAGGTTAAAGGTGTTGCTGTAAAGCTGAAATGTAAAATCAGGATACAAAGCAGGCAAGGAAATATTTTGTAGTTTTTCTTTTAATAATTTTATTTTCTATGTTTTTTTTTTTTACAACTAAGTTGACAGCTTCACAATTCAATAATCTTCCTTGAGAAGATATTGCAAACCAGGTATCTTCAGTTGCATTTGTCTCTAAAAACCAAGCTATGATGCCTCTGGGCCCCAGGCATTTCAGTCAGGGCAATTGTGTGTTAATGGAATATTAAAATGTATTTGTTACTGGTAGATGGGAAACAAAACTCTTCTGTGCAAATACTGAGTAATTTATCAGCAAATCCTCTTTTTATCTTTCTGCTGGTGACAATTTAAAGAAACATTCAGAAAATTTATGCATGTTGAAGGTCCATCCCTGCAAGGTACTGAGTGCCTTGCCATTCTCAGTAACCTCAGTAGTTCACAAGGCTGTTGCAGGAGCCAATCCAACATTAATAGACATAGTGTAGCTGAAAATACTAACACCAAAGAGAAGTAAAATCACCTGATGGTTTAGCTTCTAGCAGCATTTCCCAGGAATGTAGTAAGGCTCTGTACCCATGCTGTTGAATGGATTCACTGTGTGAATGGCTTTTTCAGAGGTCTTCTCTTTTTTTCATGATAATCTGCCTGATTAATGATGCTACTTCTGGCTTGATACTTTCTATGGGCTCTTCAGGTCTCCAGAACTTCACAACTTTACCCTCAGGGTTGACCAGGTACTTCCAGAAATTCCATCGAGGCTCTTTCTTTGATGAATCTGTAAGAATGGCATCAGATCATTTTAGTGACATCCTTGTAATTGCTTCATTACCCTTCAGTGATTCTTTAACTATTTATGTTGAAGTAATCCCACCTTGTTCTTTGCTAGTAGTCTGCACATGGATTTACTGGTTGGTATTAATGATCTGAAATGTGATTAAGTGAAACTGTTCAAGAGTTCCTAGTTTTACAACACCCTGCTTCCTAGAGAGGAGGATGTGAGGGCTGCACATGTTGACTCTGGCTTTGTCCATGGAGAGTTTTACAGGTTTAGAGGGAAATCTCTTTTTGAGAGAAGAACTAGAAGAAAACTCTAGGAAACTTTGACTGGGGAGCAGGGCTGAACTCTACACTGATTCTTAGAAACAACAGGTTGAATTTTGCCATTGGACTACACTTGTCATGACTGTAAGGGGACACCATGGCAAGCAAATGGGTATGGTAAAGCTCATGTCATGGAGGCTCTGGCCCAGCTAGTAGTTATGTCTTTGAGTAGTTGTATCTAGGATCAGTCCTGAAGTAACATAACTCCATCTCTGAATATTATTCTAGTGTTCATCAGTGCATAAGAGTAACTCATACAAAGTGCAAACACATAGGAAGATGGACATTATCTGAGGAAAGTTGAGGGCAGAAACCTTGCACTGGTCCAACAAAATGCCTTATTGCTATGAACAAGGAGCAGTTGTGTAAAGGCCTTGGCACCATGTTTGCACTACTGGTGGATTCTTTTTGCTCCAGACTAGCTAACAGTGCTGGACAAATTGTAGCTATCAGTCACAGTTACTAGGATCTGTAGAACAAGGGTGTTCAACCTTCTGATTGTCAAGACAGCTATGTGAAGAAAACAGGTGCTGCTTTAATTTAAGTTGCACAGTAATTTCATGTGAAGCAGAGCAATGCAAGAAAAGACAGACCTTGTTTCAAAATATTGAAGTACCAGAGCATCTTTCTCCTTGTGGGTGAACAGTATGTCAAATAAGAACTAACTGAGTGAATATGGCTGTTCTGCTTCTGTATAGGTATTAATGTCTGATATTGGTTGCACTGGTAGTTAGAATCTAGATTCATCCCACCCAGCTGCTACCTGTGTGCTCTAGTCTCCTCTACAATGAACTGAGAGTCACCTTCAGAGTGCATTCAGTAATTTCACTGGACATGAGGAAACTCAGAGCAGTGAGGCTTTACCTGACATCTTTGGTGGCATGCTTAAGGGGAGGTAGGAAGACAGTTACAGTGACAATGGTGACCACTTAAATAGCTCCTAAATCATAATAATTTTCAAGCATGAGAGGTATCACAGAGGATATGGCAAGAAGCAACAGACTTAAGTGCTGTAGGAAAGATTTCATTTAGATGTTGAAATAGCTTTCTGACAAGAGGGGCTGTGAAGAACTGGAGTAGAGTTCTCTCGTATGACTACAGTAATTCTGTCTTGGGGCAAGTAGATGGAATACAGGTTTAGGCCTTCTACCTTATTTGCTAGTTAAAATGATCTGATAGAGAAGGGTTATGTTCTAAATATTCTGTCTTTCATATATCAGTGTTTAGTATGGGTCAAAGACCTGGCCAAAGCTCTGCAAAATATAGAGAGGCTTTTCAAATTACCTTTGGGTCTGTGAGCTCTTTGGTCAGCTGAAGAGAGTTTCATTTTACTTGTGAGAGTATGGGGCCGTAAGTCAGTAAATGCTTACTGTAACAGCAGTATTTGTGCAAGTGGGTTTTGCAGGCTGGGCCTGAAGTTCACAAGTCAAATTAATGCAAATCAGTGATTATATATAAACTATGGTGTATATATGAACCTGCTTTACAATACAGTTTACATAAAGATGGTCATATGACTGTGCTAAAAAAGGAATCTTCTCATCTGCATGTGTTTGTGTAAAATCTTCCAGTAATTATACAACCCTCCATGGTTATACTTTTGTCCATAAGTAAAGGTATTTTTCAACAACAGTCACATAATATGAAATGGGATTTTGTAGGTTGGAGTCTTTACACTCAAGTTTATCCATCCACAAAATGGATGTTTCTAGCTGGGCAGGTCACAGTAGGCTGATTTTATAATTGGGGAGGAGAAACAGATGGTTTCAGGGTACAACTCTTAAAACCAAATTTTTAATGTCCACATTGAAACAAGAAATTTTATGCTGAGTGCCTGTTTCTCTCCATGGACTGTGAAGACCATGATGTTTCCTCACAAACTCAGACTGGAATTTAGGGAGAACACCATAATAGGCAGCTTGATAGAGAAAACAAAACAGTTACCTATTAGAAATTTAAAGGCGGGCTCTGCTTCTGATCCTAGGATCTTGATTTTGTGGAAGACAGGGAAGGTTACTCCATAGTTTCCTTTAGCAAAAGATTCTATTTCCTGGCTTGAGCTAGGCTCTGATTCTCCGAACTGGTTGCAGGGAAAAGCCAGCACAGTGAAGTGGGAGGGACCAAACTCTCTGTGTAGTTCTTGCAGTGCGATGTAATTTTTGTCTGTGTGTTGGCAGTAACTGGCCACGTTTACAACCAAAGTTGCCTTTAGAGAAATAATGTTATAGTAGTAAGAAAAAAGCCTAGAGATGACAGATTACATTTAAGTCTTAAAATGGCGTTTCCCACTACCCATTTTGCCAGAAGGCCGAAACTAGTTTGTCTGATCATAATTGCATTAAACAGATAAGGATCACAGCAGCATAAGATGTTTACTTGCAGACAACCTGTTTTAAAAATCCAGTTAATGGATAAACCAATTTATGGCTTTGTTTAAAATATAAGCAGTTAAAAAAGCAGGTATTTAGGACAGGCAGTAAAATTGTATTTATTAGATCAACTTCCAGAATTCAACACAACATGCTACCATTCTTAAGTAAGATTAAAATGCACAAATTATATTGTTAGGCTATATTGGTTTATAATAAGGAATATAAAAAACCCGTATTTCTTGATTTATTAGATCAAATACTTAATTCCTGGAGCAGGCCTCGATAAATGTCTCTCCAGCTTACTGTTTGAAGAAATTTAGGACAAATCTCTGCCAAAAATTCCCACAAACTTTTTGTTTACCTACAAATTGACAACCGTTTATTTAGTAAAGATTCAAGACAAAGATATAATGCAGTTGTAACTTACTTTCCCTCTGTACTTCTCCAAGGGAATGATCCTTCCTCGGGAATCCTTGACTTCAAAAGAATAAAAATCTTTGATTTTAGGTTTAAAAAATCTGAGTTGCAGCAGGCAGAGAATGGCAGTACACAAAACCATTGACAGAAAGACTACAAAGACCCTGGCTTTCGGCACTGAGTATTTTAGAGGATAAGTAGTTGTGAGAGGCTCCATTTTCGGAATCTTTGGAGAGGAGCCTGGGCAGGCCTGGAATGTGAAGGAGGAGCTGAAATACGAAACTCACAGCTCGGACTTGAAAGAGCAAGCTGCTGATTTTGTCCCTGTTGCAGAATGGCTGTTTCATGTCACAATGCATCTGCTGGGCTTCAGAGCTCTTGAGTAAAGTACAGAAATCTCTCCGGTGGGGAAAAAATGAAAATAATGAAATGTGTATTCCCATCACCTAAGGATGCTGAGTGTTCTGTTCAACTTGCCAAACTGTGGGATACAGTTTGTCTGTACGCTGTCTTGAGAGCTGCTGGGGCCTCTTGTGGGTCTGTAGCACAGCTCTAGCACATGCCCTGGGCCTCTCAGTTGTTCCTGACAGAGCTGTTCAGCAGCAGTCTGCTATCAGACTGACCTGGAGAAGCAGTTTGGGGACCAGCTCTTCAGGTAGAAGGAAGGGCAGTATGGCTGAAACCACTGTGTTCACAGCCACAGTCCTGCCTGTTACCTGTTGGTGTGGGACTACAGGCAACTTTGTTTTGTAAAACTCTTTTACAGCACACAGGGCAGAGAAGAACTCCTTGTTTCTAGGCTGGCATAAGGGAAGATAATACTATTTTTTTTTTTGTAATGGCAGGAGGGGCTGATGATGGAAAATGGGTTGTTTTTTCTATTGCTACCAGCTAACTGGCAACTAGCTGTCTGAGATGAGAACATGGAAGATCTGTATGAGAGAAGTCAGAGTTAGCTGAAAAATCTCAGGTATAAGCCAAGCAGCTGCAGAGGTGTTTTGCTGAGGCTATTGTGAAAGACAGTGAACTTTAGAGTTGTACAAGTCTGGTGTCTTATTTGTCTTTATTTTTTTGTTTTATATTTTTAAAGATGTTTGCTTGTAGCTCTTGGTTTCTGAAGATAACACATAGTGGTTAGAACTCAGTTATGGAAAAACCAAAATTTTTCTCTGTCTTTCTTCATGTCTTCCCTTGCTCAGTTTATCTTATTTGTTTCTGTCCATTTGCTATTCCCTCCCTTCCTGTCGGCTTTCAGGATTTTGTTTTGTCTTGCTCACATTTCTGTTCTTGGGCTTGTCTAAGCTATTACTTATCTTTCAGACCATGTTACTTGTCAGTTTCTGCTAAGGTTCTCCTCCTCCTAGTCTAAACCACCATTGAAAAGTGATTTCTGTCTCCTATATTTTTCTTACCACACTGATTTTTTTTTTTTTGCACTTAGAGGCTACAAGGATGAAAATAGAATGGGACTTTCTGAAGGTGAAAAATGGAGTCTGGGTGTCTGCTTTTCAGTGATTTTTGGTATCACCTCAACTATAATTGATTTGTACATTATGATAGTGGTATGTTCAACCATTTCTATAATCTCGATATAGCCAAAGTCTTACCTGGCTTTTGTTTAACAAGACTGCATAGTGAGTCTTGCACACTTCTATGTAACAGAGATGCTTGGGAAACATTGTGACATTTCAGTGTTTGTATGGGTGTTCTGTGTGGTGAGGACATGTGAGGCTTGATCTCTGCCTGGCAGTGAGGCCTGTGAGCATGGTGTTTTGGTGGTGGAGACAGAAAAGGCACAGCCTTTTGTGCTCAAATGGATAAAGCTGTACTCAACAGGGAAGCACAGGTGACTAATGCTGACTTTTAAAAGCCAGTTTGAATGTGTTTGATTTCAGAAAATCCATTTGAGATCCTGGTGTCTAAGTTATGTCTCAACACTTGTAATTTGCATCTGATATTATTTCAGAAATAAAAAAAATTACAAGACTTTATACATAGTAAGTGTTTACTGGTGTACCTAGTAATGATCCAGAAGCCTATTATACTTGCTGTGCTTCCTTACTATTGTTAATCTCACCTAAAACATTGCTTTAAAACTGTCTGAAAAACAAAATCTTGTGTTCAATATTACGTAGGCTCTTACATTTCAAATTTTGATACATTCTTATGTTGTTTTTCTGACACACTGCTCTATGAATCAGTTTGAAAGTAAGAAATGTAATATTTCTCTAATATGCCTTAATATATTAAAAAGTGTATGATAACATTAAAAATAACATGAGCAAGCCACAGTGTTGGTGAGAAGATTCAGAAATCAAATGAGATTTAAGTTGTCCTTTGGGTGAAGGTCAGAAAAGCAGCTTGGTTCTAGACAGTCAACATTTTGGTTTGCCCAAATGCACATCTCTTGGGAAAGACTGGACAGGTGAGTGTATGCTAAATGTCCAAAGATGTTTTTGTCTTTCAAAGGCCAGTTGCAATAGCCTAGCGTATGAGGGACACAAATTTAGGATTTTTTTTCTCTGCCACAGGCTTTCTGTGTGACGGCTTACTTATCTGACCGGAAACACTGGATTCTTTGTTTTTTTTCACCCCTCACTCTTTCTCCATTCAAGTGACTGGTCGAGCCATCCTCAGCCCAGCATCCACTTTGGCCTCTTGCTCTGAGGTGGACTGAGCCCACGTGGTGTGGCAGAGAAGAACTGGAAACAGCGTGAAGGGATGGAATGATACGCAGTCATGACGAATTGGGGTTTCTGTCTCCTTTCACTTGCGCAGGTCCCAGACTCAGAATGGACCACGTACTCCAGGTTTAAGAGCTCCATGAAGAGGAAGCTGGCGTCCAGGGCTCGGGTGGTGAGCAGCCCTATTGTCACAAGATGGCAGCAGCTGCACGCAAGAGGCGGCGCAGCGGCGCTGCGCAGTGTTCGCTCTGTGACTGATCTCTTTGCCTCCGTGGGGTCCAGGCTCATCCACTCACCTGGGAAGACCCCAGGTCAGTCAGGATACAATGGAACATTTTCCTATAGAGGATGCCCTCATGCAGGGGCTTCTGAAATAACCCGGAGTGGGGAATTAATGTAAAGGTGTAGGTTGGTGTTTCTCCCTGTCCTGTTGTCAGTGGCTCTGAGTATGGCAGCGTGCAGCAGCAGCGGTCTGTGCAGACCTTCACAGGCAGAGCAAGCTCAGGACCAGCATCCTCTCAGCAGGAGAACACTGCTGCTGTGTTAAGAACCTTGGGCCAGCTTTCCTGCTACCAGTGTGCAGACAGCTTAGGACAAGTCAGGTCATACAGACAGTTGACATCGAGAGGGGGAGTGAAAGGAAAGAGAAGAGCAAGTCTTATCCCTAACCAAGCAATGCCTGTTGCAGATCAGTCTTTCCTCTATGATGGGGGCTGTATTGGGCTGGGTATAAGTTGCAGTGGGCTGTAACAGTGCACAGGAGTAGTTAACAGTAACTGGCAGGAGAGCAGAATTCACACAGGCCTCTCCTCTTCCCTTCCTCTGCATCTCATTTGCCTTCACAGACCCAACCATAACTGCAGAACATGGACCAGTCTGCCTGGGTATGGTGTGGTGTACACTCACTGAAGGAGAAGCTTGCCCTGTGTTATTGTCTGTCCTCTAATGTATAAGGCTGCAGGTATTGACCAAGGGACACTCACCTCATCTTAGGCAGAGACTTATCTGAGGGCCATTCAGAGCACAGATCAAACTTCTAGTACTCTTGACTTGTTCTGGAGAAGAACTGACTCTAGGGGAGGCTGTTTCTCTCCATCAGCAACCGAGCTGACAAACGTTTAAATAAGCCTTTGAACTCACTGACTCCTACTTCCAGCAGTACTAGTGGAAAACAGGGAAAGGTTTACATGCTGCATGTACAAGAATAACTTCCTAGAGGATCTAGGGAATTAAACATAGCTCACTTCTTGATTAATAATTGAAATCTTTAGAGATCAATTAAAAGATGGGGTTTAATATTCAGAATGTGTTCCTGTGATGCCATGGCTGTTTGTCAGAAAGTGCAATTCTTTGCTAAGCAGAATACCAGAGCTGTTCAATAATACATGCCCAGCTGTAGGAAACTTGGGTTCTAAACCAAGGTGAAGTCTTCCCTACTTCAGTTTCTAGAACAGAAAGTCCTGCACGCTGTCTCTACTAGTAGTGGTGAAAGCTTTTATTGTTCTGAGAGATCAGATGCTGATTTCCTGTGGGGTAGGATCCTGTTTAACCAGTCAGTAAATCTAAAGCTGGATATGAGCTGCAGTAGTAAACAGTCACCCTTTATAAAGGGAATGATCAATCTGACCTTTTTTTAGACACCTCCTTTAGGATAAGATGAATAGTGCTGTAGAAATGTTTCTCTTCACTGACGAAAGGAAAGCAGAGTGACTGGTTCAAATGTCAGTATTTGCATTGTCCTACTTAATGTGTTTAGACCTGGTTTTAGAGTGCTGCTACTAATTAAATCAGTGCTATTCTGAAAAGTACTCGACAAATACCCTGGTGTATAGTTCTTAAAGGAATTGTTTCCATGCAAATTGTTTTTCTAGTGACACCTCAGGTGCTTAAGAAAGTCTCCATGAAAACTGTTGTGATTCTATCTAGCAGTCATGCTGCAGCAGTGTTGAAAAGGAGTGATAACAGGAGAGCTGAAAGGGAAAAGAAAGAGGTGAGTAATGCAACATTCAAATGCATGGGTAGGGTATTTATTTTTCTGATGTGCTTTTTTTACTTTAGGCTTGGCCTGAAATGTTATGTGGATACTAACTTATTGACACGGGGAACAGTAACATGAGGAACTCCATTTAGGAAGTGTCTGCTAGAGAAATGTCAGGAACACTTGCTTCATAATTTATTTGATTCAGCTTCTCTCCCTTTCCTCCAGGCTATCATCCTGCATACTAAAATAGAAACCAAGCTAATGAAGCCCTCAAGATGCGTTTGTTACCTCAGAGGGAAAACGTGTATTATAAAAAATACACATGAAAAACATGAATGACTCAGTGTTCCACTTGCTTTAATAACCACTATGTGTGAAGAAGATAATTTCTTCAGTTGTGCAGGATGTAGCAGTTCATTGTCATGTAGACAGAACAAGATGCTATGAAAAAATCTGTGAAAAAGCAGCTTTCTGAGAACAAAATTTTTTGTCATGACAATAGAAGGTCAGATTCTTGGCCAAGGATGAAAGAACACATGGAATTTGCTGAACATGTGAAACAAAGACTTCAGATCACTTTTCATTTTACGTGTTATTTTCTGTTGTTGTATGCTTTATTTTTTACTTGTGGACACTTACACACCAATTTTGTTTTTTCTGTTTGGGCATTATCCATTTCTTTTTGATCATCTTAAATAAACCTATGCTTCAGCCACCACCTGCTTCTGTTCACTAACTTTCTGAAAATTGACTTTTCATCTGAAGTATGGTCATACTTGTCTGTATTAGTAAAAGTTATTACTGTAACACTAAACTCAAAACACACCTCTTTGTTTTAGTCCTACCTAATCGTGACTGTTCATATATTAAGTTGTAAACTTCTAGTCAGTGACCATGCTTTTTCTTGTGCTCTCCTTTCCTTGATTGCACCAGTTGCAAGGTCAGTACTGAAGATGCTAATGGCTGTTTTCACATGATTACTTTTTTGTCCATAACTGTCAAGTAAGGATGCATCAGAGATGCATACTCAATGTCCTTGCTTATAGTGGTTTATAATCCTTAATATTATTGAGAACTTTGTGAGGGTATCTAGCTCAACTTCTAAGAAAAGGAGGTAGTGTACTGACAGGTGGACTAGCAGGCTTGTTGACTAGTATCTTGTAATAATTGTTGGAAGGAGACCATGCTTTCAGATCATTCTGGGAAATCTGGTCCTTGGGGCAATCACTTTCATTTCTAAATAAGCAAAATAGTCTGTAAAATCTTCCTTTCAGCAATGGTGTGTTCCTCCTGCCCCCTTTGTGCTTTGATTCAATACCTATGAATTTTAGAATTGTTAAGATACACAACTCAGTGAGTTTAGTAATATTAGCTGATTCTACTCCACAGAGAAATTTAGTAAAACTTTTTTGCGAGATAAGAACTTTCTATGAAGTAACATATGTAAAATGCTTTTCTTCAAAATGTAACATCTTTTAAAAGATGAGTACATGTCATTGTCTTCACCCTTAGTTATAGAATGGTTTTGGTTGGAAGGGACTTTTAAAGGTGATGCAGTCTAACCCCCTCATAAGGAGCAGGGCCATCTTCAGCTAGATCAGGTTGCAGATCTTTCCAGGGATGGGGCATTAACAGCCTCTCTGGGCAACCTGTTCCATTGTTTCACCACCCTCATACTAAAAAATTTCTTTTATAGTTAGTCTGAATCTACCTTCTTTCAGTTTAAAACCATTGCCCCTTGTCTTATTGTGAGAAGCCCTATTAAAAATTCTGTCCCCATGTGTCTGACAAGCCCCTCTAAGTGTTGAAAGGCTGCAATAAGAGCTCTCTGCAGCCTTCTCTTCTCCAGGCAGAGCAACCGCAACTCGGTCAGCCTTTCCTCATAGGGAAGGTGTTCCATCCCTCTGATAATTTTTGTGGCCTCCTCTGGGCCCACTCCGACAGGTCCATGTCTTGTCTTCTGGGACTCCAGAGCTGGACACGGGACTCCAGGTGGGATCTCATGTAAGCAGAGTAGAGGGTCAGAATCACCTCCCTCAACCTGCTGACCACACTTCTTGAGACACCCTAGGATGGAGTTGTCCTCCTGGGCTGTGAGTGTACATTGCTGGCTCATGTCCAGCTTTTCATCCACCATACCCCCAGGTCCTTCACAGGGTGCTCTCAATCCACTCATACCCCAGCTGCTATTGACAGTGGGAGTTGCCCAGACCCAAGTGCAGAATGTTGCACTTGGCCTTGTTGAACCTCATGAGCTTCACATGGGCCCACTTCTCAAGTTTGTCCAGGTCCCCTTGAATGACATCCCATCCCTCAGTTGTGTCAATTGCACCACTCAGCTTGGTGTCATCTGCAAATTTGTTGAGGGTGCACTTAGTCCCACTGTCTATGTTACTGTTGAAGATCCTAAACTGTGCTGGTTTCAGTATGGACTGGGTGTCAGCATTCCATGGTTCAGTGAAGTAATTTAGAATTACACTGTAATTTACAAGCAGGAATTGAATTAGAATTGAGGTATCTGGAGTTCTACATCAAGGACCACAGTCATTTTCTAAAAGAGTGATGTGGGAGTCTTTGAGAAAATATTGTGGGATGAACAAAACCTAAGTTCTTTCTAAAAACATTTGGAAGTCAGTCCTGGCTAAAACCATATAAAAAGCTATTAGTCTTCTTAGGTATAGTAATTAATGACTATTTAATTTGTGCTGCCTGATAGCATAAAGGGATGGAATGCATTGAAAATAAAATCTTCTCACATTCCAGTGAATGTGTGTGGTCCAGAAGATTACTTCCTTGTATACACAGTCAGTTTTCCAGAGAAGTGTCTGCACTTATTTTAGAGGGACACAGATCCAAGCAATCTGATTAGCTTTCTGCCAAACTGTCTACATAAATCATACAGAAAGTACCTGGAAAGCTGAAGGCCTGCCTGTATAGCAGCTGGGATATATAAGAGAGGAACCCTTTTTTTCCACATGTGTTTTTGTAAGACATTTCTTATCATGATTGTAACAGGGTTTTGAAGAAGAGTTATACTGAGTGTGCTTTGAAGTAAAGATTTCAAAGACACTGGAGGAAGAACATACTAATCTTGAGTGGCTGGTAAAAACAGTTTCATTTCCACCTGACTGTAAACAAACCAAACAGACAGCTGGCATCAGAGTATTCAACTCTGAACATTTTGAAAAAAAGCGTGTTACTAGGGGTTGGTGAAGAGGTTCATATCTTGTGTGAGCTGATCTGAGCCTTTGCCTGAATCTTGGCCAAAGCTAATTTTTATTGAAAAAAGAAAAATTTGCAGTAACAATTCAGATCTCCCTTCTCTTGTCTTCTGCATCATCTGTTTCTTTGACACTCAAGTAAACTGTAATTTAAAAAATCTTATTTCTCTGAGAAATCTTTTATATATTTTTGGTTTCATACTGTAATACTGGTTTAAGGAATGGGATCATGGAGTCTATCCTCTGGGACCATGATTTGAGAGAGGACTCTGACATCCAGTAGGTCTCATGCTGGAATCAATGGCCCTGCAGCATATGTACCACAAAACTGATCTTCCCTCATAGAGCAAGCCTGAGGCATCATACTTCTTGTCTGCATGCAGAAAACATATTATTGTATGCTGGTAAAATTAGCCCAAATTCCAATTCAGAGCAGGACAAGCGGTCACTATGGTTTTGCAGGTGACCTGTGGTAGTTCCTACAGATGTACAGGCCTGGGACTCTTTCATTCCTAAGATGGCCTTGTTCAAACAGATTTGTTAAAGTTTGTGATCATCAGCAGTGAATTGGTGGTTTATGGAAGGAAGGAGGGTGGCTCAAGTTAGAGAACATGATTTGGACACTGGTATTCTGTATTACTCATGTACCATCCAAGAGACAAGCTGGTTTGAAGCTTTTATATAACAAGTGTTGAGTCCTTTGATGGGAGTTGTGTTATCCATGATGCTTAAATATGTTTTTTGACTGATTTCTTCATTCAGTCACATTTTCCCTTTAATATATTGGCAGAAATGTCCTTCTCAACTTCCAGTGGTCCAGGAGGTTGGATATAGTATTTCAGAAAATGGTGATGTGAAGGTCTGTGAAAATACCAATTGTAATTGGAAAGGTATGTTACAATATAGCAAGTATTCTCATGCACACTGAACAATAAGATACAGTAGGTTGCATCTACACTGAAAAAGCAGGTTCATCTACCTGTTCCAGCGAGTGTTAATAATATAAAATGCTGAGAGTTACGGTGCTCGAGGCTATTTCTAGAGTTCCCATCACCTGTGAAGAGATAGCATTCCACTTCTTCCAGTGTCATTAAACCTAGGGGTTATTTTTTACTTGGCTCTCTTTTGAGCCACATCTGATGCACTGGTGGCCCTAATGAATGTTTATTCCTTTCAGCTTTGCAGTTTCAGAACCCTACAAATAATGTAGGGTTATGCTGTAGAATGGGCACAGGATAAGTACCGTATGGACTGTTTGGTACATGAGAGTGCAAGACATGCAGAGATGGTGGGATCTTGTTGCTCCTGCCTGTAGGGAAAGGTAGCTGGAACAAACTGTCCCTAGTGCTGCCTCTGGTTTCATCTGTCGGTTAATTTGCTGCAAAAGATGTCCTAGGAATGAATGAGCATAAGGAAGTGAATGATCAGGTGACTGGAAAACATGTAGGATGTGAGGAGCTAACCTGTGAAATAATACATGCATTCCCAGAGCTATTTGAGTATGAGACAGTTCATAAAATATCAAACCAATATTTGGTTGTGTTCTGTCCTGGACAGATGACGGTTTTGGTGATCTGGCTGTTTCTTTGTATGACACATTCTTGCGACTCAGAGCGTCTAAAATCAGTAAAAACCAGCTTCTTTATGAATCTGGAGTTCAGCTCCTGTGGAAGAGTTTTGGGGCTATGTGATAGTTGTATATATTCCTTTGTTGCTCTTCTCTGTGTATGTAAGACTTATTTCAGAACAGTCAGTAGCACCAGTATAGGGATTAGTCACAGTGGTTTTTTTCTTCCTGGCAAATGAATACAGGTACTAGGAATACCAGGTTTATTCCACCCACCTACTTGTTGATCAAGTGGTCTGGTGTGATAGTACTGACTACTTGCCACTTCCTGCGTCTCATTTTTAGAAGTGCTACAGGCATGTGAGAGCCAAAATTCTATCAAAAGTTAGTGATATCTTCTAATACTCAGGCAAAATAACACAAAATGATGTAATGAAGCTTAATTTCCTCTAATTAAAAAGACAGTTATGCAGATTTGTGTGACTGTGAAACAGGTGAATAGTGCTTGAAAGCATGATCAGTGTGAATTTGGGGCAGATGATTTACTCGTGAGAGAAGAGAAACCTGAAATGAGTTACAGAGGTGATTTAATCCTTTATATCTCACTGCTCAATATCAACTATCAATACTAAAGAAGAAGAACATTTTCAGAATGCTTCAGAAGTGTTGCCATTCGTCCAGCTGTTACAATTAAGTGCCTTAATTTTCTTGAATTATCTTACTTGTTTGGGTTGAGAAAGATTTGGTAAAGTTTTCAAAAAATAACAAAAAATCTAGATATTAGAAATGCAGATTTTTCTGTAGAGAGAAATATCATTTCAGTAACATTGCACATTTTTAGTGTTAGAATGCAGTGTTACATATCCCATTGGGCAGGTCTGAGAAGGTTGTTCCTGTAAGCTTGCTTGATTCTTTAACTCCACAAAATTTTAGATACAGAGGAAAATCACTGTGGCCTGCTTCTTGCTCATCTTCAGTCTTTGTTTGGAGAGAGAGGGTGTACCACAGCTGAGAGGGGAGACATTTGTTGTATGGCAGAAATGTATCTTGGATTAGGGGAAAAGATTCAGGAGAGAGTAGGGAAGAACTGTGTGAAATATTTTGTCTCTGGACTTCCATATAGGATGTTTATGTGTGTATTTAAGTTACAGAGTATGAAAACTTTGTCCGTGTTGAATTTTTTTGAACAGAGAAAGTTAGTTGTAGAGATAAGTAGTATCTTCTGCCCCTGAAACTTTTGACATTAGTTCTAAATACTCCTCTCTGGAGAATAATTCAAAAAAGGAAGTCAAAACACAGAGAAAAGCGCAGAACTGTGAATCTCCAGCTTTCTGCTCCGCACATTACAGCATGATAAACTACAAAAAGATGTAGCATTAAATGATTCATTAAATGAGTGCTAATTGATCTGACTTTTTTCTGTGATATTTAGGAGTCCTTGCAGAGTAAGATAGGCAGTCACCACAAAGGATGAGTCTTCTGCTTGCTGATACTTGTCATAGCTTTTGTTTCTCACTTAAGTGTTGCAACAGGCTTAGTGTACTGTGATCAAAGTGTGTGGTTTAAAACCTTTTCCTGTGGCTAGGTATTGATGGGGGAGACCTTTTGGTGAGAAAATAATACCAGAAAGCAAAAAAGTTAATTGCTGTAGGAGAGGGTTTTGAAGTGGGAGAGCACATATGAAACATTCTCGTACTAACACCTTTTACAAAAAACTGAAGCAAAAAAGACAAAAAAACCCCACATTGAGCTGTGGAACAATTTAAAAAAAATAAAGTGGACCCTATTCTCTGTTCTAGCTGACTAAATCCATGGGGGTTTGAAAGAGTTGGTAAAAGGTGGCTTTCACCTAGTTTAGTGCATCTAGTGTTTTTGAGCCTATCCAGCATAAATGAGACTCTTCTGGCCTCCTCTGGACTATGGAGAGACAAATATAGTGAGAATGTGAAAGGCTTAGGCCTGAGAAAAACTGGTGGTGTCTTGCGTTACTGATTTGTGTGTGTTAATCTTCAAATACAGGATGCCGAGAGTGGACCCAGGATGAGTTTAGAGCTGCTACCACCATGAAGCCTTCCATACCATTAGAGCCAGAAGTGAGGCTTCATATTACTGGCTTGCGCAATGATTACTGTAAGTTAATTTCTCCTGTGTGGTGGTTTTTGTAGAGATTGGGAATTCTTATGTATGTTCCAAGAATGGCGAAGATGTGTCCCCTTCACATGAAATGGAAACTCTGCAGAACGTATGTATGATGTCATTTTTCATATAAGGATGAATCTTTGAAAACTACCCGTCCCAGGATGGAGACATGACTGATCAAACCCTATAGTTAATACTACCCAACTGTTATGCAGTTTCCTTCAGCTATAGATCTCAATACAGCTTTCAAATCAAACCAATATACTTAACCTCTGCTTAATAAAGTGGTTCAGCTGTCAGCCTTGGGTATCTAGCAGCCAGTCAATACAGCAGCAACTTTACTGAGCAGACTTTGAAATCTCTTACTTTGGGAGACATCAGTGACCTTGTTTATGATTTAGACAATGTATACTTTCTGAACTAAGTTCTCACGTCTTTGGTGATGCACAGGCAAAAATTAAACATGCACAAGTTACAGATGATGGACAAGTTACACACATGCGTCTCTGGTCTGCTGTAGCAAATACATGTTTTAACACTTCATAAGATCTAATGAACAACTCTCTATGTGCAAGTGTTCCTAATTGTCCCTGTGCAGATTTTTTCAACATATCCTTGCAAGCGTTCATGTGTATCTGTGGACAGGACAAAGGTTTGTTTGTACGCTGATTGTGCACAAGGCATGTCCCAAGATCAACAGCATTAACAGAAATCTTTAGAAGAGATTTCTGGCTGCAGCAACCAGGACTGTAGTCAAATAGCTGACTGACAGATCAGCTATTCTTCAGAGTGATTTTAGTTACCAGAATATGATGTCAGACCTTGGCCTATGGTAACAATCTTCTGTGCTTCTGGGATCATGCAAAATTACTTTTAAGCTGCTCTAAATGGACAGATGAGGATTTTCCTTGACATGGAAGAATGGTATTGATTGATATTAAACATTGTATACCAACTACTTCTGGCTTGACATAGCAGGCTGTACTGAGGTTAATCTCTGTAGTGACTTGCTTTGCCGGGATCTACAAGTGCAATACACCCAGCATCAGGGGCAGTGGAAACAGTATTTCCATCATACACATGCTGAGCAAGCTCTGAAGGTGAGGAGCAGAATTTCCCTAATTCCTTTCTACATTTTTTTTTTCCTATCATGTGCAGGGTAAATGTTACCATTAACTGAAGGATGTAGGACAGACTGTAGCATGCAGACCCTCTCCAATGTCTTTCTCAATAGCAAGAGCCACCTTTCACCAGGGGTGTTTTTGGAACTGTATCTGTTGGTGGAGGAACCGCGTTTCTGGTGGTAGAATTGGAATCAGTGATGTGACGATGCAAAACGCAGGGTGATAGATTAAAAAAATATAGTGGGCAAGTTGTTAAGTCAGATCCTGCTGTGCAAACATACCAGTTTGTAGAGATTAGATTTATGAAGACTTCAGTAATAGAGGTACACTTCTTCAAGCCTAGTAATGGTTTCATGAAGCATACGCTTGAAGTTTTTCCATAGCTATTAAAAAAAATAAGCCTCTCTCCCCCAGACATACTCTCTTTTTTTTTTTTTTTTTCAGTAATTTTTAGTAGCTCTCTTCTAGATCTAAACATACTGGACTGGAGCCTTGAAAATCTCATTGCTGTTGCTGTAGGACCTGCTGCACACATTTGGAATGGAGCAACACTTCAAGCCATTGAAAGCATTGATTTGAATTCCAGTTCCAAATACATTTCATCTCTGGCTTGGATAAATGAAGGAACTTGCCTTGCAGTTGGCACCAGTGGTGGAGAAGTGCAAGTACTAGATAATTTACTTTTTTAGTCTTTCTCCGTTTTTAGCTGAAGTGACCACCGACGGCTTGATACTGATTTTCTTTTTTTAAGGAAACAAATGAAAAAGATTGTCTAAACTACAGAAGAACTCTGCTAGGGACAATATATAGCACTTCTTGTATCATGCTGCACCTTACTTGAATGGCTTAGTGACATCCAGTGTTACCTGTATGTAATGGAGCCTCTGAAGCCACTAAAAGCTGATGACAGAGACAATCAGATTTTTTTCCCACCAGTAATAGGAACACTTTCATTAAATTATTTTTCTCAGCACAGGCTATTTTTTCTTGTATATCTCTTGCAAAGATCACTCTAGTGATCAATACCTTAAGAACTCAATCCAAAACTCTCCTTATGGATTCACCCAAGAGAATTTGACTTCAGTCTGATTATACACATATCTCTCAGCCTGCTGTTATAGGACAGTCCTATTAAAAGATTTCTGTGCAACTTCAGCTGAGATGCTAGATAATATGGAGATCTGCCTGAGTCAGCAGTCTGACCGTACTGAAGGCCAGTGCTTTGAAGTATGGACTTCCGAATACTGACATGTAAATAAATAGCTTTAAACTCAGACATGTGCATTCCCTTCAATCCTCTCTGACTTTGGCATCACTTGATACAGGTTCCAAAATTTGGAAATGCTCCTTGTCTTGTGGAATAAATGAGCTTGTGGTTGTCCATATGTCCAATCAGAACTGGGCGGTGGTTTACTTGCAGACTGGAGCAAATGAAGAGAATGAAAACATTTTTTTCTTTTTGTTGTTAAGTTTGTATTTCTCATGTGTTTGGCAGCTGTGGGACATTGAAACCAGAAAGAGGTTGAGAAATATGTTTGGTCACTTGTCTGTAGTTGGAGCTCTGAGCTGGAATCATTATATTCTGAGCAGGTGAGTGGTATAGTATATTCCCAGAAAGAGTGCTGCTGCTTTACTTAGACAAATGTCCCATTCATTTTAGCTGTTGTCCTTGGCTTTGCTCAAAGATGATTTATCCTGTCCTTCTGCTTATTGGCCATCTCAGAAAATATATTTAGATTTACTGTATGGCAGGAAAGAGGCCAAAGGGGATTTAGCCTGCCTCTTTGGTCTCTGTTTCTTACTCTCCTTCCAGAAAACTCATCACTTGCAGAATTTCAGTAGGATATGGAGGCTGTGGCCCTAGTTTTGTGCAAAGCCTGGGCTTGAAATGATGGTATCTCCAGTGGATCTGAACTCCAAAAATCATAGCCTTCCCCATGCCAGCAAGAGGGCAAATAGTTTAGACTATCCCTCTATTGATAGAAAGACTGAATGTCTCTTTTCAGATGTCTAGCAAAACAGAACTGTTAAAGAGTTACACACCTCTACCTGTGTATCTGCAAGCCAGCTCATTGCTATCCACAAGCCAAGGAGGATTTAAGTGGTTGACCTTTGCTTTGCCAAGGGTGAATTTTATACCAGCTGGTGAATATTTTATATGTAGGGATCATGGGGACTCAGATGAGAAAGATGAAAGTGTACACTTTTGTGGATTTTTTGTTTCAGAACTTTGACTTACGCTTGAAAGGTCTGAGGGGAGATTTGTTTATGATGGATGCTTCCACAATTTTAAAATCATAATGATAGTCTTCTGGTTTACTTAAATGCAGAAATAGTAGCAAAGGTGGACTGGCTTCATTATTAAACTCAAACCCAGTATATCTGGATAGGAACACAAGAGGTAGTTTTATTTAGATTTCACAAGATGCTCTGGCTTTTGATTGGTTTAGGTCTGCTAGGTGGAGTGAGGTACAAGGATACCAGCTAAACAACCAGTTAATAAAATGCTGTTGCTGGAGCAGGTACACTGGGTGTCTTAAGTTACAAGGATGCAGATGGAACATCCTGCCAATGCCAAGTGGCACAATCCTATTACAGTAAGCATTAGTTTCAGTTTGCATTTCAGCTTGACCAAAGGAGTAAAACCAACAGAAACTTAAATTACAGTTCTCTCTCAGTAGAAATTGATCATAAAATTTAGCATAACCTGTGTAGTTAGGGTTGACAGATTAGGTTGAGATAACATTTTTTTCTCTTGCTAGGTTTGAAACTAACCAGTTCATTCTAACATTAGAGAAGAGCTATAAAATATCTGTATAAGGAGAAAAAAAGATGTGGAATTAATATTCATTGTTACTAAAATAAGAGCAGTATTCTTACAGTAAACTTCACTGTGGACAATTGATACTTTGGGATTACATGCTAATTCCTGTGGTTAAAAATAGTCCAACACCACATTGTCATGAATCTGTTGTAATACAATATATTAACCCATCACAAAATTTTGGGAGTTTGTCTTTAGGAATACAGATGCCATCTTCAGTGTTAAAAGCAAATAATTCTGATTTCTTTTATGCCAAGTGGAAAAGTGTGCTTTCAGCTAGGATTCTCAGGAGCCCAATTCATTCCCACTCATACCACTAGAATTACTGAAAACTTTAATATGGCCAACACTGGCAATTCAATTCTGTTTCTCTTGGTGGGTTGGGTTGACCTTGGCTGGACATCAGGTGCCCACCAAGGTGTTCTAGTCACTCCCCTCCTCAGCAGGATGGGGGAGGGGAGAAAATAAGATGGAAAAAAACCCATGGTTTCAAGGTAAAGGCAAAAGCAGACTGTGTGTGGAAGCAATGGAAAACAAAAGATTTATTCTCTACTTCCCATCAGCAGGCAATGTCCAGCCACTTCCTTCAGAGTAGGGCTTCAGTATGCAGTGGTTGCTCCAGAAGACAAATGTCAATAATGAATGCCCCCTCTCCCACCCTCCTTTCTCTTAGCTTTTATTGCTGAGCAGATGTCATATGGTATGAAATATCCATTTGGTCACTTTGGGTCAGCTATCCTGGTTATGTCCCCTCCCAAGGTCTTGCCCACCCCCAGCCTACTGGTGATGCTGTGCAGCCACTGCTCAACCATAGCCAAAACACTGGTATGTTATCAACACCTCTGTAGCTACCAATACAAAGCCCAGCATTATGTGGGCTGCTGTGGGGAAAATTAACTCCGTCTCAGCCAGACCCAATATACTTAATTAGATTTTCTGCTTATTATGTAGTAGGAGAAATCTATATAAATCTTCAGGAGGCAAATGATGATGCCTTTGCACACAATGCACATATTCCTATCATATTTTCATAGATACTTTACATGAAGATGTGCTTAATATTCACTGGAGCACTGCTTGGTTGGAGTCTTTCATGCTTTTGTGAACTTCAGGATCTTGGCAGGTCCATAATACAAGCACAACCGAATGGTGTTTCTTGCAGTTAGTCAGTTTTGTGACTGCATTTAGAGCTTCCACATCAATGAACTTGCATCTGAAAATCTTTAAGAGTCAGTATGGTAATGTCTCCAGTCATTATTACCTTAAATTAATCTGTTGCAGTAATGTCAAATATCTGTTTCTCAGATACCCAGAAAGATGCTATTGAACTTGCTGATTTTTTCAGTGTCATCATCATAGTTGGAAGTGTGAATTTCCAGCAGGAAGTTTTGTCATAGGTTTAATATAGGTCATATCCTTAGAAAGGCAGGAAAAGAAAATGTGCTGCAAGATGTTTTCAGTATTTTCAGTTCAACTCTACTATGGATGTGTAAAACCCCTACCTGGTAGCTAAGCTGTAATAGGAGCTGTGCTTCTAGGCAGGGTATTTCTTCCTTTCTTTGGCAGTCTGATGATAGTGGATGTAGAACCATGCATCCATTTCCTAACAGGCAATTAGTGCAACAGAGTCAAGCTGTGCAGATTTTCTTTAAGCCTGGAGTTTGAAGGAGAAAGAAGACAGGGGAAAGGACAGAACCAAAAACTACACTGTTACATGCTACTAAGCCCTTTCCTAGAGCAGTGCAGTTTTACATTGCCTCTTTGTTGGGTGTGAAGTCATATTTGGCCTTGTCAAAAATCATCTTGCAAAACGATTTTTCATGAAGAACAGGAAATAGTTTACATTTAATGGCTTAACAGTTGAACAGATTAGTGACATACAATGCAATATATCTTCAAGGAAATGAAAGTCATGACAGGGAACAGGTACTCTGCCTGGCTTGAACTGAGCAGCTGTTTGGCTCTTTTCTCGTCAGCCACCTCTACAGTTAGGGTGGTGCTTTTGATTTTTTTTTTTACTGCAGTACTGTTGTTCAGCGGACACATTTCACTCTGATGTGGTTTGAAACCACTGAAGAAACATCCGTGTGATGATGTATCTTGTCTCTTTAACATTAAACCCATGCTGTCTTTTTTCATCTACAGTGGTTCACGACTAGGATCTATTCATCACCATGATGTTCGGGTTGCTCAACACCATGTTGGGACACTTTGCCATAACAAACAAAGCATTTGCAGCCTGAAATGGTCACTAACCAACCAGTTGCTGGCAAGTGGATCCAGTGATGGTATATTGAATATCTGGCCTAGTGACCCCGGTGTCAAATTGCAGTCACAGCCACTGAAAACCATACCTCATTCCTCAGCAGTTAAGGTATATGGAGAAAGAATGTCTGCTTTTCTGTATTTGCTCTTGTGAAATCACATTGTTGATGTGGACAGTTAGGGAATTTTTCAAATCATCTCACTGATACCTAGTAATTTCTTCTCCCTGTCTGTGATGCAGTTAATTTTAAGATCAGTTCTCCTCATTCCAAGTCACAGAGAAGTTTGCTAGGACTTTGATTAGGAAATTTTACTGGCTTAGTAGGCCTTTGTAAATATAATGCCGAATAGAAATAAAATTTGCAGCATTCTCTCTGCCTTACACAGGAACATTTGGTGACACAATGCTTACAAGTTAACAACATCTTTCAATTTTTTGAGTTTTGGAAAATTCTCTCTGCTTCATTTAACTTAAATAATGTTTCTTTTGCACTCCTGCACATATTTTCTTGTAGTTGCCTGTAGCAAATAGACTGAATTAGGAAACTGGAAATGAGACAATGAAGGTTCTTACTCTTTATAAAGTCACAGTCTATGTGGGAGAGAGGACAGGTATTAGCAATAAGAGGCAGATGAGTCTAGCATTTGTGAGCTGTTTATCCTCCCCAAAGAGTCTGAGTCGGGCCAGAGGAGTTTATTGAAACAGGTGAAACTGAGTTCTTAGTAGCTTTTCTTCAGGTAGAGTCTGGGCCTTAGGCATATCTTGAAAATATCTCAGAAGAAACCAGGTCTCTTGTTACCTGTGTAAGTCACGTTGCGTAGGCTTCTGTGGTGGCTTGGCTTAGGCAGTAAGACCGTCCTGCTGGGTTCTTCTGGTACTGAGATGTGAGTCTGTGGCCTATGAAGGCCCTTTTGAATGTGTGTGGGACACTGTGGACTACTGTGAAGCAATGACAAGGAAGCAGCATTTGGAATTTTGGGATCCTGAATTGCTGTGTGTGTACATTCTGGGTGCTTCTTGCAGTTCATGTTTCCAACTAGACTTTTAAGCAAAAAGACTGTTTTTCCAGCTAACTTCCTAGTCTATTCTGGCAACTGTTTTCTTTTATTTAGGCTATGAACTGGTGTCCTTGGCAGTCCAAAGTCCTTGCTACAGGGGGTGGAATGAAAGATGGGATTTTGCGTGTCTGGGACATAAATCGTGAGAAAATAATCCAAAGTGCAGCTACAGATTCTCAGGTGAAATGATGAAATGTCTGCATGCTTTTTGTATAGCTGTGCTCATTTGGCAGACTCACACTGATTTTGAGGGTGGTTCTGTGGTCAGAGGAACAGCAGGATTTTCTCTAGATGTGCAATTGTGCTGCATTTGGCACTGCAGTATGTGACTGGCCTCGGAAGCAGTTTGTTGTTTCTCATTCACCACTTCTGTCTCCACATAGAAGTGATTGAAGAGGAGGTGGTCTTGCAGCCAGACGCTTCTCATCATCTTTTTCCTTATTGGCAATAATAGTTTTGGCCAAAATTCTTAATGTAGAGAAAATGTTGAGGGGGAGGGAAAATTCCCAGAGTGCAGGGGTGAGCAGAGGTGTAAGAGTCAGAGGGCAAACATCTGGAGTTCGAATATTAGGAGACAGAGGAACAGATTCTGAGCTGGAGTAAAGCAGCATAACTTGGTTTTCCTGGAGCTATTACAATTTAGCTGAGGGTGTGTTTGAAGGGCTTTGGTTTTATACTAATAAGCTGTTACCACATTTAGATAGGACAAAAAGACGACTGTACTTTGCAGTGTTGTAAGGAATGAAGTGATCCTTCTAAATAAAATATTCTGCCGGGACTGTTTCTCAGTAGCTTGTTTAACATTTCAGATCTACTGAGGGGTATATGTTGACTCTTTCTGAAAACTAAAGCAGAATTCTAAATTGCAATAGATTTGTTCCTTGCTCTGGTTACCCCAAACGAGTGAAATGATGACTGGACAAGGCCTTCCTGGAAATCAGATGAAAATATGGAAGTATCCCGTGCTTATCAATTCATCAGAACTCTATGGCAAGTATTTCAGCTAATAGTTCTATTTCAGTTTCTGTCTAATCAGTGTGTTTTTGCAAGTGAATACCTTATGTATTTACGTAAAAAAAGTTAAAAGAGCAGTCACCTACACATCCTCCCTCTGCTGCACACATGCATTCATGTGTGCAATCCTGATTCATGGGAATGTAAAGGTTGACTTCTTAAGATAGTAATATAAGTTGCTTCTGTAAAATTCCTTGGTTTTAATGATGGGATTCTTTCCTGTAATTTCTAAGGCCATCCCAAGTGCAGGACTTGGATTTCCACTTCTTCCTAAGGTTTACTAGGCCTGGATTGAGTGTGCAAATGTCAGGTTGCTTCAATATATTCTTGGCTGATGGCCACCTAGATAACACAAACTAGATGTGGCTCTTTGATTTTGTAGCTTATCGTACAAGGATACTGAACTAGCTTCCAAACGATGTTTGAAATAAATCTCCAGGTGTTATTTAGAGCTGCCTGGGTTTTAATGAATGATTTTGTCTGTGAAGCAATGAGGTGCAGCGTGTTTCCTTTGTACCATGCTGACAGCTAGAGGTAAGTGGAGTTTCCTTGCAGTTCTGTGTTGGTCGATGATGCTATAGGGCTATATTACACAGAAAAGTTGTTCCATGCTATTAAGCTTTCTTATTTCTGATGCTTGCTGTCACTCCTATCCATTAAGTTTTACTTGTTTCAGTGTTAAGTGATATAATAGAAGCATCTGAAGTTAAAGGAAAATAACAAAATCTTTGCACACTGCCTGTAGTTTCCCAAGTATGGTTATTTGTTTACACTCACTGACAAGATATGCCCAAAGAAGCTTTGGATTTTGAACCTGATGGCTGATATTCACAAATTCATTTTGTACACTGTTGCTACATTTGAAGGCATTTATTAAATTCGTGATTTATTAAATCCTAACTATATGGGGATGCTCTCCTTGGAACCGGGGACTTGGCTTCAACACTAACCTCTAAGAGGAAAGTACAGGAGAGTCAAAACAAAGATGGGTAGAAGAGACATAGGTGGATCTGATTGCACGTTATCCTTGTGTAATGCAGCTTGTCTGTGTTGCTTTTCCTTCCTTACTCTACCTCATTTATGTACAGCTCTTAAGGTAATGTCTTGTGATGTTCTAAGAAATGATCTGGATAGTGACATAATCATTAGTCTTAATTACTCTAGCTTGCAGTTTCTCAAATCTTTTTAAGTCTTGAATATACTATTTGAAATGAAACCTAGATTTAATCTTATATCTGAGAATAGCATATGGCGTAAAGCATTTACCATATAAGTCAAATGCATTGGCAATTTGGTGAAGCTGGAGGGTTACTTATCATCCTGTTTCCTATTGAGTTTACTTATCTGCAAGAGAAACTAATTTTTATGAACAAAAATACCAGGTAATTGGTACACAGTTATATTCCTGCTTATGAAAGACTCTTAATACCTTACTATTAGCAATTGAATGTTGGAAGAAATTGTGAATGTATCAAAATATGTTCGGAAAAAAATACTGTGATGGATGATTGTGAGAAGGTTCTAAGTCAGCCTTAGATGCCCTTAATCACATGAGTTTTACACGCAAAGCAGTGAACAGATAAATCATAACTGAATCTCATTGTTTAATCCTCCTGCAAAATGCAGAAGACCTCAGCTAACAATGAAGCACCATCAGCTACTGTTGGGTACTTTAGTAATTGAGGTTGTCTATTACTGAGCATATTCAGAACAGAATAACAACTGAAATTAACATTTTTATAGTATTGACTCCATTTTTGAGATACTTCTTATAGAACTATTAATGTACTAGAAAAACAGATTCATTTGGTATGTAAATGCCCTGCCCTTGGAAAAGTTACAGTAGATCAGAGAAAACATACAAGCTAACAAAATATGTAATTTCTTTGAAAAATATCTGAATGTGATCTTGAAACAATGAAATAACACCAGAAAAACTCCACTCAGGAAACATGGAAATTAATAATTTCAACTCTACTGATTTCTCCCTATTCCCCTTTACTTCTTTTGACTGAAACTATTAATCAAATTTTGGTTACTGTTGTGGATAGTTTTAGGTGTCTCCAAAGAATACGTATCCAGCACTTCCTGTAAAGTCATTAGAGACACTAAGTGGAGACAGTGTAAAAAATTTGCTGAGTTGTAAACTCATGGTTTTAAATATTGACAAAGATCATGTATACTTCAATAACTTGAGAAGGATCAAAGCCTGAAAATTAATCTCTGCTGAAATAATTGAGTGGTGGTGTCAAAATTCTAGTCACAAAGTTTAAGAGGGACACATGCTACTCAGCACTAGGACAGCAGATACTTGATTTTAGTCACAGTGGCTCCAGAGAGCCATAGTAGCAGTTTCTCAAAGTTAAGGTAGGCTGTCCATCTGCCACAGTCCTATGACTCTTCATCAGGTACCATTGTGGTAAGTACCACAGTTTCAGAGGGCTTTATAGTTCCTCACATCTTTATCCTCATAAAATTACTTTGAGCTAGAGAAGTTCTATCATGTTATGTCCATGGAGAACTCAGGTACAGATCATGGGAGGACATAGGTCACCTACATTCATTAAAGTTGGTCACCCAAGATTTCATACCTTCACACTTCCTTTTAGGATGTGGTTCATCTGTTCTGTTTTAGATGAGATACCCTATGTCTCGGAAGTTTATTTTTTCCCCTTGGGTGACAAGCTTAGCTGTATGATCGTCAGTAACTCACCCAATCAGAGAAGCTAATGGCTAATAACTTGGAGTAAAAAAGCTTCTAATTTTTCATACCCCTGCGTGCTTAAAAACCTCATGGGTTTGCTTAGCATTGACATTGTGCTAGATGATACAGGATGACTGTGGCAGAGCAGTGAGGTAAATAAAGGTCACAACAATCTCAGTTTAGTACTAGATTCTTTTTGCCTTCAGATCAAATTCAGTTGCTTCTGCTGAGGGCGATTCTTATATAACCAGGTTAATGAGTTTTGTACGTTCTTTGTGCTGCTAGCTTCTGGCCTTCAGTGTCTAGCTCCCAAAGTTTATTACAACTGCAGACAAACTCAATATACAATTCCAATAGATTATTTAGTGGGATCACTGTTAAAATGTCTCCTTAACAGTAATAACTGAGCAGCTGGAGACACTATCTCATTATTGTTGGATCAGCTGCAAACTGTCTGTGAGACATGTGCAGCCAGATGGGAAAGCTCAGCAGTGAGACACATTACCAAACAGAGATGAGACTAACGTTGTAAATACATGGAGAATCAAGGGTTCAGGTTCAGTGTCCTTCTCTGACAGAAATGTCTTGTCAATGTGGTGCAGCCCTGGCAGTTAAAGCCTTGTCCCTAATGAGAAAATACTGCCTTCAGTTCTTTCTTAATGTGAAAATATTCTATAGATAATGCTATCGCTTCCTACATCTTATGCAGCATATTTTGCTGCTACAGTAAAAGTGGAACAAGCCATAGTGTGGGTGGGAGTGGTGAAAGTGACTGGCATAATCAGTGTAGAATTGTAATGTATCTTTATTTTTTTTGTATGTATTTTATTTTACAGGTCACAAAGGGAGAGTCCTGCATATGGCCCTGAGCCCAGATCAGAAGATGCTCTTTTCTGTTGCAGCTGATGGAATAGCTTGTCTGTGGAAATGCTATGGGGGAGAGCAAGCACAGCAGCAAGACTTTTTCTAATGGTTATTTGAGCTCATTCTTGTGACTTCCTTTCCTTGAAAGCAAGTGATTCAATGTATTTAGTCTATTCAATAATTCAAAATATGTGTGTTCCTTCCAGTGGAAACATAGCAAAAGATAGTACAATTTTTTTCAAGAGAAGGCAGTTTTCTCCATCAGTCCATCATGTGAAATGTTAGTATCTTGTCTTACTTATCCTAGAAGAAAAATACTCTTAACTCTGAAGAAAAACATCGTATTTATTTTCATTAAATTTGGCAAGCATGGAGGGAATCCACCCTGTGTCAAATGGCAGCATAAAGTTTTAGGTCCTGCTTTTAGCTATGATTCTTGTAAGTAATTTTCCATCATCTTAGCATCCCCATTGGGAACCACATGCCAATTTATCTAAGTTGCCTTGAATCATTCAAAGGCTAGAAGCAGCAGAGACCAGTGCAGGGGTCTGTATTGTTCTATATATCACATAGATCATGGTACAGAATCTGTCTAAATATGTTATAGAGATCTGTGTTAAATATGTAACTGTAACTAAATATGGCTGATTTTTTGGGAAGTCTTTATTATTTTTATAGTGGTAGTGATAACTAGCTTAATTAGAAAACTATCTTTATTGAATTTTTAATTGTTTCCTTAAACTCACCAGGTATTTTTGACAACGATTGAAAATATAAATAATTGCATAATAATAGAATTATTATATAGTAGAATTATTATGCATAATTATGTAATCAACTGGTTAATAAGCCAGATGGACATAATGAAAGAAGCATGCTGTTTGGATCAAACACAACAGTTAGTTTATTCTTTCATTAAGGATACCAGTTTAATTCTGGGTGTCAGCGAACCTGGCAGCTGTCACCCTCTTACAAATTTTATTTAGTGCTTACAAGGACCAAACCTCTTAGACTTTAACAGGCTTGCCTGTTTAAGACTTGTACACTGTCAACAGTTAAGTCAGGATGTCAGAATTGGTCTTCCATGCTATTCAGCTGCAACTCAGTAGTGCTATACAAAATGTGTTCTTATCTACAGATACCTTAAGAGCTTTATTAGGGCCAAGAGGTAATGATTCACTCTTGCATTTGTATCTTAAAAGCCCTGTGAGCTCAGAAACTCATATTGTTTGGATTTTTATTTTTTTTTTTTTCTGGAGATTTATTTAGACTATTTCCTGTAGTTGGGGAAGATTAGGGGAGCAGAGCAGTGTCAGCCCATGGAAAATTACTCTGTGATCATATGCATGAAAAGAGATAGGCAGTGTTAACAGGGGCACAAGTGTCTCTGGAAATGAATGTGAAACTGTCATGTCTTTAGTTCTCATCATTTTTAAAACCTCATCTTCTGCTGTTCATAAATCACGTGGTTGCTAAATTTATATCTGGAAGGTTGAGACCACTCATCTTTTTTACCTAGTAAGATGTTAATTTACAATAAATCTGCTACTAAACTGTTGGTTTCTGATGTCTTCTTGTGTGGTCTTCAAGACGGGTTAGAAAATGGGAATGTTGATTATCAATTGAGAAATCACTACCAAGAAGCCAAAGTCTAGGAATGGGAAATATCCTGTGCCGGTCTTCTAATATGAGCATGTTTGTTGCAGCAGACTTTATCAAATATTTACCAGCCAATTAAATATTAAAAATAGTATTTTAAATAATTTGTTTTAAAAAATGTTTAAAATATTTTTTTCTCTTTTCAGTGGGGAAAAAAGTGGAATGAATCTGTTTACTCCCACATTTTTTGTATTCTTCCTGAAATTCTCTCTTTGCTTTGAAAGTACCTAAATGGTATTGGTTTGCCAAATATAGGAAGAAATGTATAACACAGGATGGGAGGCTGTGACAGGGAAGGAGCTGGTCACTACTGAAGCCAAGCATATTCTGTTGGATGCTCAACTGTCAAAATAAGAAAATACCTTTCTTTCAGACTAAGAAGTGCTCATTTCTTAGTTAATTATGTTTGTTCATTATTGAGTGGTCAAACTGTATTGCCTCAGAAGTACTTTAACATAATGTCTAAAAGTGGGAGAAGTCACTTATTCCAGTAGAACTAACCAAAACCCGATAAATATGAGAGAATCTTGTATGTGTGACCTGTAGCTCTATTCTGTGACCACGTCTGAGAAAGCATTTAAGCATGTGTTTAAATTGCAGACTGTGACTAATCTGGAGTGAAATTAAACATATACTGGAGTGCCTTTTCTGGATGTGCTTCTTTTCTAGATAAGCTTCTTTACTGGCAGTTTCTTTCACATGGTAAATTTCTGTCTTTCTGTAATAGGAATCTGAGGACTTGAGTAGGCAGTGTGATTCTGTTTCACTAATCTTTTGCAGGTAATGTTGCTGAATACTTGCAGGTATAGAGAGTACAGTTGCTGAAAGTATAGCATTGTTCTTGCATAGCTGCCTCATTCTGCTAGCATAGAGGTTTTAACATACGAAGTCTTGGGCAAAGTGTGAAATCCTAACTTCTGCCCAATAGAACATGCATATTTTTAGCTTATTGCCTGTTACATGCTTGTTCAGGCCCAGTCGAAGGCAGAAATCAGAACCAACTTCTAAGAGGTCAGCTTGTTCTGCACCTGAGATCTATATGCACTAAAGGCTGAGTTGTCAGAGGTGGCACAGAGGATTAAGTAAAATTTAAGTTGCTTAAACTCTTGCCTTCATCCCTACAGTCCTGTCCAGGGTGGAGCACTGTGCAATACACAGAATCCAAAACTTTGGGACAAAAACAATTTTTGCAAGATTAAAAACTTCATTGCCCATCCATCCCATGTATAGCTATGTGACAAAATGTCTGTCTTTAATGCAGTGAAGTTGATTAAAGGAACTCAGTCTGAGGAATCCTTTTGTCTTCACACATAAATGCACTAGTCTGTAGCAGACAGTCCCCTGTTTTTCAGCCATTGTTTGATGTGATTTGAGGCTACCTACTGTGGTGGTGCCCCACCCCCCTACCCCTCCTGGGCCACTCAGTGGTTAATGCCATTCCAACCTGAGAAGGTAAGGACTGCAAATGACAGTGAACCAGAGTGCTAAGGCACCCCATTGATGAGCCTTGCTCCTGCTCTCCCTATCACTTGGGAACAGCTGTAACAGCCCTTCACCCCTGACAGCCCAGTAAGCCTGTACCTGGGATGTGGCCAAAGGAGAACAGTAACAGAATTGCACAGCCATCAACCCTTGTGCAGCTGGTGGAAGACACCAGCATACTTCATTGTTCGAGCTGGGCCAGAGTGAAAAGTACCTGACAAAAGGCAGTTATCTTGGACCCTATAAATAGCAACCCCAAGTGAGACCCTTTGAGCTCTCCTGGGCTGCAGCAGGCCTGTGACCAGCATCTCCCCTGAGCTGGGATGCCTCTCAGGTACCAAAAACCTTAAGGCACCATCCACGGAGCTGACGGGAGGCCAGGACGAAGTCGAAGTCGACAAGTCTCAGTTATGGCCCACTGAGGAAAGATGATGCATTGTGAGTGTTTACTCTAAACTCGAGGAGGGGGAAATTTTAACTTTGAGATAGCTTCTCTTTTACCCACTCCCTCTCTACTTCCCGATATGTTTGGGTATACACAGTTATTTTCCCAAGTGTGGGTGCATACGTATTTCACCGAATCCAAGTGCTTTCTGTCTCTGTGTGTGTACATCTTGTGTTTGTGAATGCATACATGTATTGTTTTAAGGTACTGTATAGTAAGTTAGTGTGAATCTTGTCATCTTCAGATCTGTAATTAAGTGTAGTTACAGTTTTAATTGTAATGTATTTTACTGAATTTGTATTTTACTGAATTATTTTGTAAATAAATTGGTTAATGATTAAGTACTGCTAATCATTAATAAATCTTGATTTGCTGCTAAATAATTATTGTGTTAATATTTCCATCCCCAACATCTACATAAATGTTGCATTAGTTTGCGAAATGCAATTTATACCTGTTCATTTTCCCCACAATGAGGAGAAATTGTTACGTTCTAGATGTCACAATGACATAAAATGATCATAACATTTTTCTTATCTAGTACATAAACTTGTATGGGTTTCATCCCATAGTGGTGGAGCTGTACTGGGCATGGGTTCATGCCTCTTGATCAGAGAAAGTCCCCACTTAGATGCAAACTCAGATCTATCTTGCTTCTGCTTTTTTCCACTACTGGTGGTGGTGACAGAGGCTTGAATGTTTTGTTTATCATGTAAGTGCAGTTTGACCGTGTAATTTTGCACAATTCACTAAATGACACTAAAAAAAAAAAAGGGGTAGATCCTAAATTTCAAGCTATAGGGGGAAGGCTGCACATTTTTTCCTGCACATTTCTTCATGCATTGTAAACTTCTTGGTCAGAACCTCTCCTCACCTTCCTGGTCTCTTAAGGTTCTGCAACACTTGGGTTAGAACTACTGTATGAAAAATAGAGAAACACTTGAATGATAGGCTTTGAATGTTGCCTATGACTTCCAGGGAAGAGGAAGAAGGAGACCAAAGACCAGTAAGATGAAAAAAATGCTATAGCAGGATGAAAGAAAGTGAAAAAATGGGCAAAAAGGAAAGAAATTAAGTAAGCCTAATGTATGGAAGAGTGAAATTGCCCTAGGTGATCAATTGTCTTGAAGATCAGCTACAGATTTTTCACTAGATTTATAAGGAAATTTTTATTTTCCAAAGGTTTTCAGAATCAGTTCTTTCCTAAGCAAGGGTTTAGTAGTTTTCAAGGATAGAACATGTCTGGACGTGTCTTACATGTGTTTAAAGACAGAGTCAAAGCTACCACTTTGGGTGTCAGCACCAGTCAGCAGGACAAATTCTCCTGTCAGTTTCACTGTTGCAATCTTCCTTGTTGGGAATCCTCTCTGTTCTTGCTTTGCTTCTGTGTTTCTGTGTGTCTCTGTGGTTGTTTGTGTGCTTGTTTGTGTGTTCAGCCCAAGAGTCAGAATAAACATTTAAGGAATAAGAATACTGAATGTGAAAAGTCCTGACTTTTTAATGTTTGTAATGAACAGAAAACATAAAAGATGTTCGGCATCAAAACTTTCAGTAGAGATCCCTGTAGTTTAGGCCCTCTCCCTCCCCAGCCTTCATTATTCCTCTATGACAAAACTACTGCTTCTTCTCAGCAAGATCAGGTGAAGTCAGTTGTATAAAAAAGTCTATATTTTCTCATGTGGTCTTTGGAACTGGTGTTTAATTGCTCATGATGAACCGAGAAATAATTTTTAAATTAAGATTGATGAAAGGTTTCTCCACCGTTTGAATGTCCTCTGATTTTGCTTAGCTAATGCCTACTTCCAGATAAAAAAAACCCCAAAGCAACCCAGAATAAAACCAAACCCTTTTTGCGGTGTTCATGGCATTGAAAATGCCAAAGACTGTTAATACAGAGACGGGCAGAAGGTTTTTTCCCAGTAGGTCTGTTTGCTATTTGACAAATGGTGGTTGAAACACTTAAAAATTTCACTGCTTATCTGAAACGGCAGTAGTGGCATCATAAAATTAACACTGTTTTATGTTATGAACAGTGCTTTATCATACCGATACTCCAGCTGAGACTCTTTCTGTCATTTCTCTGGAGGATGGTTTTTCAGCTGATTTTTTAACATAATGTGGTGATCTTGGTGCATTCTGCAGACACATTGCACATCCAAAACATTTTGTACACAGGCTATCTGTACTGCAACATATGGGGCTTTCCACATAAACTGACAACTGCAAGCAGCAGATTTTTATTGCCATATCTTTATTAAATGCAAAGTACATAAATGAATGAAATCTAAAGTTTTCAAAAACAAGACAGGTAGGAAATGCACACTTCTTATGTCCCACAGTCAAATGCAGTTGCTGAAACTTAATTTGCTGAAGCTTACCTGTCCCCTACAGCTGTTAAATCAGGAGCTCTGCTGCAGAGAAACTAGCAAGTTTTTCAGGTGTTTGGACTTGCACCTAGCATCTCACTAACTTTCAGGGTTATTTGCAGAAGTGCAAATACAGAAGAGTGCAGTATATACTTGACATGCAGTGAGGACACAAGCATCTTGAGATTAGATTTTTGGTCAGAATTACTCATAGGGCTCAGACTGACATGCAACACAAGAATGTTGGAATCCTGAGTCACAAATACCTGTCAAATTAGTCCATGGCTGACAGTATAAGCTACAAATGCTGTTGTAGGAGAGCATTGTGTTCTGACTGAATTAAGATCACATCTGTCCTGAAAAGAGACATACACATTTTCATCTACAAGGACATCAAGCTGCTAAAGTTCAGTGGGAGAATACCTCGTTTACCATTATAATGAAGCTATTTTTGACAGCATATTTCAAAACTAGATACTGTTACACAAGTACCAAGTAGGAAATCACTTGGTCAAAACCCAAGCTATTAGGCTCCCCTTATGGTTTTCCTTATCCACTGAAGGTATTGCTTTGTGAGTCGAGTGTAGACACCAGGGCCATCAACAGTACCACACTTGTTTGCCTTCCCAAAAGCAGTAATGCCTCTCATCACATTATTGCATCTTAAAGGTCCGCCAGAATCCCCCTGGAAAAAGGGAAAAAAAATTGTCATTCAAATTTAGAAAAGCTAAAAAAAAATCATTCTTTTAAATAAATTTTGCATCAGTTGCATCGAGGAAATAAAAATATAGATACTGCTTTTGTGGATTTATTCTTCTTCCTCCTTGCAAGATAAGATTTTCATTAGCAAAAAAATAAAAAAAAAAAAGACTTCAATCTGATCTTTCATGTGTGAGTAATGGGGACTGAATCTAGCTCAGTGCTAGGGAATTGGCAGTCCTTTTGAGTATGAAAAGAAAAAGCTGGAATCTTTCCTCCTGAAAAGCAGAATGTCTCTAGAAATTGTTATGTTTTTCATAACTTTGTTTCAATATTTAAATCTTTTAAAATGTGGTAGTTCTCACACAATTGTGCATTTGACTTGGGATCCAGACAAAATGCTTTTTAATCCTCAAAACCTGTTTTCAAAGCTTTCTATCATCAGAGAAGTTGTTCCACTGAGGTTATCTGCTTGAGAATGGGATCGTAAGCTATTTTGTGGAGATTCTTCTATTAAAATAATTTTACTGAAAAAGAGAATAGCTATCTGCCATGCCTGGATAAAATCACAATATCCAAAGTCAGTGAAGGTGAATTTATCAATCAGAAGTTTTGATTTTAAGGTTTAGAAGAACAAACTTTGGTAAATTCACTGGTTTTTAATAAAATTCTTCATTGAACTGAAGAGAGGCAGAAATTATAAATGTGAAAAGCTAGTACTTATATTTTATTTTTAATAAAATCTATGTGCATATAGACAGTAAACACACTTACAAAACACGAGTCCTTTCCTCCTTTCTTAGCCCCTGCGCATATCATGTTGTCTGTTATAACAGGGTTGTTTCTATAATGCTGCTTGTCATTGCAGATTTGCCTACTGATGACAGTGATATTGACCTCCCTCAGGGTATCAGAAAACTTTCTCAGATAATTGTGAGTTTGTCCCCATCCTGCTACTGTGCAAGTTGTTCCTGGTTTGGGATCATCAACTGAAGTAGGCAGGGGAATCAGCTGCACAGCTTTATTAAGTCTTGCTCTTCCCTTAAGCTGTAAAAGATGCGGAAAATAGTTACTACAGGGCAGAGTTTAACCGTTGGATATTTTCCATTATGGTAATGGGGGATTACTGCAAATCCTTTTGAGACTCCTCAGTTCTTCGTGACAGAATTTATCTAATCAATGTAAGAATGACGAAAATGAATATTCTTCGTCTGATGAAAACCCATTTATCTTCTGCTGAAATATTAGCTCTAAAAGATACTCAATTATACTTCTCTGCCTCTCAGACCATTGGGAGGACACAATAGCAGTAATCACTGAAGGTGGCAAAATTGAGAATCAGAGAAGTCAGACATTTTTAATTAGAACTGTTTTTCAGACAGAACATCAGGGGTTTAAACAAAATTATTTCTATATGTGAAATACACTTATTTTTGTGGACAATCTTTATTCTTTCACTGAAAATCCAGAAACTGAAATATCTTGGTCAAGCTTCAGGATTTTTCTACTTCTAGCACAGGCATGCATTACAGGAATTGTTAATTGCCTTAGTTCCCAGTGTATCCCCAATTGCCCAGTCTGCTGGATTAGCAGACCAGATTATATCACCCCAGAAAAAAAGTCACCAGAAACTCCCTTGGCTCATTTCCCTCACAAGAAGGAAGAAACTGATACTTCGTAGGAGATGCGTATTCCATAACTGATGTGTAAGTCTATACCTGCAGAAGCATAATGTCGTTTTCCTTATGATTGGAACAGTAGTATGGATGGCGAATATATTTTGCAATCTGAAAAAACTGTTTTTCTTTTTCTCTTTTTTCCTGTGAATGAGCTCCAAGAATAACTCTCCCTCCTTTCCTGAGAAGAAAAGACAACATGGGATTCTTGCTATAACTTCATAATTCTTTGCTATTAAATGTGGTGCTATAATGTCCAGCTGCTGCAGAGTCTCTCTTCTCATGACTGAAAAGCAACAGTAATTTAGGAAAATATAAAAGATTACCCTGGTTTTGGAAGCAGTTAAAAAAATTGACTCTGTAATCAAAATTCTATCCTATTTTCAGCTTCCCAGGAGCATAGACAGGGTTCAGGTATTTGACTCTGAACCTACGCCTATTGTTTCCCTTTGGGAATGAATGAGGGGTGGATGCATTAGCCTGGCTGTTTTACCAGCTGTGCTCTCTGCTATTTGTGCTGAAAATTTAGGGCATAGCTCACAGCACTGTTAGTTCAGAGATCATAATGACTGGACTCAGTTGTACCATTGCCTTGCTGTAACACCATTTCAACACCATTTTCTGAGTCCATGTGAGACTACATCAGACTACAGGTATATAGCCGTTGATGGAAGAACAATGTATGTTACAGATGATTTGGAGAATATTCTTAGAGCACATGTGTAGGTTGACCCTCATTTGCTTCTTACTGTTGTAAACACAACCCCTAGAAAGGAGCTGCTCCTTTCCTTCAGCTCTTGCTTCTCAGCAGTTGGCTGAGCATCATTAGGTAATGATTTATTGTATATTCTCTTAAATGTGTTCTCATTTGGAAATACTCATTACGTTATGTTAATACCACAGCTTTTGGGCCCTATGGTCTCCTTATAGTAGGTCCCATATATCTCCGTGTTTGGATGGGGACAGGAGAGATGGATACACTTCTCTGATGCCTGTAGAGTCCAGTGATTCATTGGTCCTGGGAAGGCTGTTGACAGAGCACCTGTGTGAGGTCTGGCTCAGCAGCAGCTCCAGTCCTCCCTACAAAGGCAAGGGGTGGGATGTCATTTAAACCTCACATCTTGTCTTGCTGATGGACTCTGCAGGGCCAAGTATCCATTTGCATCTCGAGTCAGACAGGAAGATCAAAGGCTGACTGACAAGCCAACATATCTAGTAGAGCAGAGATCTGTCAGTGTCTCCTGTCATCTGTCTGGAGGATTTTTGCTCCTGTATAACTGCATGCTGTCTCCTTCTGTGGTAAACTGCATATCTTTTACAGAATAAAATGACAAGAATTTATTTCTGTTTTCTGAGCAGCTGTTTAGACTGGCTCATCCTCTGGCCTAGTGCACTGGTTCACTGAGAAAACAGGGATAAACCTTTTGCCCAAATTCACTACTTCAGTGTTGTTATTATGTGCTTGCATGCAGATAGAAACTTGCAAAATATCTTTACAGAAACAGTAAACATCAGTATACCTTGTTATATTACCTTTCACTCACCAAAGCACATTTGTTAATTTAAATTATAAAACACAATAATCAGAACATGATTGTGGTCATGCTAAATGCACAACCCACCAGGGATATTGACTCTCTTTCTTGAACAGAGACACCAGATACCCACTAAGAACAGTCTCTGAATCAGAGTCAGAACTTACACATTACAGTGGGCAGCTGTTAACACCCAGTCTTCCTTGATCAAAGCTCCTCCACAAATAGCTTTTCCATTTGATCCATTGATTAGGGCCATAAATGGTCTGGAGTGTGGTGCTACTTCATTTCCTCCAATGATATCCACACAGAAACCTAAAAATAAAAATAAGCCATAATACACACAGCTGGGCTAACAAATACTCTAAGACCCTCAAAGTCTCTTAGAAAAAACAGTTAAAGTAATTATGAAGTATATAGACACACAGATATGTATATATGTCACAGTATTAGTCTTCAGGGTAGACAGTTTTAAAATTGCTTAACAGTACTATTTTTGTATGCTTCATTGGAACCAAAATTAGATCAGTGAGGTGTGTTTTGACTAGAAAAACATCAAAGTATTGTTCTTGAACGGATTTATTTTGAAGTTCACTTCTATGTTTAATTTCTTAGTTTTCATTGTGAGTAACAACCTCTGATCTGCCACATGATAAATGTACACTATGTGACATATATAGTGTAAGTAACATTGCATGAATCTGTTTTTCAGAAAAACAGAAAATAACGAGATTAACGTATGTGTATGCCTCTGGAAAGAAAGGTCAAAAAATCATTATTTTAACTCATTGGAACTCCTCCAAATAGCCTGTCCTCTGCAGCTTTAATTCATACTACCCATTCATAAATTATGTTCTCTTTATGAAAGATCAAAACCATGCAGACAGTGGAAAAGAGCTGATAATAAGAACTCAATAATCATGACTATTTCCTTTACATTAATACATGTTGGCTTAACTGGAACTCTGTATGTCAGAATTTACCTTCAAAAGGATCGAATTGGGCACTTACCTCCGTGAACTACCAGGAGAATGACAGAAGCAGATGTGGACAAGTTGATGAAAGCTCCCATGATTTCTGTCTGGTGTTCCCCCCACTCTTTAATATATATATATCTATCTAAATGAAAAGGATGTGGGTTTTGTTTTTCCTCTTAAGGGTATTTGACATTGGTAACTATGACAAAGGCAAAAACCTCCCTAACAATGTAGCTTACAGCAGAGGTCTTAGTGAGAAATTGCATCATCTGTTGTGGTGTGAAGACAGGATCTGCCCCCCCTTCATGTTCTCTCTGTAGTGCTGGCAGAGAGCTAACATATGAGTATTGGGGCGAAACCGTGCAAGTCACTATGTGTCCAGTTACACAGTGGGACTCAGCTCACATAAATTTAGGCTTGACTCTGTTGCCCACATAAAGATGTATAGCTTCATTCTAGACACCCCAAGTGGCCTCCAGATCAGAGATGAATTCCAGTCCATTCCTCATTGAAGAGTTATCTCTGCTGTTCAGGAGCCTTTCAGGGCCAAGGAATGTCATGTTTGTTCCTTTCAGCATCTGATCCTACCCCCTTAGCTTTGCACTAATTGGGTAATTGTTGATGATTTCTCTGAAGAAGGCAGATGTGGAACTATTTTTGGAGACTGCAGAGGTCTTTGTCACTGCAAAACCACACCAAGTTTGTAATTTTATTTTCTTCCTCACTACCTGCACCTCCCCTGTAACTATCAGCAGTTTGTAGCATTGACGTTCTTTTTTTTTTTTTTTTTTCAACCTTGTCCCAAACACAGTATCACCAGGTATCATAGGTACCATTCTTTCATTTACCACTTATAAATAGCTGCCGAAGTCTGATTTTATGATATTTTAATTAGCAGTCTTATCTTGTTGAAACACAAGCCTTCTCCTGTATGGTCAGAAGGTGGTATGTTGCATGTTTTGTCTTTTATGTTGCTTTCTAAGATAGCCCTTAGTGGGACAGCAAAGCCATAAAGGACTTGAACATAATTATGCCTTTAGAACCCTCTTTACAGATATAACTTCCAGCGGGTGAATAATCTCAGGATCAGCTGGAGTATGGAGAGTGATTTTGGAGTAACCTGAGCTGGCTCTTTCATGAGCTGATGAAGTCTAGAAGTCACATGTTTTCTTTTAAAATTGCTTTGGAAGAGTCTTCTGAAATGTGAAATGAGTTACATTGTGTTGCATCATGTACGTTTTCAAACTGGGTTATAACTACTAAGATCCTGTGCCATGAAATAAGCATTTCAGTGCTATAATCTCATTCAACAATCTGGAGAGCTGCTCTAACTCTTGAATAAAAATGACAACTAGCTATATTGGGCAAGTTACATTTCTGATTCTTTCTAAAGGCACTTAAGATGATAGCAGCTTTTAAAACTTCTCGCAAGAGCAGGCTGTTTTTTTTGTAGTGGTTTATCAGCACAGTGTGCAAAACATGGGTGCAGACACAGATGTTTTCAATACAGAAATGTCTCTCCCATCACTGTGGCTTTTTATCTTGTGACCACTGATTAGATACTTTGTTTGCATTTGACACTTGCACACTCTAGGGTTTTCTGAATCCAAATCCTGCACCTTCAAAAATTATTGCTAAGAAAACTCAAATTGCTCTGCCCTGCATGTGTGTAGCTTGTCTTTTGTGGTCAGGCATTCCTCAGCTTACCAGGCAGCAGATGTCTGCCAACTCTCAGTTGCTTTCATAAAATTCATGTATGAATCTTTTTCAGTCTTTCAACCGAAATTGTTACCTGGGCGGTATAGTCTGCAGAGGATTTGCTAGCTGCTGATGTATCTTGGTCCACAGTTTGTGAACGACTTTAGTACTCTATGTGCCCTGAGTTTTGCCTCTCACTGCTGTACTGTGAAGCCTTTTCAGGTGGCCCTTGTATTCGTTCTCTCATTAGTTCACAAGCTTGAAGATGGCCAGCTTAATTATTGTCATGTATTTCCATTTTTTTTCCTTTAAAGTCAAAGGAGTGTTGAATTTTCTGACACCTTATGTTTTATTATACATTCATCCCATGTAAAGCTCAGGAATTTTCTTACGTGCTTGTTTTATAATACCTGCAGTGAAGGGCTGTTGAAGTTGCTGTAAGACTTGGACCAATTAATATCGACATGTGTCTGGGATTCAAGAAACAGACAGGTTTTAAGGAAACCTAAAGAAACCAAGCTGCAGTTAAATAATACAATGTTAATGATGCAAAGGGAAACAAGAGAGAGCACTATTCATAAAACCTTTCAACCACCATTTCCTGTAGGGGACATTTAAATATAAAAGACTGTATCTTAATTTACAATCTCTTGTCACTAAATAGAAGCAGCTATGCGAAGCCACCTGTCAGCGCTCCTGCTCTCTTTAACTGCTGTTACCCTATGTAAGGGTAAGTACTCATCTGAGGATAAAAATACCTAAATTCCCAATTCCTCTGTATAACACGTAACACAATTGCATTTTTGTTGCATTTCAGATGGCTGCAGGGATATTATCGGAGGACACATTGTGCGAACTCATTCCTGGCCTTATATGGCTGCTATCTAGGTGGAGAATTTAACTAAGTGTGGAGGAGCTCTCCTGGACAAGCGATCAGTTTTGACAGCAGCACATTGTCAGTAAGTATTTTATACTGGGGAAATTTTAACTCTTCATTGAGGTGGGGCATGGTGTGCAAGACTGTAAGTAAAGAAAGGTGTATATTGAATTTTTAAGAATTGGTAAAAGTTGCACTTCTCTCACTAAACTGATCTAAGAAGTTACCATTCTAAGTTGTTTTGTAAACTACTGATCTGTATTGCATACAGTTACCTTATTAATCAAATGCTGCTAGTCTCATGGGATACAGACTGTGCTGATAAAAGACCAAATTCATTATTTATGCATCTGAAACATCAGTGTCTTAGAGAAGGGCAAAAAGTCCAAAATGCTTTAAACAAATCTTACCTGTGTGCCCTGGGACTAAGCCTCGAAACACCCTGAGAGATAAAGTTGAATTAGATGGAAACATTATCCCCACCATTTTAAATGATCTGGGCTCACAAAAACTGAATGTCAGTCACGACTATGACAAGGAGGCTTATCCTTTTGACAAGTCAAATGCGAGCACAAGTGCCCCTTCCTCAGACGGGATGCTCGAAGGCTGTCAAAGCTGTAGAACAGCTAGCTCAGGGTAAGGAGGACATCTACTGTTCATGCTAGGACATGAGAAGTCCTGGCTTTGCTAAAATGTTCTCTAAATTTTACTTTAGTTTTTTTGTTTGGTGGTTTTTTTTGTTTTTTTTTTTTTCCCTTCTGTATTTTGAGTAACTAAAAGTTACCAACTACAATAAATACAATAAATCTGTGCAAATATGACCTCCTCAAACACAACATGGGCAGCTCGGCCACCTTCTTCTGTCAGTTATTTTGAAATAGAGGACACAGCTCCTTTCTAAGTGAATTTGACTTTCACACTTCTTCAACTGAATCAGGTTTGGTTGCATTTTTTGTAAGGGTAGAAAATATTCACACCTAGCATGTGCTTTTTTGAACATTTACAAAACAAAATCCAAGCCTTCCTATTTGGAATTAAGGGATTTTTTTGATGGGTTATGGAGTCTTTCCCTTTTCAGTCAATGGGTCAGAGATATCGATTCAGTTATGGTTATAAAAATTCAGATTTGGGAGCTATTCAGTGGAAAGGGCACTGATTGTCTCTGCTCCTGTGGAGAGTGTGCTCTGGTCACTTGTTTGGTTTTCTAACAAGCACATTAGTTTGGGCTGACTTTAAGTCTTTGCTGCTGGGGCAAACGGAATGAACACTGGCCTGGTCTCCTTCTGAGCTGAATGATTCCCATGGAAAACCCACCCACCACTATGCTATGTCTAGACTGTTCTTAGCAGATGCAATTGCAGTGCATGTAAGCCTTCTTAACTAATGAATACTATGTGATAATCAGTTCTGAAATAATTTCTGTCTTAGACAAAATAACATGAATTCAGCAACAGAAATTTCTGTGTGGCCTGAGAACAAACTGTCAGAAATCAGGATGAGGTGGCGGTGGGGTGTTTTGGTTGTTTTTTTTTTTTTTTTTTTTTTTTTTTTTTTTTTTTTTTTTTTGTTTTGTTTTGTTTTGTTTTGTTTTGTTTTGTTCTTGTTTTTTGTTTTCTCCCAAACTTCTCTGTATGCACAGTGGCTGATTGCCTGCGCTTTCCACAAGTGCCCCTCTGTTAAGGATGGCACATGAAAAGAGTCCCAGGGATGGAGTTTTGTAAGTCTTATATAATTCTCACTGTGTAAGTGTGCTTTGTAGATAAAAAGATACATTTTTAGGATCCAGTACTGTCTTTTCAGCTGTTTTCACAAGCAAACATTCAAGTAGAAATAAATTAATTGTATCTTTCAGGGAAACGTGCAGCTGGAATGAAGAAAATAACTTTTTTTTTTTTTGTTTGGATCGATAAAATCTTTGTTTTGGCTTCAATAAATTGTCCTGTGTGTAGTGAGATTGTGTTCTGAATATGAAGCACAGAAAACAAGCAGTATGTCTACTGGCAATGTCATCTTACTGGGCTGCATTAAATTTAGCAGAGCAAAATGAAGAAAGACAAACTTTAATAAATACATTTTTGATGATACTCAGCTTGGAGGAGAGGGAGATTTATGAGTTGCCAAACTTTTATTGTTTATTAGCAGAACCTGGACATATAACTCTCTGGGTTTTGGCAGTCTCCCTTTTTAATATTCACTATAGGATTGTCTTGAGTTAGGCAACACCCATTCTTCTTTAATGGGCTGAATCCCATATTTAGTGAAGTTAAGGACAAAACTCTTACTAATATTAAAGTTGTCCACTTTAGCAGATCTTACCTGTATGCATAATGCTCAGAATGAGTATTGAGTATCAGTGTGTGTTCTGACATGTCACTGATGTCAGCAAGATGACCTACATGCTATTAGTCAGGGATGTTTCAGTCTTTTTCAGGATTAGGTCATAAGTCCAAAGGAGAGCATTAAAAAATTAATGAAAGGTGTCAGTCCTTTGGCAAAGGAACGTTTCAGTAGGCTTTTTAATGAAATGAATTCCAAACTCTGGAAATCCCCGAAGGTCAGCTATCAGACAATTATTTAACCAAACTAGATTTACACTAAAGAAATGTTACTTTGTAGAGGAAAACACGAGTTTATGTCAAAACATTGAAATGAACAATATCCTTCCCTATGTTTTAATCATGTTGTTGTAAAATGAAATTGTATTATATTACATGTCTTTTGATTATCTTGAGAAATGTTGCTCAGTTCCAGTAGTAAACTTCTCTCCCTGTACTTTCTTTAAATTACAGATTAAAGAAATCAGAAGTTAAACTTGTTCTTGGATTCTATCAAGCATCCATAGCTGAAAAATATCAGCAGATATTTAAGGTTCTGCAATACTTTCCTAATCCTCAGTTTGGCATGTCTTCTATGGAAAATGATATAGTGCTCCTCAAGGTATTGTGTTAATGTTGTATTACTATAAAAGGAATTTTGCTGATTATTGTTTTGGCTGTTCTTTGATATTGAAGAGTACATTGTTTAGATAGTTTAATAATGTTACAGAACATTATGCTTTTGGTTGTAGTAATCTAGACAAGGTCATAGGATCACTGGCACTGTGAGCAGGGGTGACATTTCAAGACCATTTTGTGCTCTAAAACTTCCTTTAACCCACTCACTGCTGCAACCCCTCCAAGACCTCAAAACACATTCTTTAGTAGTTTTTCAAAGGCAATGCTGAAGTGATGTATGCAATGGAGTCTGGGTCAGACCAAAGGGATACCTTGTGCTGAACTAAGCAAGATGGGGATGAAACTTAATTATTTGGGGCAACCACATAAAATAAAAGTATGGGTAATACAGGACATAGATGAATTAATCTCTAGAAGCACAGACTGGTAACATAGTGAAGACAGCTCAGGACTGAAGAATGAAGCATGGAAAGATGACCTCACCAACATCATCATCCTGGATGTCAAAGTGGAGCAGGGCTGTAAGAATTTCCTACGTGCCTGCTTCTGCTCAGCCTTGCTCATCCCTCATGTGTTCCTGCACTGAGAACTCTGTTAATCCAGCACTGACCTTGACATGAAGGAAATCATGGGTATTTTGAATAGGGAGAGGGCAGTCTCTATGTGGGAAACCTGTAGATGGTCAAATGGATCTAGATAACTGTCTTCCTGGTACCAGCAGTTTTAGTGCTGATCCAAAGTCCCTCAAAAGTATAGGCAAGAGGATGTACCAGGCAGACAGGTTCATTTCACTGGCTTCTCCTGTGGCCACCAGCAGCTTATCAGGAGCACCAGGTTATTTGTGAGCGCAATACCAAAATGGATCTCCAGAAAGTAATATTTCTAGAGCTGAAAGTTACAGTTTTGCTCCAGAATGACATGGACACCATAAAATTGTTGTCTGAATTTGACACTGGATAGCATTAGTACCAGGGCTCACCTCCCATCTCTACAATTCTGCTGTAATGTAGTATTAAGTGACTTGGGATAAATTTTTCATCTTTGGAAACCACCAGCACTAGTGATAATAAACTGTAAGGATTTTTTTTTATAAACTCATGATTTGTTGGGGTGCCTTTTAAAAAATGTATAAAGCCAGAATCATTTAACTGACAGCCATTCAGCAACATGTATAACCACCTATGAAATGGATCGCTGTGTGGTGATTGTGTGTAAAACAGAAAATGTCTGTTCAGTAGCTGTGAACCGTTACCAAGAACACTGGGAGTATGTGTTAGTGTTTGGCTATGTTTTCACTTACAGCCTTAAGCTGTCCTCTGCTGAAAGAGGAATCTGTCAGGTAAAGGCCAACAAAACACAGACAGTTTGGATCATTCAAGCCCCTTTGAATCCCTCGGAGCAAAGAATTGGCAGTCAGGGTTCAAGACCTCATTTTTCCCCAATTATGTCACTGCTGTCATGTCTAATTGGTTATAATTTTTGTTTTCATCTTTGTTACTGGGTACATTGCACCATGCTTTGAGACTTTTCTGTGTGTCAGTAAAGCACCAGAGTCTGGTCTCAAGTTGGAAGTTCAGTGGCCAGGTAGGTTCTCAAATAAGACATAGATCCAACAGTCTAACTGCTATACAGGTTTTTAATTTCCTACTGTGGTCAATGGGGAAGCTGTGCTTGAACTCACTACTGATGCCATAGATAGGGAATTGCTATACAGACAGCAGGAAAATTCTTTCTGATTTGGAAAGGGGCAATTAAGCACAGGATCAGTTCTTAAATACTGAAAAGTGATTTATAAGGAAAGTATAGGTAAATGAAACTAAAATGCCAGTTGAAACTAGATTATTCTTTCCTTTCTGCATGAGAAAGCATTTTTTTCTTCCTTTTTTCCAGCTGAACAGTATTGCAAAACTGAATAAATATGTGCAGCTATTGCCTCTGCCTGTCTCTTGTGAAGATGCCAAACCTGGCACAACATGCAAGGTGGCAGGCTGGGGAGTCACATCTACAGGAAAGCCATCAAAATATCTTCAGGAAACAACTCTTGAAATCGTTGGTAGAAAAAGCTGTGAGAGCAAATTTAGAAATTCCACAAAAATAACCAACAACAAGTTGTATGCTGCAGGAAAAAAAATAATTGAGGAGAAACGCGTGCAAGGTAAGAAGCAAAGTTACAAAGAGAAGGGGATGTGCTTTTAACTGTTTCTTTTTTACTGGGAACAAAGCAGTGCTCGACCCTAAATGAGACTGATCAGATTCATAGTGATTTTAACCACATTTGTAAGAGACTTTATTTCTGTGAAAAAGAAGAGTTAAAACTTTGAATAGTTTAGGTCAATGTACACAGCAAGATCAAGAGCATGGGAATTTGAATCTGGCATTATCTCAGTTAACTTCAGGTGCATTACTTTAGCTGTTTGAATCATCAGATACTTTCCAGATGTCAACATCTGAATAGTACAGAATTAACTGTACACTCAAAAGTGCTGTTTGGATCTTGCTTTTGATGTCTTCTGTGCTGTCTCCAGAAGGGCCAATTGCAAAAGAAGTGAGAATCAATTTATACTAACAATAAAAATACACCTTTTGAAATAGAATTATGATATAACATTTACATCAAAGACTTGCTCAGGCTTGAAAAGCAACCTCTCCTTATACCTCACCGAACTTCCATGAAGTGATGTAAGCCAAATGATACATTTCATAAATTGAAACAGGTTAGAAGCGGTATTTCCAAACATGCTTATGCACTGCAGGTGGCACTGCATGCTCCTCTGGGGAGAAACGAGCACACATTGATACTTCTATTTTGTGTTCTAGGGAGATTCAGGTGGGCCGTTAATCTGTTCCAGTAGATACAGTGGGATCGTTTCTTTTGGAAAAGGATGTGAAAGAAGAGACATGCCTGGAGTTGATACATGACTGACAGAAAAATATATTGACTGGATAAAAAAAGTAATTTCCCTTCACAGAGATCCATGAGACAGGCAAGACAGTTTTAAGAAATACTGTGCTTTGCATTAGAACTAGATGCTGCTGCTTTAGTGTGTTGCCTTTAAAAAGTACCTCCCATCTTTACAGTGACACAGACACTGCTTTATGAGAACAGTTAAAAATATTCCCATTTGTACAGATAACATGTTTACTCATCTTTATAGGAAACTGCCTCTTAGATAACACAATTTGTACTGGACTGTTTCTTACTGTGATGGGGAAGTACTGCCCACCTTATTCATTGTGACTGGGATGAGGCAGAATTTTTGAATGTGCACTTACATAAAAATTTTGTTTCGGACTGATGGTGAATGAGATGTCTGCTGAATGAGAAAAAACAGAACAAAGGCTTTAAATGTTCAAATATTTAGCTGTGATGTTATTCAAATCCAAATACTTCAGTTCTCCATTACTAAATAGTTAACTAAATTAATTTTCAAAGAATTAAAATATAAAACAGATAAACATTTTTCCAATTAATCTTCCATTATGAGAAAGAAAAAATGTCCTTCCCCCCCCCCCCTTTTTTTTTTTTTTGGTGTGTCTGTGTGTGTGTGTGATCAAATCAACAAAATCATCTCTTCTCACAGCCGGGATAATGATCTCACCCTTTCAGTGAATGGTCTGTTGAAAAAAGTATTAATACTGATTGTAATGGGAGTAATTATACTTCTCTGACACAGTGCTTATTTAACATCCATCAAAACAGACAGGAATTTTGCTCTGAATTTTAACAGAAATTTCTACTAACAGAAGGACCTGCTGCGTTTCTGAAGAAGCCTGTGGTTAGTTTGGTGTATTCCCATTATCTGTCAAATATTCTCTATGAGGGTTTTTTTTGCAAACAGTTTGGAAGTGACCATCTACAGGGTTTCTCTGCTTCTTTGATTATTGCATTAATATGTACCAAATACTGTAAATTTTTGAACACTGCAGAGGCATGAATAAATAACTCCAACACATCAACATACTGGCCTCGATTATTGACCAGCAGCTGTGTCACTGTGCTGAGCAGAGCAAGCTCTGTATCATAAAGGCTATGCCGATAAAGGAGCGAACAGATACTGCAAAACTGGGTTGGTAGTCAGCCATGGTGCAATAAAACCTGCTGATGTGGTGTACGGGGGCTTGATCCAATTCTCACTGAAGGTCATGGGAAGGAAGATCTTAAAAAATACCAGTGAGAATTGGCTCAAGACTGGAATACAGAAAGAAGCTGGGAAAAACTGGGAAAACAAGGGGGGAGCAATATAAAAGTGGAAAGAATAAGATACCACAGTTAACACTTTTCAACTGGGGGTCTCAGAGGATGGTGCAAACACAGATTAGCCCCTTTTACCTTTGTAAGGTAAATAACATCAAGGATATGCTTCTTCCCATCCTAAAGGAGACTTTTTGTACCCTGCAGCCCAAACCAACTAATTAGTGCCTAACAAAGGCAAAGATTTCACTTGTTCTGTTCGTGTCTGTTCACATAGCTGTATTTCAGTCACAGATGGGAAATAATGAGTAATATATTCTGGAAACCATAACCCAGCAGGTTAATTCCAGTTCAGATACTGGGCTTTGTGTGTGTGATCTCCTTGTACTGGGTTTGCATAGCAAGGTTTTGGTAGTGGGGGGGCTACAGGAGTGACGTCTGTGACAAGCTGCTAGAAGCTTCCCCCATGTCTGTTCGAGTCAATGCCAGACTGGCCAAGGCCGAACCCATCAGCGAAGTGGTAGCACCTCTGTGATAACGTATTTAAGAAGGGGAAAAAAACCTGTGCAAGGGCAATTGCAGACAGGATTAAGGAAAATAGGTGAGAGAAGCAACTCTGCAGACACCAAGGTTGATGAAGAAGGAGGGGGAGGAGGCGCTCCCGGCGCCAGAGCAGAGACCCCCCTGCAGCCTGTGATGACAACCATGGTGAGGCAGGCTGTGCCCGGCAGCCCATGGAGGACCCCATGTTGGAGCAGGTGTCTGACTGAAGGAGGCTGTGACCCTGTGGGAAGTCCATGCTGGAGCAGGTTTGCTGGCAGGACTTGTGACTCTGTGGGGGACCCATGGTGGAGCAGTTCATGAAGAACTGCAGCCCATGGGAGGGACCCCTCGCTGGAGCAGGGCAGAGTGTGAGGAGTCCTCCCTGTGAGGAGGAAGGAGCAGCTGAGACAAAGGGTGAGGAACTGACCACAACCCACATCCCCTGCCCCCTGCTCTGTGGCAGGGGACGAGGTAGACGAAATAGGAAGTAAAGCTGAACAAGGGAAGGAGAGGTGGTGGGAAGGTGTTTTAAGATTTGGTTTTATTTCTCATTATCCTACTCTGACTTGATTGTAATAAATCAAACTTATTTCCCCAAGTTGAGTCTGTTTTGCCCATAATGGTAATTGATGAATGAACTCTCCCTGCCCTTACCTTAACCCATAAGCCTTTTGTTATATTTTCTCTACCCTGTCCAGCTGAGGAGGGGAGAGTGGCTTGGTGGCACCTGAGGTCCAGCCAGGGTCAGCCCACCACACTGTAATGACTTCATTTACATAATCTTTTTTTCTTTTGTGGGCAATGTAGCTTTTACAGGCAATGTGGCAGGTGGAAGGGTATTACTGCCAGGCCCCCAGGGTACCACTGGGTCTGACTGCTCCTGCCCAGACCCCGGAGCTTCCCCACATGCTCACCCATGGCCCAGGATCCATGTCAACCCCAGAGCCATCAGCTCCTGCCCCAGCAATGCCGCAGCAGTGCCAGTCCCCAGCTTGATCCTGCCCCGCCATGGGCCCTGCTGATCTGGCCTACCCACAGGCTGACGTGCCAGCCTGGCCTTAGCCTGTCTCCATGGAGGTGCTGGAGCAGTGAACCAAGCAGCAACCTTGGCTAAACTTCTGTCCACCCTGAGGCAAGCAGAATCTTTATTCCCTCCACGTGCCAGTCTTTGCTGGTGTTGAATTCACCATGTCTGGAGAGAGTGCTTGCCCATCCGCCTCTCTGGGAGAAGGGCAGTCTGGGCCAGGGAGAGTGGTAGTTTTGCAGTGGGGATGGAAAATGCCTTACAGTTCTGCATTATATTAGCACCTGTGGAAGTATACAGTGGAAGGTTGACTGATTCTGCAGCCAGGGGTAGGCAAAGGTCCAAGAAAGGGTGAGTGTTGGCTAAACAAGGTGACCACTGCTGTCACTCACTACTCACTGCTGAAACCACTGCTGGGCTGGTTCTCAGAACAGAGCTCAAAACAGGAAAGCCACAGAGAGTAGCTCCAGGTATGTGACAGTTTTATTGTAACAGACACCCACAAAGCCTGAACAAATTAAGCTAGAAACACATTCTTACTAGACTGAGAGGAACTCATATTCATATTGTGGTAGAGTTTACTATAGATACCAGTCGTTTCCAGCACAGCATTTGCAATTCCACTTTTCTTCAGTAAGAGAAACCTAGTCCTGTCTCTTGTAACCTGTCCTGCCTCGACACTGATCTCTAGGTCCCTGTGAGATGTCCCCTTGCACATTACATCCCAGTTTCCAAATACTGGCTTCTTGTAGCAGGCCAGCTCTTTCATACTATCTGTTTTTATCTTTACTGGAAATTTCTGACTAGATTAAGGGAATCCTGTCCCAGGCATCCTTTTGCCCTTGGCCAGGGCTGGGCTCCTATCTATACTTGCACTGTGTATCTTGGTATCTGCTGAGTTGACTTCTCTATCAGACATTTGCACCTATCCCTGTTTTTACTGAGATCTTCCAGGTAAACGATATTTCTTAAGAATTATTTGCTGAGAAGTCTGACTTGCTCGTCACGTGTCTCATGGTCGTATCTGGGCATAGAAAGCAGCCCCTAAGGTTGATCAGGCCATGCAAAGACATGACATATGGCACTGACATGAAATGTATGGCACTGATGTAGAGTGTACGGTGCTGATATACAGTTGAAGGCTCTCTATCCAAGAGACGGGGCTGACAATTTGTATTCGCACATCACACAGAGATACAGATGCCAGTTATCTTTAGTCCTTGCATTTGTTCTGCCCTTGTACTGGGCAGTAGTGGCTGATGTTTTGTACTTGTTTTGGCTGTACATCTAGTGCACTGTACGTTCAATGTGGGAATCTATTTTTTTTTTTTTAAACAAACTTTGAGTTCTCAGTACAGAGGGTAGCATTATCTATTGTCAACAACTGTTGTTTCCTGAAAGTTCAGTGATATGTTTGGAGCATGGATTGCCTCCACTGCTCCTTGTCAAAAGTTTGTTTTATCTTCTGACTACAGAATAGCCTGCCATCTAGCAAGCTGTAAAAGTAACCTTCCTTTTGGACAACTCAATCTGGCATCAGGAAGAAACATTTAGAAAACAGAATTAAAACAAAGCAAGCCATCAGATTTTCAAGATAATTTTCTTGGATACTTGCCAAAGAGAAATAACGATAAACTCAAAGTCTGAATAGGTCAGTTTACCATAGTCATACAAATTACAGCAAGTAATTTTAACATGCCTGTTACATCTTTTAATTAGGATTTACTATTTTCCAAAATTTATCCTCATCTTGTTAATGATCTGGCAGATGGTTCAGATAACTCCAACCCATTATGCTTGTAACCCCACATTAATCTGATTAAACTTTTTTTTGGATTGACTAATAATATTTAATAATCAATATCTAGCAGATTTCAAGTAGGTTAAATTTAACTGTAATTCAGTTCAAGGTTGCTTCAAAGCCACTGAAATCAGCTGTGAAATGTGCATTGAAAGTCAACCACTAATTTCACAAAAAGTCACTGAATCTAAAAGCTGTACCAAGACCCACATCCTCAGCATGATGATGAGGAAACCACAGAAATATGAGCAAAAATTCCCTTATTTTAATGAAAAATAGAACAGAAACTTGCAGATCTTAACTACTTCCAAAGGCACAGATTATATTAAATTTATAAACAATGGAGTTTCACAGCATTCACCCTTATCTGCTTTTGTTCGTAAAAAGCAAGAAATTTTGCCCTATTAACACACTCTCACAAAACCTTTAGTTCAACAAAATATCAAACCTCTGCAGCAACACAGAAAATTAAGATAAGCAGTAATTAAAACAGTGACATCAGTAAATGAAGAAAAAAAAATGTTCCTTTAATCACTCTTAATCACTGCTGCATAAAAAAAATACTAGTCACGAGTATTTAATTAACAATTTCTATTTAAATGAATAAACGGCACATGGTTGTTGGTTTAGGTTACCTTGAAACTGTGTAGCAGATGTTACCTGTCAAGATGCAGTTGCCAGATTTCTTGGAACATCCCTATCTCAAGCTGTTATGACTGCATCACCAGTCCTTTCAGCCCCCTTGGTACCAGATATTAAAAGCAGAGGCATGAAAAGAAGGGGACTTCTGGACTAGCATGTTTGCAAACATCCTGACATTTTCAAGTGGCAATGGACCATACTGACAGTGATGTGGCTTTCATTGATCAAAATCTGGTGCCTGGACATTCCATGTCAAAAGCCACAGTCCTGTCCTAGCATTGGTCTTAACAGAGTTCAAGTAACAAATGATTACACTGAGCACACAATGATTCTCTGAACTGAGGCTTTGGACATGGTGATGGAGCACTGTGGAGAAACTAGTACTGATTCCTTTCATTGAGGATCATGAGAGGCCCTGTCTTCCAAGGTGGTCCAGCCAGATCCTACTATGTACAGTCCACATCAAAATGAAAAGAATAATGTGGAGGCAGCAGCTACACTTGAAGCACTAAGGATCTCACACACATGGAGACAGAAGATAAACCTGCAGATACTGCTGCACAGTAAATTTTCCTCCTGCAATATTTCAAAAGGATGGCTTCTAACTGCAAGTTTTCTTGGGGATGCCTCTAAATGCCACTAAAACATGAGTATGTGAGAACATGAATGTGCTGAAAAGTGTGATAGAGGGGGCTATGGTTCTCATGATTCAAGGTGCACCAACTACAGAAGTTATCACCTCCATAGCTGAAGGGGTATAGTGTTTGTGCTCCTCCAAGAATGGAAATGGGTGGTTTGAGTTAACTTGCTGCCCTGTGAATTAGTTTGTGGAGCTGTGAAATGAGACTCTGCTGCAACATCAATCAGCCAGGCAGTGCCACAGTGAGATTTGACATGGACTGCACATCAGAGCCCTGAATCATTAAACAAAGCCAATTTGGGTATTCTGTATTATGAACAGTGGTGTTGATCTTATCAAGTGGTCTTGGCCTCCTTATTCAGAAATATTGAGTATCTGCACAAGGTAAGAGCACAGCTGGTGATAGATAATGCAAGAAATGGACTCAGTTCTAATGGGATATTAAAAGTTCTTCTCTTCCAGGCCTCTTTACCTCCCCTTGTTTGTCCTGCACCCAGTTACTAAAGTCAGGGTCACAGTGACAGTTACCAGTTTTGATATTCACATTTGGGATAGTGGTTTTCAGAAGGGTTTGTTATTCCACCAGCTGTGTTGATTTGAGTTTTTCCCTTCTCATGATGCTTGGTTATAGTTTAGCCATCCTGGGCAGTCTTCATCTGCCTAGCCAAAAACTGCTGGTGATTCTGGGCAGGTTCCAATGGGTACAGCCAGTGGTTCATAAGTCCTGTTTCAGGCACTTATCTTAGGCAATACACAAACAAAAAAATCCTTTCCCTCTCTGTTGGTTGCAGAAAACAGCTTTATTTGTTTACTACCAATGCTTTAAAAATGAAAGAACATTTTTCATTTTATAAAACACAAAAAGCCACTAAAGCTGGAACTGAAGATACTGCTGACCAGTTCTGGCCCAACTGGCCTGCTGGGATCCACATGAGGGAATATCCATTGTACCACAGTTTTGGGGGCTGTTTCCTACTGTCAACAACCATCTGTAGCTGGACTTCATCTTGGTCCCCTTTGCAGCTTCTTGACAGGCAGGATGAGATACTCACTCAGCACCCAGTCAGCACTTATAGTCTGTAACATTACAGGCCAAGCTCTGGCACAGGGAAGAGGATCCATAATACAACATGGGGGGCAATCAGAAGACAGGATTGGGGGCTAAGCAGTAACTATCTGATTTTAATTCAATCACCTAAGAAAGTATATCTGATTGTGAACTACTTCAGAAATTCTGCTTGCTTAAATAGTTTATTCTGTCAGGGACAGTAAACATCTAAAATAACGCATGGCCAGTCTATGACAATACAGAAACTAAAGCAGAAGAGAGGAATATGCCAGTATGGAGAAATCACATATTCAGTCTGTCAGATTCATAATTTGGGAAAATAGCTGCAGCTTTGAATAACTTAATTATTTTTCAGGCATTTGTCTTAGAGGATAAAGGGCATCTGATTAAATGATTTGATCAAATAATTAAGGTTGATCTATGAATAAAATAAAAAGGCAGTACAACTCACCATATTTTATTTCATTCTCTCAAATATGTTGAATAAATAAATACATAGAAATTATCAAATTTCTGAGTAAGAACACAAGGTTGTAACACTACTTAATTATAAGACCTCTTTTAGCAATATATTAAGAAATTTTGAAATCGTGAGGTATGAATTAAAAGAGATCTGGAAATGATGACTGGATTTAGGTTTATGGCTTTCTGGCAGTTTTGTTGCTTAATGAAACACAAAGTTATCACATGCAATATGCAGCTGTTGCCTCTCATTTCTTTCTAATTAGAGTTTGTTCGCAAACATTCCTTTCCTTACTTTGAGTAAAAAACACACATAAAAAGCTTTGAATTGGCTTTGGTTTCTTTACAACAGAGAAGACCATAACACACTGAAAGCATTGTGTGAAATCCTGGTCCCACTGAAACAAGTGGCAAATCATTTATGTCATTGGGGTCAGCATTCACCCACAATACATATATTACAGAAAAAAAAAAAAAAAAATCTCAAATGGGAATTTGGCTTAGTTATCAGGGAGTGATAGCGTCAGAGTACAATTACAATTTGCATTGAGTAGAGAAAGGATAAAATCACAATGATACTCATTTTATTTATATTGTGTTATTATGTCCCATCAAAACTAATGAAAATGCTTGTTTCAGTCTAATATGTTTTATTCTAGTTCAATAGAGAACTACCATAGACTGCATGGCAATGGAGAAATGAGAGTGTATTCCTACATCAGTTCATTATGTCAAATAATGAGAAACATAATATCCTTCACATGATGTCAGCATTAAAACTGTGTACCATATGGGCAGAATACATGTACCCGAGCACCTAAGCAGAGCATTTGAAGAACCATCATTCACATCTCGTTTTCTTTTATTAATAATGAAACTGCATGTTTGAAGTTCATTCCATAAAGATTTTTTTTTTTTTTCTGCAAATCGTTGAAAATCAATAACTGTGAAAAAGGGTTGAGATATTTTTCTGCATGGAAAGGTTTGTGTTTTTTTCCTAGATTGGACATATGGCTTAATCATGGTGATTTATATTCTTAGGACCAAGAGGTCTCACAAAAGAAACAGCTACTGAAAAAACTATTGATAAGGTGGGGGTGTGATGGCAGACCACTGTTTTCGGCTGTGGTGATCGGTCAGGTTTAGCATTGTATTCAGAGAAGTAAATTTTCTAAACTACAAAGAAGATAAGTGACTTTCCTGTGCTTTTAAGAAACTCTCTAATATAGATTTTAGGAGGTCTTGGGCACTGAAACCCATTTCTTCCTCTAAAAATGTAGATGATTTTAAAGTCATGAAAAAAAGACTCCAGCATAACAGAATCAAAGCCTATTTTTTAATCATTTTTCCTCACATCAGCTATCTGTTTATTGTGTGTCACAAATGCAGACTCGCCTGCCTTGGAGAAAATTGACTCCTGTTCCTACATAGCAGAGTTTTTCCACCACTCTGTCATGTTTTTTGTCTCTTGAACATGTTTTCTAAGCACAGCAAAATTATTTGACTCAATTCCTGAATTAATGGAGGGAAAGCCAGTGATTTCTACTATGCAGGTCTTTTCAGTGGTTGTAAATTCATTGGGAATAGCCACACTGTGCAGGGATGACACAGAGCAGAGATCCTTCAATCAGAGCCAGATGATGGCTGTAACTCATCAAGGAAAAGGACTGTGCAACGTGGACTCAGTAGCACTCACCTGAAAAGTCCCCAGCTCCACTTGTATGGCCATAGGTCTGAGGGAAGAAACTCAGAACACAAGTTAGGTGCAGTGAGTTTGGCTTCCAGATCCCAGGCTGGACATGCCACATATTTGTATGTGGAGTTATGGGCAAGTGTATTTTTAACATGCCCTGAACAATCTATGTCTCTAGTTCCTGAGACTCCCTGCAGATAATGCCACCATATCCAATCATTTAGTAGCTCCTGAAGTCTGTGCATAGGTAGTCGCAGCTTACACAGTTCTCTGCATAGCACCTGGTTTGCTTGGAGAAAGGATGTAAACACCTCTTGCCTTCAGCAAGTAGGAAATGTCCCAAAGCATCTATTTTTACCAGAGTGAAGTTGAGTTGCCATGTTACAGTTGAAACAAAGAGTAATTAGCAATTCATTGAAAAGATACAAGAAAAGAAATCATACAAAGGGGAGTCCTTGCCGCTATCTCACTTTCCTGATTCTTATCTTTTACTTCCTATTTCTGGCTTTTCATTTTGGACTTTGCAGCTCAGCTTCCTTTCGGTGTTTCCCTTTGAATCTCTGCTTCTTGTATAGCATTGTGCTTATGGCTTTTTGTAAAGGAAGCCTGGGAAAAAGTTGGATCGTTCAGGAATGTACGGTAACATATTTTTAGTTTAGGGACTGCCTTTTGGAAATGAGCAACAAGGGTCACGCATTAAATCTTTTCCTATGTTTAGAGGTATTAATGCTTCCTTCTTATCCCGACTTTATGTGTTCAAAGCACTAGATAATGACAGTGCAAGCCAGCATGCTTAAGTTCAGAAGAACTGAAGTGAATGTCACTCTCTCAGTCTAAAGAGTAAAATGGGCGAAGCCTTAATCATGTGCCATGAGGTATGTAATTTCATGGGCATCTTTAACAGGTGGGTCAAACTTTTCAGAGGGTGTAAATACAAGCTTAAGACCCCCACACAAGCTGCTTTTTCTTGAGAAAGGGATTATTTGTCAAAAAAAAAGAGAAAAATTGTTCTCTGAAGTATTTAGTTGGAAACACACTTCTCAGTGATACTAAACCAGTGATTGCTCAGCTCCCTGTAAATTGTTGAACCTAAGGGTTGAAACCTTTTCAGCTTCTTGAAGGAATGCCAAACATTATATACGGTGATGTAATTATGATGTAAACTGGCACCAAGACAATTTGTACTGTAAATCTGAAAAACAAACAAACAAACAAACATTGATCTGATCTGAATAAGAAAATATTCCAAATTTAAAGTATATTTCTACAAGTTAAACAATGGTGTGAATTTTCTGCTGTTAATAGATGGGGAAGCTTCATCAATTCCCATTGCATCAGTTTTCAAGGGAGAGCTTAGCTCAGGACTTTACTGCATTAAGACAGTTTTTGGAAAAAAAAAAAAGATTAATGGATTCAACAGGTAAAACAACAAAGAAACATTAAAACCAGAGGGAATGACATTGGACTTATTTCACTACTTAACCAGGAGACAGTGGGAAGATCATAGTATCATTATTTCCTCCATAATACTCATGTATAAGCCAGACGTCTATCTGTTCATATTGTTTTCTTCCATTACATGTATTTTTTTATCCATTGTAATAATTTACTTTGGCTTCTAGCTCCAAGCAGAGAATAATTTCCATCATATTCCAAATAATATTGGCTAGTTGCTAGGGGAGTGTGCTGATTTCTTTTACGATTTCTTTTCCTCACCACATCTGTGTGTAATTTTTTTTTGTTTATCATCTCCCTAGGACATTTTCCCTGTGAGAAACCCAAATATGAAATGCAGCCCTTTCAGATCTTGGTTGGTGTTTTATACAAGGAACATTTCATAAATATATTTACAGAATAGGATTTTACCAGCTGGTGTTTACTACCAGGCACAAACATCTAAGTGCATGTGTGGATAGGTCTGCACACTCCTCTGTTATCTCCTCTGAGTGAGCAAGCAGGTATGAATTTAAGGGCAGGTGTGAATTAACTCAAGGGAGACTTAAGGGAGACATTTAAGTGAAAGCCTTCCTGCTCCTTACTGCTGCAGACCTATGAAATCTCATGCACTAAGTATGCAACCTGCTTCTTTGGGGTATTTGTCCCTTGCAAGCAGATTTGGCCAGAGAATTGAAATGGTTACTGCACTTAGCTGTGCTCCCTGGCCCTTCAATCTAACTTAGCCTCTCTCCCACTGAGGGACTGGCCAGTGGGATTTATGTAGGCTCCTCAGTCCCACAGCTTACAGCCTGACCTATTAATATAAACCAATGTCAATTTTAGTTGATGCTAATGCCAGCAGAAATGGGCAGTGATTTACATTACTCAGTTGACTTCTGAACTATGAGGGAGATATTGGGCTGGGTTTTTCTTTTTTTTCTTTTTAAACAGGCTTTTGCCATTTTGTAGTTGTGATGAAGTCAGGGACAGCATATCCATTTCTAATTTATCTCCTCATTATAACTTTGCACTTTTGTGCCTCCTTGGCTTTCGGCAAACTCCACTTCCATGTTTGAAGTATTCCTTTCGTTTCCCAGAGGATAGTTGCTTTGGACTTTGAAGATGAAGTTGTCTGCTACTGCTAATTGCTGTCATCTCATGGCTACCAATGACACTTCGTCAGTTTATATGACGCTTCAACATAATGCTTTAATTTTTACACTTTAAATTCACTGATTGGTCCAAGATTACATGTGAAAACAGGCATGAGCTAGTGCATGTAAACACTGCCAGATGGCAACTGTGATTAGAACTGTATTTAAAGTAATTATTTTCTGTATAAAATGGATGCCTGCAAATATTTGCCTGAGTGTAATGTGTTTGACATGTGTTAAACATATTAAGTCCTCTCCTCTCCTCTCCTCTCCTTTCCCCTCCTCTCCGCCTGACCTCTCCTCACCTTTATCCTATCCTATCCTATCCTATCCTATCCTATCCTATCCTATCCTATCCTATCCTATCCTATCCTATCCTATCCTATCCTATCCTATCCTATCCTATCCTATCCTATCCTATCCTATCCTATCCTACTCAGGTTCTTATGCCCACATTTACCAGAAGCATATGAACAATCTACCAAATTCTACATACAGTATGTTGTTTTAATCATCTTCTTCAGAAGAGAGAAAAGTTAAGCATTTTATTTTGGATCTATCAATTCACATTGGCATTCATGAAGAAAAGGCTTTCCTGATCTCCTGTATTTCCAGCATAGCCCTTCATTTTATTTGGCAGCCTACTGGCAGTCTCCAAGTTGAGACACCAGATTCCCAGATGGCAAGCTGGTCATATACAAGTTTAGATTGATTTGGTTCCCACTAACTTCAGTGGCAGCAACTTTTGGTATTCAAAGACTTATTTATGGCTAGCTTTATTCCTTTTTCCTTTCATGTAGATCTTTCTTCAGAGCAGAAATTTCCATCTCTCTGGTGGCTCATCTGTTTCACTGAACTCTTTGGTTGTTTGCTGTTTCTTGTCAAGGCTCTGGCAACATGCATAAAGTCTAGGAGGGGGGATGGGAGAAATTGAGACTTATTTTTTGTTTATTTACACTGACTTTGACATTGAAGAACAACATCAGATCATCCCACAGAATTTGATCAGGATAGAAATGGTCTAAAGGGGAGAAGGATCAGCCTCCCCCAGATCCATGTTAAGGCTATGCAGAAGGTGCTGGCAATGGATGGGGGTTTCCCCCTTCGGATATGAAGTTGGAGCAGCTCATTAATCATTCTTCTCAACTTCCTGTGGAAGATCTCACAAAATGTTGGTCTGACCTGGTTTTAATTCTAGCAGTGAATCTTCGAGTGAAATATTTAGTTTATCTCCACCTAAATACTTCTTAAATAGTACCATTTCAATGGAGGAACGAAAACCACTACTGAAATATGTGAGCTCAACTGTTACATGGCATGATCTTACTTTGCTCCTTAAAGTAACTGTCCATGTCCCCTTGAAGGGGATGGCAAAGGTTTATTCTTTTAAAGATTATTCTTTCAGCAGTGAGATGATTCAGTGTGATTTTCTTTTGGCCATATGAGCTGTGTTAATGAGGCAGAGCTGTCCTGTCAGCAATGTGCCCAATGTCAGAGTGATCCCTGTCCTGCAGGAAGGTATGCAACCTACTCGGGGTTGGGGATTTTTTTGGTTGTGTGTGGGTTTTTTGTTTTTTTTTTTTTTTCTTTTGGCAGACGTCCTTGAGCATTTGAGACGGATGTGAGAGAGTTTTTAGTCCTCATGCAAAACAACCAACTAAACATAACAGATTACATCAGCTCAGGCTTTTCAATTCCTGGATGGCAGCAGAGTGCTAATCCAACCTTCATCCTGGATTTCATAAACTGAAACAAGGGAGGCTGGCAGAAGCAGCGCTGCCGGATTGAGGAAGCTGACGACGGTGCAGCATGTGGGCAACACACTGTATAAAGCTCATAAACTTGTAGGCTGATGTGTGCAGCTACCACTTTGGATTCTGTACTGCTGCCTTCCCCCGGCACAAGGCACCAGAAGGCTGAGCATTAAAGCTTGCTCTTTGGGACGGAGCATTTACCCCTGCAAGACATGAAGGGCTTCCTGTTTCTCACACTCTTCCTGATGCCCGTGCACGCTGGAACTGCTTGGAGTGCGAAATACGCAGTAGATTGTCCTGAGCCCTGTGACAGTAACGCATGCAAAAGTACCTTGCGCTGTAAGCGAACGGTGCTGGATGACTGTGGCTGTTGCAGAGTGTGTGCAGCTGCTCTGGGGGAGACTTGCTATCGTACAGTCTCGGGTATGGATGGTGTCAAGTGTGGTCCTGGGCTGAAGTGCCAGTTTTACACTGAGGAGGATGACTTTGGTGATGAATTTGGTATCTGCAAAGGTAACAGTATTCACTTTGCATGCACCTGCTGTGGCAATTTGACAGCAACCTACATATAGAGCTTGCCTCCTGCTTGGAAGGTCTAAAGTGGGATTTTTCCAGCTCAGCCCTTAGCCAAGAAGAAAGTGAAAAATACCTGTTGGTATTAAAAGATGTTACATGTAGGTGGGACAGGGTTATTAATGTGAGAATGTTGTTTAGATTTGCGGACATGTGTGAGGAAATATGGATGGGGTGTGCTCGGAGATGAGATTTTTTGGCTGGGACTTGGAGACCCAGGCACTAGTCCTGATCCTTCCACTGGTTTGGTGGGTGGCTTTCTATAAATTGCAAAGACTTTAATCCTGCAAGTCCAACCTAGTCATGGGGTCCCCACTCCTGTTACACTTCTGCTGGGTTAAGGTTCCCTTGGTTCCCTTGGGCACTGCCGGCTGCCTGCCCAGGGACAAGGTGCTCTCTCTGGGGTCTGGGTGATGGAGGTAACAGCACTGCCTGAGTGCCTGGGGATGTCGTGGTGTTTAACTCAGTCCTTCCTTTGAGGTGCTCAGCTTCCCTAGGGATGTGGTCAGGGGAGGCAGAAACCCTTCTGCCCGAAAGATGGGAATAACATAACAGGAGCTGACTGTGAGGTGTGCAGCCAGCCACTGCTCTCTGCTTATTCCAGGTATGCTGCATGCTGATTTCTATAGTCATAGACTATCATGGCATTTTTCATTTAAGAGCTATCCTCTCTCCATGCAAAAAAGAGAATCTTTAAAAGAAGAGAAGGTATTAAATTACCAAGAAATTAAAGTTTTTAAAATAAATAATTTTTTAAAGTCTTTGAAAAGCATGAATGCAATGAGTTTTCCTGTGTTTGTGTACCACTTCAATAAGTAGATACAGATATGCCTTTGAATAACTTCCTTAAAAGTGGAGATGTCTTGGCAGTTAAATATCAGGAGTATTAATAGCCTCAGTTAAAGTAATGACTTAGGACCAGATGCTGCAAAAATCATTCAGGCTGACTCACGTTCAGCACACACTTATTAACATTGGTATTTAAAAACAAATTTATGTGCATGTTTGAGAGTGAAACCCAGAACACTACTTTTATTTCTAAAGACTAGAATTTACACATAAAGATCATCTCTTTGGTGCACCCACCAGAAAAGTGTTTTACTGAGATAGTTGACTGATCTTCAGTTTACTAAAAATTACTGCAGTGCAAGATACCACCCATAAATCTTTTAACAGCTCTTTTGAATGATTGTGTACATTTCACTGTCCTCATAGGAATTTCTTTGCAATAGCACACTTCAAATGGGAAAGAAGGAACATTGAGAGACATAAGATCTGAGTCCCTGTAGCTGAATCTTGGAGTTTCTGTAGAAAATGTAAAGTAAAATGTTCTATTTTTTTCCAGTGAGCCAGTGAAAAAGCTCTCATTAATTTCAATAAAGCCATATCTTGACTTAGAGTTGTAAATCAGTATTTAAGGCTTATATTCTGCCTTTATTTATTTAGACTAAATATTATAGATGTAATTTCTAATTCTTACTCTTTTTTCATCTCAGCTCTGAGATAGTACAATCTCTCTCTTTGTACATATGTGAATTTTATGAGCCAAAGTGTGTGGCTGAGTATTGTTATTTTTTATATCCATTTATAGTATGATACCAGATCGCTCACTCATTTTAATAACTTCCATGTTTGTAATAATTCACAGAGTCAGGATGGCTAAATTCTCTCTCGTTGCCTGCGACTGATTTACATCGAAGTTGTGGAAAAATGAAATCTCTGTTCTTCAATTTCTTATTTCTAAAATGGGTAAAACATGGTCAGTACATGTTTCAGAGCAATCTTGAGTACTTTTAGTATTATAAGAGTGAATCATATTATTATCAATAGAAATGTCATTATTGTCCAAAACAGACTAAGGAACACTGGTGTTCTGCACTTCTGTTAATAAATACCCTCTAAACCTGAGGTATAACTGTCCCAGTAAAAAACCTGCTCTTGCTTCCCTTAGATCACTGGGAGCTATTTGCAATTTGTTTAGGACCAGGCTCCTGATGAACAAAACCTTCTAACAGCAAAATTGACTTCAGTTTCATCAAATCTGAGGAGCAGCATCAATGCCAGGATTATTCCACAGGAAGCCAAGTGCTTTGCGCTCAGACTTGTTCCCATGCTGTTGTGGACAGCTTTGCATCCCACCTCTCTGGGCTGAGTGGCTGAGCACCTGCAGCGGGCAGATTGATGCTCCATGTGGTGTGTGCTCTGAGCTTCTCCCTCTGGGAGGATTGTGCACAGAAAAACCATTCTGCTTTGGCAGGATCTTCTTTTTGTTTTATACGGACAAACAGCAGATGAAAGTGAAGGTCAGTAAGGTCAGGCTGGAGCAATTGACTGTGCAGTCCCTAGCAGGGAGTTGGTTGATTTTCCAGTGCTTTACATTTATAAAAGCATACTCATTGGACATGCTAAGAATTGTAAAATGTTGGTTTCCTTTGGGGGCATTAGCCTGATTTTCAGATAGCCTGCACCATATGGCAAAAAAAAAAAAAAAATTATATTGATCTGAGAAGAGACTGGACAAACCGAGAAGCATAACCCTGTTGTGGGGTGTTATATATACAGAAACTGTGTTTGATTTAGGAGCTACCAGAGCTGAAAATGGGGGAGAATATGAGGGAGGAGGTATCATTTGTGTTTACCATGGTCATCTTCTTTCTTAAGTGTTTTGTGGGAGCCTGGGCTGGCTGGATCCTTGGTCCAGCCCTGAATGATCATTCGTCTGCCCTTAGGCATTGAACTGGAAACTCTCCAGTACTTGCCATTTAAGGTGACTATGCACCCTGGGTTGGCAAGGACAGCCTGAGCATGAAGACCTTGCTCCTGTGATATCCCAAACCTCTTCTGGGTTGATCTCTTGTTTGAGGGTTTGGAAAGGGGATGTTGGAGATGGATTTTCCTTGTCTCTGTCTCTTCAGCTATGGTCCTGGGAACGTACCCTGTTCAATAGCAAGGCAGAGGAAGACAAGTGATGCCAGGTTTAAGCCCTCTGGGAAGTTATGTGATCCAGCATGTGATACAAGTCAGCTATGTGATGGGGAAAATCCTCTGAACTTGACTTAATTTTTTTGAAAAACATTTTGACCTATCTTGACAGCTGCCCTTTAGTGCTCCTCTATGAGTGTGCTCAGGGATGGGAGATTTGAACTGGGGCAGTATATGACCAGATGCACTATAAGCTTAGTGCCAGTGATCCTTTTAGAGCATATTCACTCTTTAGGATGGAGATATAGGTGAGTTTTTTGCTGTCTGCCATGGGACCACAGATCTTTGATGTCTGAGAAACTGTCTCATAGTTGAAGTCTCTTCCTCAAGAGCTGTGAGCATCTCCAGAGGAGGGTGCATTTGCTGGATAGCTCCTCGGGGTCGGGGCAGCAGCATACACCCAGCCTACATGCAGTAGCCCTGGCCACAAGCAGCCCAGTACCAGCAATAAATTGCAGCTCAAAATCACAACAGTCATCTAAGTCAGATAATATCATGCTCAAACAGTGAATTCAGGAACTTTCTGAAGTCTTCCTATTTTCTAAATCCAGTGCTAAATCCTTTATCTAAATCCTTTATGATTACATACTTACATATTCATATTGCTTTTAATCTGCATTTTATACCATGAGTGTTTCAGAGGATTACCAAAAGCACATTGTAAATAAGTTGTAAAAGAAATTATATACATAAAGCATGTCAAAGTTTGTTAAAACTGGAAAATACTTCTAACAAGCAGTTAGCATGCTGAAATCCTGTAGTTAAGGTTTAGCTGACCGCCACTCAAAGTTTTCCACTTTTAAGGATATAAGCAGATCAGCTATTAAGCATACTGGCAGATGACGTGGATCACTGAGGACTGCTTTGCTATGTTACTTTTTTTCAGAGTGTCCCTATGGTACCTATGGAATGGAATGCAGGAAAACCTGCAACTGTCCCTCTGGCATCTGTGACAGAGTAACCGGGAAGTGTTTGAAGTTTCCATTTTTTCAACTGTCTGCTTCAAAGCCCTCAAATCCACGAAAAATAGTTTCACACACAGGTAAGACTCACGGGGCAGCTGATTTTACCAGAAATCACCCTGTACATGATCTACTACCATGCTGGGTACGCTGTGTATGAGTGATGTGTACTTTGGTAGAGCTGTGCAAACACCTAGTACATTTATTTTTCTTACTGGCAGTTCCCTTAAAATAAGTCAAGGAATTAGATGGCCTGTGACACATGGTAAAAACATTTTGAAATCCTAATATGGGCAAAATACTTCACAGCTTGTTGCATGCGCTAGCAGTACAATGCCACCTGTGCAATGAGAGGCTATGCTACGATTTCCATTAGTCAGTTCACATGTGATGCATGTAGCTGCTTTGTTCAGAATAGGATTTCATTAGGTTGCATTTACAACTGTTAGCTAATATATAGTAAAAATAACACCTTTTTTTTCCATGAAGACAGAGCTTTCTATAGTTTCAGATGTCAGTGATGTGTTTTAGGAAATGTTTTATTGTAGTAATTTATAGCAGAATTTCTGAAATAAGTTCTTACCTTTAAAATTATGTCTGAAGCCTGTAACAGATCTTTCCAGAATTTAAAAAAAAGGTGTGAGCAACTGGAGTATTTTTGAGGCAGGAAGGAGAGATCACTGAAGTTTTTAAAGCTGGGATTAAAATTTCCCCCTTTGTTCTCCACCTGATGATACTGAGGTATATTTGACTGAACAATGTTTACTCTAAATTTAAACACCATCAAAATCAATACAAATGTTTTAAAATAAATGTCAGAGATTTAATCCTAGACCTATTGGTAGATTTTCTAGAACTTAAACCAAAAGTCTTTGAATTTTATTTCTCCTCCAACTGCAGTTTGTGTGCCTTATTTTGATTTTCTCCTGTTATATTAAGATATCTACAACTTGCTGTCTTAAAACATGATTTATCTTCCCCCCACTCTCTGTTTAGAGAAAGGTAGACAGAAGCAAACTTCTTCAGCTTATGCTCATGCTACATCTAAGATGATCTTGAAAGAAAATTTTGTGAGATGGATCAGTCCTGATCCTTTCATAATTTTTCTACGTGATTGTGCTCTTTTGCCTTTCCAGGTTTTGTTTATTACTAAGGGTACTGAAATAGCATGAAAAAACATTCCTGTCTTGCTTTCTTCTGTATCTAGACAACATTGCAAATCTTTCCAGGTAGTCTGTTTTCATCAGTGCCTCCTTCCCTTTCCTCTCTTTCCCTTGCTTTTTGTCCCAAATTTTCTGCTGCCTTGATGTTTAGCAGTTTGTCTCATCCCAGCCAGGATGAGATACTGACCCCGTAGAAACAAACAGTATTCTTCACCCATGCAAAGGTTTCACACCGATTTCTGTCCTTAGAGGTCTGGCACTGGAAGTAGACCAGGGACACTGTGGGTAGTAGGATGGTCACAGGGGATTGCACTTACAGTTTTCTTCAGATGTAGCTATAGCATCTAGGACAGATCCTCAGCAAATTAAAAGAGCTATGAATACTTTTGTGTTTTAAACAGGTGAGTTTCTGGCCCATATATTTTCCAAAGAGATTATGGCTACATATACTCTAGGAAATTTCACAGTGCCAGAGTGTGTTCCTGTGTACTGCAATTTGACCACCCCCATGGTCAAACAGTAGGACGCTGGCCAGCATGCTTTGTCCCAGCTAGCTAGACATGCCAAACAACCTGCTACAGCTCAGGAATCAGTGTCCAGGGACCATTTCCAGTAGACCAACTGGATATTTTTTACCTTTTTCTTGAGAGTAAGAGAGTTTAGTGGTATGCGCCAGGCTATTCCATGCCAGCTGGCCTCAGTCAGAGAATAGCTCCAGGCATGTGTAATTTACTGCAGTAGCTATTGAGTATGTGCTGCTTGTTCCCATGTCACACAGAGTGAGAACTGGAAACTGAAGTCAGATCACCTGCCTTATGCTTAAACTATTAGAAAACACATTTGCCTTATGCCATAATTTGGCAGAAATTTTGAAACTAGAAATTGGAGGCATTAAGGGATATTCCCGCAAGATTTGTTGGCTAAAGTTTTTCTGAAAAAAAAATTTCAGAACCTTTCCCTGTTCCCAAAACCAGGGGCATTGCTGCAGGACAATATTTTAATTCTCTCATTTTCATGAAATCCATTTTTATTTTTGTGTATTTTCAGAGAATGACATGGCATCAGGGGATGGCAATTCTGTAAAAGAGGAATTTGTTAAAGAGAAAGCTATTCACTCTCCGGTAATGAAATGGCTAAATCCTCGCTGAAATTTACTTGTACTCATAAGACTTTCAAGTGAATGCATTTCTCACAGATTATTGAATATGCAACAACACACTTTAAGAACAAAGTAGATCTATAGCATATGAAAATGTAACCTCTGAAGGGCAATTGTGATTCTGTTTTTCATGACAAAAATGTTTACTTAAAAATAGACTGTACAGTGTATATGATTTTGATATTTGTTTTGATACATATTTGAACAGAGAAATGCATTGTGGATTCCTGAATGTATAGTAGTATTAAAAACCCAACACAATTCAACACTCCTCATTTAAATAATGCCAGAGGCTGACTCTTGCAGCCTGAGGCTGGGAAAGCTCTCACTGAATGCAGTGGGCAGTTTGGGTGAGTGAAACCATTGGTGTGGAGCCAAGGTGAAAGAAACACACATCAACAAATCCCAGGATAGAAAGCAACACCCCTGAATCACAAGAATAATAATAACAACGTAGGAGCACAACAGTATGATTAAAATAAACCACTGTTAGTCATTAGTCATCTTCTGGTTTTTGGAAGTTTGGTGACACTTCTTTGGAGATAAATACACCTTTCTTTAGTGAAAAAACACTCAGTGTTCCAGTTTATATATTGTGAATAATGTAGCCAAGACACTGCAGACTTATGCTGTATTGAGGTGGATTTCTCAAGTTAAATTATATGCAGAGAAACAGCAGCTTGGTACATTATACAGATTTGTAAAAGGGGACCCAATATAAAAGAAGCTGCTTAGCATTATTTAAATATATATATATTTCTATATAGCAACTACTAGTGCCATTAAGGCAACGTCTACGTTTCTTGGGGAAGAGCGGGTTTGATGCCAGAGGCCAGCAAACAGACCTTCATACTTTCCATCTTCAGCACTAGCTGAAGCCCAGCTGCAACTAACAGGGAGTTCATCTGATCCAGCATAGTGAAGACTTGGACCCTCAGTGAGTGGTAGTGCAGCCACAGCCTACAGTACTTTGGTACCTACTCCTTTGTTTCTTGCTTGCATGAGCAAGTGGTCCCATTTCATCCGGGAGAACAACATACATTAGAGTGTTGTAGGAACCCTCAGTCCCTCATTCAGTTCAGACTGGACAATGTATTTGCAACATAAAAATCCATCCATCATGAGATGGGTTTGCTAATATATCTGGAAACAACCAGATCATCAGATAATGGAAATTGATGTAACTGTGCCAGAGTGCAGAGCACGCTTACTGGAAATGTGGTTTGAATTGAATATTTCCTTTGAAATCAATGTGAGTTTTGACAGTGACTTCAATTAAAGAAGGAGCACACAGTACTGCAGCCAAACTTTGGTACAGGATCTGAAAACATGCTTTTAAAACTACAAATGGCAGAAACTCCAAAGCCTTTAAAGAGTACAAATCCTGATCCAAAGCCAATGTCAGTGGAAGCAGGCTGCTTTCACCTGGGAAAGCATCATTGAACTGTGCTGCTCTAGAACAAGAGAATGATGGCAGCAGCAGACATCTAAATGTCAGTACATCAAGGCAGGCTCTCCTACCACGATAATTAGAGGCACATAAACATACATCTCAGCCTAGCATATACCACATTTTAACCTGTATTGGATGTTTAGGACTGAGAGGGAGCAGCATTATCTTGGGCTGTTTACAAGTAAGCGTATTGATTCTCATCTACTGATATCAGAAGTAATTTTTTCTTGACTTCAGTGAGAGCAGGATCAAACCCATCGTCCTTCAGCAGACTGAAGAGAATTATTTAAAGAATGTAGTAAATATTTGTATACATTATTATTATTTTCCAACAGTGTCATAAATGACATTATGAGGTCTTGAATGTAAATCTAATAAGCTGGTCAGTTTTAAAAAGTATATGATTATTATTGTTCAATAAAAAAACAACTGAAAGCATTGCTGTCTATTGTGTATATCCATTAATGACAGAGGAAGACTGCTGGTGATGGCATAGCCATGGTGCATCCAAACTAGGTATAGTTCTCCTCCCAAATCCACAGAAAGGGCTTCACAATGGCTGCATCTATTTCAGTGACTTTGCTGGGTATTATTCTCCATTGCTGAAGCTGAGTGGTTACCCAAGTCCAGAATGGTTTGTGACCATGCCATTTTCAGTCATCTTCACCTCCAAAGCAAGGTGGCTGGATCCAGGTTGCCATCTGGGGACAGATCCTCCCTGGCCAACCCCAGTGCAGGACGGGTTTGGGATTCTTCTTGCTGACCTGGCCACTGCCATGCCAGGGACCATTTAGCCCTGGGTCAGTGACTGCAACTCCTTGACACTGTTTGATATAGGAGTAAACTGTGGATCCACAGCTGGCAAATCAGACAGAGGAGAAGGAGAGGAATGCCTGTAAACTTTTTTTTTTTTTTTTTATGTTTTCCATAAAACTTATAAAATGTTCTTGCATTTCCTCAGCTTCTCTGGTGACAGATTTCTCTACACAGAATAGGTTCTGGGATGAAATTATAAGCTAATTTTATCCATTATCCTTTGAAATGTCTACCTGTTGCTACTCATGACAATGGGACTACACCAGTAAAAGAAATGCAAATTACCACAGAATCTTTTATGATTCTAAATGTAAACCCAACACTGACAAGTTCATCACTAAACCATGTCCCTAAGCACCACATCTATACGTCTTTTCAATATCTCCAGGGATGGTGACTCAGCCACTTCCATGGGCAGCCTGTTCCAATGCTTGACAACTCTTTCATTGAAGAAATTTTCCTAGTATCAAAACTAAATCTCCCCTGGTGCAACTTGAGGCCATTTCCTCCCCTCCTATCCACTTGTTATTTGGGAGAAGTGACCAACACCCACCTTGCTACAACCTCCTTTCAGGTAGCAGCAGAAGCAATAAGGGCTCCCCTCAGCCTCCTTTTCTCCAGACTAAATAACCCCAGTTCCCTCAGGGGCTGCTGATAGGACTAGTTCTCTAGACTCTTCAACAGATTTGTTACCCTTCTTTGGACACACTCCAGCACCTTAAAGTCTTTCTTGTAGTGAGGGGCCCAAAACTGAACACAGTATTTGAGGTGTGGCCTCACCAGTGCCAAGTACAGGGGGACGATCACTTCCCTGTTCCTGCTGGCCACAGTGTTTCCGATACAAGCCAGGATACCGTTGGCCTTCTTGGCCACCTGGGCACACTGCTGGCTCAAATTCAGTTGGTTGTGGACCAATGTCCCCAGGTCCTTTTCCGCCAGGCAGCTTTCCAGCCCCTCTTCCCCAGTCCTGTAGTCTTACATGGGGTTGTTTTGACCCAAGTGCAGGACCTGGCACAGACTAATTGAAGCTCATACAATTGGCCTCAGCCCATTGATCCAGCCTGTTCAGACCCCTTTACTAAAGTCCAGGTAAACAACATCCACAGCCTTTCCTTCACCCACTAAGTGGGTCACCTTGCCACAGAAGGTCAGGTTTGTCAAGCAGGACCTGTTTTTCATAAACCCATGCTGGCTGAGCCTGGTCACCTTGTTGTCCTGTACATGGCACATGATGGCACTCAAGATGATCTGCTCCATAATCTTCCCCAGCACCGAGGTCAGGCTGACAGGCCGGTAGTTGCCCAGATCCTCCTTACGGCCCTTCTTGTAGATGGGCATCACATTTGCTAACCTCCAGCCAACTGGGACCTCCCTGGTTAGCCAGGACTGCTGATAAAGGATGGAAGGTGGCCTGGTGAGCACTTCACCAGCTCCCTCAGTACCCTTGGGTGGATCCCATCCAGCCCCATAGGCCTGCGTGTGTCTCAGTGGTGTAGCAGGTCACTGACCATTTTCCCTTGGGTGATGGGGGTTTCATTCTGCTCCCTGTCTCTGTCTTCCAGATCAGGGGGCTGGGCACCTGGAGAACAACTGGTCTTACTATTAAAGACTGAGGCAAAGAAGGCATTAAGTAACTCAGCCTCTTCCTCATCCTTTGTCACTGTGTTCCATCCTGCATCCAGTAAAGGATGGAGATTCTCCTTAGCCGCCCTTTGGTGCTATTCATAGAAACATTTTTGTAATTGTCTTTTATGGCAGTCACCAGATAAAGTTCTAGCTGAGATTTAGTCCTTCCAATTTTCTCCCTGCATAAGCTCATGACATCCTTGTAGTCCTCCTGAGTTGCCTGTCCCTTCTTTCAAAGGCCATAAACTCTCTTTCTTCCTGAGTTCCAGGCCAAACTCTCTGTTCAGCCAGGCCAGTCTTCTTCCCTGATGTCTCATCTTTCAGCACATCATGATGACCTGCTCCTGTGCCTTTAAGATTTCCTTCTTGAAGAGTGTACAGCCTTCCTGGACTCCTTTGTCCTTCAGAACTGCTTCCCAAGGGACATGAAGTGATATTCATGGAACCAAGGACTCTCCACCAGCCTGTTCTTGATTTTCCACCCTTTTATCTTTCTACCTTTGCTTTCATATCTCTCCTGGCTCCTTGCTGCATACTCCAACTCATTTTCCCTATTTTGCATGTGTGGATTTTTAGACTTCTTCCCTTTCTTCACCCAACTCCATGTTCCACACATACTCTTTTCAACTGAACTTTCCTTCCCACATAAGCCTGAAGTTAGCTACAGATGTTCTTATCTCCTGGGGTAAAAGTCATGAGATGGTTAACCACACAACCTACTCTTGTAATCTAGTTTCTAGATTGGCTTTTAGTGGGATCATGTATTATTTCCAGTATGAATAAGTTTGGCAAATAGGCCTCATTTCTAGTAGGTAGACTTTATTTTCTCAACCACTAAACAGTAAGCTAGTAATATAGTCTTATATTTAATGCGGAATGACACTGATAATAAGTATGCTGTAATGCAATATTATAATTTCTATTACAGCTTGTATTATAGGATGTTGCAGGCACCATTACAGTTCAAACAATATATCATCAAATGTTTTAAAGTGATGCCTGAAATACACTGAATAGAAAAGCCTGAAATATAGTCAGATGTAATAAATGTATTTCCAGTGTGGACCAACTTTTAATGAAAAACGGCATTATCAGCTTCAGCTGTGCAAAACATCTTTAACATACTTTAATGCACAATTTCATTATATAAATACATTCACACAAGTATTGTGAGATATATCACTGTCTATTCACCATGGTGTGATTAACAGTATAAATTTGCCACTCTGATCTGCTAGGACATACATATTAGAGCAAACACACCAAAGTATATATTTTAAATGAAAATATATTTATTATCACCTCTGTACATGCTTGCTATCTATTTAAATGGACTGTCAGGTCACAGCAGTGCTTTGAAAGTATTTCCTGACACCTGCAAAGTTGGTAAATATTTCCTGTTTTTGTTGTGTCTGCTGAAAATAGGAATTTTACAAGTTGGACTGATAACTTGACAGACACCAGGATCTCCAGTTTGGTAGGTCTTAATATGGTTTACACTGGCATTTGTGACTGTTTGAGGAAACCTGGGCTGACAAACTGGCATGTTCTGGCTTTCTTGCTCTCTCAAAATAGGCACCAGCGCTATTTAAGTGCTGTCAATTGTCCATCTGTCTTCTGGGTGGCCACAAACCATGCACAACCCAGAGACGCATGTTTAATTTTTGCAGAATGGGTGATTATAGCAATTAAACAGGTGTTAATACAGCGAGACCTCTGAATGCTGAAGCATTCCTTCCCATCTCTTTACACAGCAGCTGCCAGTGAGCGCTGTGCATATGTGCTGGGTGCCTTGGTCATGGCCGAATTGGTCAGGTCTAACCAGGCCTGGAGAGCCTGGCTTTTCTGCAGGCACTGGCTGGAATCCGGCTGCTGCCCCAGCAGTCCCAGCAGCCCTGTATCCACTGCATTGCCTTCCTGCAGGATTCTCATGGCAGGCAAAATGCTTTGTGTAAACAAACAAACCTGTGTTTGGATGAAGAAAAAGAGATTTCCTTAACTTTATTAGTACACGATGCTCCTGATCCTCCCTGATCCCCTCCCATCCACTAGGTTTTCAAAGTAGCTGCCATTCAGATTCATGTGCCAGCTCCCTTCCTTCTTTTGAAAGCTATCAGAGAAATATTCAACTGAAATGAAGGGCAACAGTTGATTATGCATGAGCTGATCTTCACCATTCTAACAAGACACAGATTAATCTTTCTTGAAATGACATAACTGATGCAGTCTTTCTGCTCTGCAAATGCTGAGCCTGTAAAAGTCTATTTGATAAACTGGGACAACTGAAATCATATGAACATTACTTGAAAATATCTTTCTTCCTCACAAGAGAAACATCTATTTTTGAAGAACAAATAATGGATTGGAATGCCATTGAAATCCAAACACAATATTAGTATGTTCCTGAAAAAAAAAGGTACAATGCTGGGGGAGAATGCACCAGAGCCCTTGCAGCTGTGTCACACTTTCCTGTTTGTTATTTTTAGTTTTCCATTCCCGCTTTTTATTTTGGGCTTTGCTTTGCTTCCTATGCAGCTTCCCTTTAACTCCCGTATAGCTCTTTCTTACATATTTGAAGCATTTGGCTCTTTTTTTTTTTTTTTTTTCCTTCTTCAAAGGAAACCCAAGCAATGCTGTCCAGTTTCAGGAACTCTTGTTTCTCTTGGCAGTGGTTGAGTTCTTGGTTTTCTAAAGGCATTTAGGAAATTTACACTGATAGTTTTCAGCTTTGAACATGCTCAGGCTTTGCAAGCATAAGAAAAGAGTAGCACACAGGGAGAGCCCCAGTCTGCTTTTCAGTATGTCCTGATCTTTGCACCTGGGAAATCACCAGTATCTAGTCCCACATTAAAGTTCCATGATGGCATTTAATAAAAATAAGGAACAAAATGGGCTCTGGTGAAACACTGTCTTATAGAGAAGGTTTTTTTCCCCCCTTGTTTATATATTGAAGTGTTTGTAATCTTGTACAGCCATATAGCTGATCTACAGAACAGGAAATGTTATCATATTTTAAAGCCGTCCCACCAATGTCACGTTACTCAATGCTTTGTTAGCAGCTGAGGACCTATCTGCAGAGAGTTAGTTAAGAACCTCAGCTGATGTTTAAAAAAACATAAAGTTTTTTGGGAAAAAGTTTTATTTCCCCCACCATAAACCTCTGCAGGGGAATGCACTTTATTGCTGGTATGCACACAGAGACTCAGGACACAACAGACTGTGAATGGTGAAAGTGTATGTTTCCCTCCCCTAATTCTCTCATCTCTCTACTTTAAAAAGCCTCCTCAGGCTGTTGAAATTTGACTGCTACCATGACAAGCAACAATGATTGGCTCCCTCCATCCAGCATGAGGGCAGGCATACCCAGCACTGCCAACCTTTCCACCACAACACCTGGCTTAACACTGGTAAACCAGTGTTTGATGAAAACTATGTACAAATGCCCTGGGCACAAAATTAAATAATTACCAAGGTAGCATAAGCTATACTCAGATCTTTCCCAGGTCCTGATGGTGTTCAGCTAGCTTGGCTCTGTCTTGGATAAGCAGACGATCATAGTGTGGGAGCTGTTTTCTATTGATCCCCAGGATGAACACAAAAAAATAAAAGGTGAGACCAGTCTCAGCTGACTCAAAGGGGCAAATACTGGGATACCAGAAACCTGATGACTTCACATAGAAAGTACATGGTAGCTGATCTCAACCCTAACACTTGGTAAGGTAGACCTGTCTTCCTGTGCTACTGTTCACCCCAGTGAAGAGCGTAAATTAAGGAGGGAGTAAGAATGGTCATATTAGGTCAGACTGAAGGTTATTCTAGTCCAATATCCTCTTCATAATAACCCTTAGCTCCCTAACAGCCATCCAAACTGCTGTCTTTTTCTCAGGACCTCCCTGGGATCTAGCAGGTCTTTCCAGTGATCAGGTCTATCACAACAATAAGACAGGTGACTGTTCTGGGAAGCACCTACCAATGCAGGTGGCAGAGATGCTTGTGCAGAATAGCCCCAAAATACTCACCTGTGAAGGGAGGTGTTGGCCAAACCCCAGCCTAATCACTTCATGTACTGGGGTCCATCTGCAGCTTCTCACATCTTTAGACTGAAATAGGATGATTTCTTCAAAACCCTTGGGTTTCTATTATCTCAAGTGATTCTTGAAGAACTACCATACAACCTTAACCTCTGGCCCCACAGTGTTAATTCTCTGACATGAGCCATGTGAGCCTCCCAGAGGCTCACAGAACATTAGAAATTCAACTGTGGGGTTTGAAACTGATTGTTTTCCCCTTGCTGTATGTCTGGATAGGGCTCAGCTGGGCAGTAACCCCACTCACAGCTCCCTGGATGCCTTTGCAATATGGTGAGTACTCAACAGACCTTTTCAGTCACTTAATTTCAAACACTGCTGGTTTTTTTTTGTTTGTTTGTTTTTTTTTTTTTTTTTTTTTTTTTCTTATTTTTCTTTCTTTTAATTAGGCTTTTTGTAGTACTCTCAGTAATTGAAAAAAAAAAAGACCTGGCTTAAAGGCTATTGAAAGGTTGCATTTCAGGGACGGACTGTACTGCTGCAACTGCGTGACGTGGTGGCGGCGGCTGGAATTAACGGCAGAGGAGAGGCTAAAGGGTTAATTCTTCAATTAAATCTGAGCCTATAATCAGCTCAATGGCCATAACTGGCATCTCTTACTGTATACTGAATAAGAATTCTTTCTCATGACACTTAATTTCCTAGGATCAAAATAAAATGACAAAAATAGCTCTCTTGACTGATCGATGTGCACTACCTGGTTCCATGTGTACGAGTTGCTGCCTGTTCCATGTGCTTCCACCCTGCAAACTACTACATTATCAAAGTCCTAAAATGGCTCACCTTCTTTATGTCTTTAAATGTTGGAATGGAGAGAATAGTTCTTATCTTTGTGGTATTTTCTCCTATGTTATATTAAGGTGAGGAGATGCTGAAGAACTAATAAACAACAGAGAAAGGTGACAGCCGTATCGTGTCTTATTCAGGGGCTCTTTTGTTCCATCAGAATAAGAAGTACTTCTGTATTAGATGGGGAATTTTGTGGGAAAACAAAAAAAGATATAATACATAATATAACCACATAAACTGACATTTAACTTTATACAGCATCAGATATTTTCCTTTTCTGTTTGGGTTTCTGGATCTCCAAAAGTTTTGATCCAATTGTGCATCCAATAAAGGAAAGGAAAATTTCTGTGACTGGAAAATAAATAATGGGAATAGTAGCACTTCTTGAGAAGTATGAAGTTGTGCAGGATTTCATATACTGCTTAGTAGCAGAGCAGGAGATGCTGCAAGAAATACAAACATAAACCTGGATTAAACATTCAATAGAGATAAATGCCCTTGCATTAATTTGTATTTGTTTATTACTTGGATGTTCTTCATGCATTTGAATACCCTTAATGTACTTTCCCAATTTTTCAGCCATCTCTGCTCTCTGGAACTCCTTGGATTTGCAGTCAGGTCTCTCCTGTGAATGAGACGTAAGGTCTGTCCATTATGCTGTGCAGGGAAAAGAGTTTTTTTTATGAATCAAAAAATGTGTCCTCTATTTAGAAAAACACAATATAACCTCACTCCATGTAAACAATCTAACCTTCAGGTGGAATGCAGCCAGAGGGGCTATAAATAGCACCCTTAATAAGAAAGGAGGCAGAGTGTTTAGAGTTCAACTGGCAGTGCTCACATATGGAGAAATAGCAGCTGAGCTACCTGTAGCTCTTGTGCTCTGAGAAGCTCAGGTGCAATTTGTATGGGAACTCAGCTGAATCTGTGCTGAGCAGGTAGGAATATTTTCCTTCTGGAAACAGCAATGGGGAGCTCTATGTTTTTCAAAAACGTTCCACCACCTTGTGGTGCTGCCTCCACGATTTCACAAGCATCTTTCACTCTTTAGTGTGTTCCCCATTGCTGCACTCACAGAGAGAAAGGCACTACAGCTTGCAGATGTCAGAGGACAGAGGAAGCCAAGTGGCCCACCTAGGACCCCATTGGTACTCTGGAGCAAGGGCCCCAGCCAGCTGTTACAGGTACCAGACTAGTGACCTTCATATTGGATCATCCCCTTTACATAGTGCTTTCAAAACGTTTGCAAGGCAAAACTCCAGGCATCCAGTGGATTAATAAGAAGGTTGTGTATTAGTTTGACTTCTGGTTGCTATGATTTGGTACGAGTGCAGGGTATACACTTTCTCTGTATCCTAGAGCCTTATAATTGTAATGAAGAATCTCTGGGCATGAGATGGCTACATCTGCAGTTTAGCACAACTCAGCAAGTTTGCACAACAGTCATGAATGTTTCCTATGTCTCTGGACACATGTTTGCTTCTAGCAGGTTTATGCATCTTCACAACTGTTTCTCCAGGAAGACTCATGTGAAAATATTTTTGTTCACACACATATTTTGGGAACCTGCATTTTTCACACAAGTATGTTTCTGTGTAAGACAGAAGGTGCACATGAATGATGCTGACTGACTGTCATCTGCAATTACATTTTAATGATTTCTCAGGGAACATAAATCACAGGAGGATCCTCTCCACAGTCCCTGCCCACATATATCTCTGAACCTTTTGAGACTGTAGAAGCAGAAAAGTCCAGAAGAACAGGTAATAACAGCAACATTTGTTCCTGCTGTAGTCCTCAGACATGCTGTAAAAAACACTGTATGTCCTACAACTTATTTTATTTCCCAAACTCATTGCAGTGACATGGAAACCTGGAAGTCCTGCTTCCCTCCTCAAAACCAGGCCTGCTTCTCCTACAAAGCAAACAACATCCTCCACATCAGAACAAAAACTGAATAGACAGACCATCAAAGCTGTGTAAAAGCACCAGCTGCCCGGACATGTACCAGGACAGCAAAGCTATTTACCCGAGGAGCCTGTCAGATGATTCAGGTCAATGCTATTGTACATGGAGTTGACTCACGTGAGACCTCATTGTCCCTCTCCCTCTCCGCTTCCCTCCTTTTGTTTCGTGCCATTGTTTCTAGGTAGACATTAAAATGCTTTGGGACAAAGACCATGTCTTCCTGTGAGCTTACACAGAGTGCAGTACAAAGAAGTCCCAGTCCTGTGCGGAGCTGTACAAACCCATGCTGCTCTGAGGAAAGCACACGCATATAAACCCCAGCAGCTAAGCGTGCACATATGCAAACACATATACTTGGAATGTTGGCTATAATTAACATGTGTAGTGATGTATCACACCTGTAACTCACAATAATGTTTCAACATCGCTGATATTCCCTCTATGTCTCTAAAGACACAAGGAGAATCAGACTAGCAGTATATCCTCATATATGGACAACATGTTATATATTGCTGCTGCCTGTATTAGAGTAGCTCTTTGAGCTCCTATTTAGTGTTCTCTTCTTGAGTCTTGCTGAGCTAAAGTAAACTCAGCCTACTATGCTAATTTGTTTCTTTCTGTCTGCATTTTTTCTAATTCTTGTTATAAAAAATTCTTTTATATATTTTTATCACCACAAATGTTTTTTCATGGTGCAGTGAAAGTTATTTCGGCAGACAAATCATATCTCATTCTCCTCCAATTCTGTAAGACAGAATGACATCTTTTTCTAAAATTTATTATCTATTCCCTCTCCCACACCATAGGTTTAAATTATTTTCTTTAATTAATTTTAAAATATTTACTTCTTTATACTATTTCTGTCCATTTTTTCCTGGTAAGGGTAAGTTTCTTTCATGATTTGGAACATTCAATAAAGAAAACAGAAAAAAATTGAAGAAACATTGAGCAAGTGTTTGAAACTGTGAAGCTTTTAACACTACAGTGCAATGACAGTCCTACACTTGTAATAAAAAATAATGGCCATATTTACCTTTTGTATGATTGCATCTTAATCTCTAAAGCACATTTCCCTTTCCTGCTTAAAGAGGAAGAAAGTGAGACCCAAAGTACCGACGTAACATAACTGGGTTTACCCACCTGATGGGGGAGGGCTGGAAAGAGACTCAGGTCTCCTGCTAATCCTTCAGATGTTGAAAATACTTTGTCACTTTTTAAAAACTAAGCTTATGCCTTAGGATTTCTGTCTTTGAGGATGAATGGGTCTGTTTTTGCAGTGCTTCCCCAGTAAGTGCTTACAGAAGGGCTAGTGGGGTTTTATATGGGAGGCACAAAGACTGAAAGAATGAGCCCCTTGGCCACGGTGCCAAGTTTCCAAGCAGCACCTGAAAATGTCTCCAGAATCTTTTCCTTGCCATCATGCCTTCATGAAAGGTAAATATTTTTCTTTCTGATCTGTACACTTAGCACTTTCAAATGTTTTCATCAGCCACAGAATGCTGTCTTCTTGTTTGAAATAAATGATTCAGCCAAAAGTTATATTTGAGAAACAGTCTAACAAAGTACATTTCAAAAAAAGCCTGAAACCTTGTTTAAACAGAGACACTCTCTACCAACGGAACAGCAAATCTCCTTATGCTTGGGATTTTTGGTTACTACTTCGTTTGTTAAAATGAGGCATCATTTTGGGAAGAGAACTTTCTTTGTGTCTTGCAAGTTGGAAGTATAAATCCCAAAGCCTGTAGAGTATTTCTGAGTTTGGAAGAAGCACTGCCATTGAATTCATACACACACTTGAACTTCTGGGGAGAAATAAAACCAAGCAAACGTATAAATCAGAAGGGAAGAGAAAACATAAAGCAACAACCAGCAACGTTTACTGGGGAGAAATGGTTCATCTTTGCCAACCAGGTTCTTCCCTGGCCAGGTCCTGTCTGTCACATTGCTTCCCTCGACCTTGATTTCCTTTTTATATTTCATTCCCCAAGGCGCTTTGGTCCCTAATGCTAATACCCCCTAGTGCTTTGGTCCTCTCTCTGGCTGTCCCTCCCTCCTCCCAGGCACACTGCTTGCTGAGCACCATATGCTTCCCAAACTCTGTCCAGGCTCCTGTCTTGCAATTCATTCGCAGACCTCCTGAAAATTCTTTGGGTAGAGCTGGGTGTGCTGTGTGGAGGTTACCCTCCAGACTTCCAATGTGAACCTGCAATCGTGGCCCTTCCTGGGGTGGAGATGCCACCTCTGCAGGGTAACATGAACACAACCGGTAATACGTGCATGCATGGGTTAAGGGATCAAGGACCCATAGAAGCAGCTTGGCAGGGAGCTGACGGATGGGTGGGTCCTTCTTGTTCCTCTCACTGCCAATCTGAAACCATCTCTTTATACAAAACAGGTACTGAGGGACCAGCCAGGCCATGTGCATCCCCAAGGGCTCACCCATCAACAGCAGCAGTGCAGCACTGGCAGCGCATGCTGCACTCACACTGTTGAGCTGCCTGCATGTTAAAGGCTTTCTGTTTCAGCAATGCTGGCAACATGTCTTCACCTGAGCAAGACATTTTTTTGTTGGTGTTGCTCAAACCAGTTCAGAGTGGAATAAGCTCCACTGGCAGGTGACTCTTTTCCCAGGATAACTGCATACCCACTAAGGCTTTTGTTGGCAATTTTCTTCAGGCTCACAGCCAATGTTAGTATAATGCACTAGCCAACTGTGGGGTGGCAATTCGTTCAAATCATAATGCCAAAGAACTCCATTTCCAAGGGAAAGGACCAAGTGCTCCACTCCCTTCTTGTCATTAAGAATGAAGTATTTTCTCTACTTGTGTAAACTTTCCTGGGATTGTACTTGTATTCCACCACATTGACTAAAAAATTTTTGCTTAGCTCATGCTGGTTTAAATCTCTTATTTAAATAGTATTTTTACTGGATGGCATCTGGGGAGTTGAAATGCAATGGAAGAAACCAGGTGGGATCAAATAAGGAATAGACAAGTGATGCAACCTGGACATTTTGAACAATTACAGTGTTATTTTTTCCTAAAAGTGGCAGCAAAATGCTCTGAGAACACTGTATGTTTGAATTCTGTTGAACTTTTTTTTTTTTTTCAGTTGTGGCTTGCTGAATTTTATATGAAATACAGAGAAAAAAATAATGAAAAACATACATCTTTGTATTATACCATAATTCATCACAAGTGCAAATAGACATTTTGTCTTTTAAAATTAAGTTCTATAAATAAAATCAGTGCCTATTGCTATGATATTATATTTTTTTAAACAAAGAACTATTTAGTAGCATCTATATTGTTCTTCATTTTCCCCAGAATGTTGTCGGTAACATTAATGAGTGATTTGTAGTTATCATAACAATGGGTAATTATTTACTTCCGAGAAAAAAAAAAAAACCCAAAACCCAACAGATAAAGGATTTTCTGTTTCTCTTTTAATTTGTTTGTTTTCTGTGAAGAGGAAGAGTTTAATATATTGTACTCTGAGCCAAAATCATTGTAAAATGACATTGGCACCAATATCTGAAAAATGTCAGAGAAAAACAAAGCTTAGGAAAAGCAAGAATAAATATTTTGCAGAAGAAAAGATAGTGGGTTTTTATGTTTTTAAAATGTACTCTCTGTGGTAGACCTCAGTGGCTGGGAGCTCAGTTCTCCAGTGGGATCATCTTTCTGACTAGTGTGTTTAAATTTATAAGAAATACCATAAGCTCTACTCAACTGTGTAACTTTAAAAGTACTCAGAAATTTGCCTTCATGAGATGACAGCACTCTGCACCTTACAGGTGTGGGACACTGTAAACACCTCTGGAATAAATGGAGAGGGTGTCTGCACTCAAACACTCCCATTTCTGTGTCATTCTCCTGATTGTTGTGACTCACTTCTTATTAACTAAATAAGTCAGCAGAGGACACCACCACAGCTGAAATGTCTTCAGGACCTGGACTTGAATGTGCCTGTGTTACCCTTTCTCAGCTAAAGACTTTTTTTGGGACCTGTGATCCTGCCACTGGAATTCTTGAACAGAGTGGAGTGATTTTATATTTGCTTTCCCTCTTTCTGTGTTGGCTTTGAGAAGTATCTTGATGAGACCAGGCTGTCTCCAGGGCAACATTAGCCAATAGCTTTGAGACCCTTGCCCAGCAAGACAGTAACTCCAGGATATACACTTGGCTTTCAGACCCAACTTCAGCCTACATTTTTTTACCTTCAGATCAGTCAGATTAACATACTAAGGGACACTGCTCTCTTCAAACAAAACAGCAGATAAGAGGGCTGCACATTTAACCCATGGTCAGTTGCACATGTAAAGTCCCACCTGTGTAACTACCTCTCAGGTAGTCAATATACTTTTAAATTGCAACACTGAGATCTTATTTAGGAATCTAAGACAGTGCACAGGTCCACCTAAGGCTGTCCTGCTGTTTGCACCCTGCATCTCAAAGGCAGAATATATCTGCTGCTCCTTGTTACTGCAGCTGAGCCCTCAAGGCATTCATTTCACGACCTGGTGACAATTTGCACAGTGCTCCATTTGCACTGCCTACTGCATGCTGGCTATCTCTGTGAGACTGAGTTCGAGGCTAAATCACACTTAGATGATGAACAGTGGCAAAACCCCTAGCAACAATGAAAAACTGCCAAGGCGAGAAGGGGATGCACATGCATTGCTAGGGTTCTGAATGAGGTTTACCACACTAAATGGAGATATGCTGCAGAGCCCAAGAGACTAGACTAAGAGAGCTTAATAGTGTGGCCAGTTAGTGTGTGTTAGTCCCAGGGCTACATAGGGCTACACGAAGCTATGGCTGACCTGATCCAGAGATGGTGACTCTTGCTTGGAGGGCATGTTGGACTCAAGCCCTCCAGGTGTCCTGCCTAACCACCACTTCCACAATTCTGTGTTTAAAGTGTTTGTACAGCTGTAGCTGTAGTGTCATTTGCTTTCCTGCTAAACATCTATGCTCCTAAACCCACATCAGTTGCAACAACTGTACACACTTACTTGACCTATGTCCTCTAGAAGGTGAGAAGAATTCACTCAGATAACTTATTTTTCTCTACAGATTATATAGGGGAACTAGGGAGACTAGATCAGTGGTATGTGTCCATATTGGAGTTGTCTGAGTTAGGTCAGATAAATACTACCCTGTGCTTTCAAGTGAGATAAATACCACAGTGTTCTGGCCCCTGTGTCAAGATAACATCTATAGCTACCTAGAGATTGGAAATAGTGAACCAGTATCATGAGGATAACACAGTGCCTGAGCTCATCAAGGGAGTACATTACTCTGCAGTTGGTGAATGGAAGTTAGAATGGCATGGCCTGGCATAGACTAGACTAGACTGAAATGGAATGGAATGGAATAGATTAGACTAGACTAGACTAGACTAGACTAGACTAGACTAGGATTATTTCAGTTGGAAGGGACCTACAGTGATCATCTAGTCCAAATGCCTGACCAGTTAAACATCATGCAAAGCTAAAATGTAGTGGCAAGAAAATCAAGTGTTATTTGACCAGCGGGAAGTAATAAAAACATTCCAGAGTTGTCATTAGGGAAGAAAGAGAATAATATATAAAATGTCTGCTGATTTAACAGATAAGTGCACATCCTGGGTGAAATTAATCTTTTTCAACAAGACATTAAACTGTGGAAACAGGAGAGACTTGTGAGCTTTTAAGAAAGTTTAGCTTTCCAGAACTTGAGTATTTCTGAAAATGGGACAGTGTTTGTGAATAAGTGTTTTTTATCTAATATTGACCTCCGAACACCTAGCCTTCATCTGTTATCTTGAACATTTATCCTCCTAAGTGTGACAAATATGAAAGCAATCAGTTAGTGGAACATAAACCCAACCATAGTGGCCATGAGCATCCATGCAGAAGGAAAGGCATCTTAATCTGGTACCATGATTCTGTAACGATCACGACTGACATCTCTGCTTTCCAAAGGTACTTAACAACAATAGAAATAACTTTTTACTGTGGCACGAAAGAATAATAATAAAAATTCCCCAGAGAGATAGTAAAAGTATCAAAATAGCTAACTAAGGTTTCAGAGGGATATAACACAATACAAGCTGGTCTCACCATCTTAGTGGAAAGGGCTTTTGTGGTGGTTAGCAGAGAGCAAGAACTACACAGGAACAACAGCAACAAAATGCCCAAGGATTCAGAGAAGTGATGGACCCTTTCTCTTCCTCTCTGATGAGGACTGATCTCAAACACCAAACCAGGAGGAATGAAGAGCCTGAAATTTCTTGGATGAAATGTAATTTTGACTTCCTTCCGTCCTGTCTGGTACTTAAATAGAAGATCCAGATCCCTATCTTAAGCCCTTACCGAGGAAGGAAGAACTGTGTTAAATCTCAGAGTGTTCAGAGGGTGAGTAACTGCGGATATGACAAGGGAATTAGGCATTTAATTGATATCTAAAACATTTAACTGAGTCCATCTTGACCAAGGCAATCAGTTCTGGTGGCAGGTGAAAGGATACATCAGCTGTATGAATGAAATACTAGGCCACAGTTTTGTTCAGACCACACAACTGCTCAGGCATAGCCAGGGCACAGTGCATGGGTACACAGCTTGAAGCTGGCATCTCAGCAGGTGCTGCTAAAAAGGCAGCATGTTGGAAGAAAAAGTAAGAGAAGACCCTAACCTAGAGGTATATGTGCTGGGAGAGAATCCAGCACCGAATGTCTTCAAGGGTGGTAACAGAGTAGGAGGTGAGCTTGCTGGTGAGCTGAGGACTTCATCTGTTAGTCTTGAGCTTCACTTGAAATGGAAAGAACTTGACTGGGGGAAACGCACACTTTTATGTTTTGAGGGATGAATGTGCTTAGAGGATAAAATCAGATAGGAAGCTTCTTATGGTGTTATGGTCTGCTGAATAAAACATCTGTGGTTTTTTCACTTTTTTTTTTTTTTTTTTTTTTTTTTTTTTTCTCTTGGGATTTCCAGAAAGAAAAAACTATTTTGCTCAGCTTGTGAAATCTTAAAATGATGCTGTTGGGAGGAAATATATCTGATTCAGCAAGGGAAGCACCAAATTGCTTTCAAGGCCTGGAAGTCCAGAGGATGAAATGTCACAGCTAGAACAACCTAATAACCTGAAATGTCTTAGAATTGCCTCATCTGAAAGTCAGTCAGATCTCAATTGGCTGAGTTTACAGATGAGGACAAATTCACAGAACTCTAGTGGGAGTAGGACTAGCAGAACTCTAGTGGGAGCAGGGTGCACAGCCATAGAGAAACTTTTACAGAGTCTTTTGGATTACATAGCCTGCTAGAAAGGGAACAATTGAGTATTTTAAGAATTTAAATAAAATCTACATGTTATCCAGAAATTAAAGACTCCAAAGGTGAATACAAGGTAATAAAAAAACCTGTGTGAAGTTATAAAACATGGATTTTTATTTGTATGATATCACAAACAATTTTTGTTGGTCTGTTCTTAATAGTCCTTAATGCTAGCAGCAGTAATGAAGGAAGACAACTGTGTCACACATTCAAAGCTGAACACTAAGTGCCAAATACAATAAATCCACAGCAACTAATAGCATGTGGACATGTAGGTTTGACTCTGAGATTTTGCTCTGAATCTTACAACACAGTTTCTAAGAAAGATGCTACTTAACAGTATATGAAACAAAGATATTAAACCCCAAGAATTTGGTAATGAACAGCTACTACATTACTTGTGAGCTTATTTTAATGGTTTGGTTTAGCCAACAGATCTTTCTCTTGGTGGTCTTCCTGGTGTGGGTTCTCTTAAGACACACTGCCATTTTGCCTTTTACCACAATATTTCTACAATGCCTTGGAAGCAATAAACCCAAACCTCCCCAAAATGGTTTGACATTAAATTTCTTGGTTGTTCTGCTGCAGCTCCTTATTGCAAAATCAAGATATTATGCAAAGGCTAGGAGTGTACCACATGTCCACAGAGACAGAAATAGAAGTAGGATAGCCAAAACCACTGAAAAAGATTTAAGATCTACATGTTAGATGTATTACATAACTACCCTGGTAGTTATGCTGGTAGGTCTTATCACACTAGTAAATGCAATTTATATGCTACTTTTTTTGGCAAAAAGAATATGAGCTTCATTTGTTTATAAAGAAAGAAGTTGGCAAACCAACTTGAAGAAAATATTTTTGGCCATGTTTGCTAGTATTTGCTGAAAGGACTCTGGATTTTTGAATTACCTCTGTATCTCTATGTGATCTGTGTCTTCTCTCAAATAGAAACAGCCCAATTATGCAAATCTACACACACAGACACAAACCATTCAAGGTTGTCTTCATAAACTTTTGAACCTTTCTGGCTTCTAAAAAGGAACACAATCACAAAAGAATTTTAAGAATTGTTAGAATAATTTATCAGAATAGGAGAATAAGTACTAATAAACAATAATCTGTCATTGGTGTTTTTGAAAGATCCAAATCCAGTTCACAATTCCACATCAAAAGTATTTGTGAGTCCTCCAATACGATACCCGAGGACTGTGATTAATGTCATGTGCCTGTTTATTTTTCCCCTGAGAACCTGAAAGGGTAAAAAAAAGATCACAACTAAACAAAAGCATATCAATAACAGGAAACTGTTGGTGAGAAATACCCCGATCTTCCTGTAAATTCACGTCACCACATTCCCCAGGGACAAAGGTGCGTGAACAGCATGGTAAATAATTATGATTTAATATGAGGTCTTGCAATGCTGTTTACAGTTTAACAACAAAAAGGAATTGTTTCTCAAGGCGCAAAATAAGCAAATAATAGAAACACATATCAATATAATCAGGAAATGATGATGTTATGTCTGGGTCAGCTGCTGAAAACAGATTGCAATCTATCAAAGTATCAACCTGATATCTCTGTGCAGCCCACAGAGAAACATCAGTGATGGGAGAGAGTCTTTCCCTGGTTTGTATGCCAGTCATCTCACTTTGATGACTTTATGAAAGTGCTGGGGACTGGGGTCTAGCAGAAGACTCTCCACAGCTATTTTTGCTTGCTGATGTTTAGGGAATTTGACACTTATATTTGCTGAAGCCATCTAGAATGATTTCTTGCATTTTGCATCACAAAACTGAAAATAAAACACTGGGGGAGGAGAGGATGAAACAGCTACTCTCTTTCAGGAAAGTTATATTATTGAATCTAGCCAGCAAATGAGGAATAATGATAAAAAACACCATTGCAGAAACACAGCAGTAAATTTCAACAGACACTAGTGAAGCTTCTTAGTTCCTTATTTAAAATGTATTTTAGTGAGAAATATAAAAAACACATAGGATGTCAGATTTTAGCAATTTTTCTCTACAGAACTATTCTTTAGGGATGCCAAGACAAAATCAGCTCTATAAAAGCCAAAGAGAACAATATATCTGAACAGAGGACTAACATTGATAGCAGAAGGTCTAAAGCATCTAAATATGCATTCAACCCTTAGCTATAGAAAAATAAATCCAGACCATGCCTGTCAGATTTTAAAGTTGAGCAGGGTCAAGTCAGGTCAAACTTGAACAAGAAAACATCAAGAAATTTCTTAGTGTTGCCTGAAATTGCACCAATGACTGGGGAGACTTTTCTCCATCACTCAGGACTGAAATAAAGCATCAACAAGAGATCTGTCAAGAACCAGCTTCTAGGATTACAAACATTCCCTAAAGCTCCCAAGAACAAATTAATATTTGAAGAACTCTATTTTTTTTGCCTTTAGCCATACTATTATCCTCAGAAGTATTTTGGACCTTAGCACCTATGTAAGTGTCAGCTCCTGCTGAATGAAACAGCATGTGCACGACTGTCATGCATAGGAAGCCTAGGAAATAAGCAGCAAGCTTTGTACAGTCTCCTTGAATTAAAGCATATGCTTTATCATAGCTACTGCAAATTAAAGCTACTGTTAATTTTGTTTGGCTGTGCCTGCCTCCATCCCAAGCAGACAATTTCTACACTGCTGTCAGGATAATGCCAATCATCTTAACAGATGCTTGCACTTTTATCTGTGCTCTGCATCACATTCCTCAAAGAGAAGGCTGCCAGAAGCAAACAGGTTTTCTGAAAGTACATAAGGGAACAATGGACAATAGGACCTGTTCTATACCACTGGGTATAAACAAGAACAAAATCCAGTTCACATGGAATGAAAAACACCGTTTATCAAGATGTAAGTCAGTGGCAGGCAGGTTGCAGATGACATTCAGGATCTGACAAAGCACTAGAGCCGGCTGTAGACATTCTGCTTGTTAAAAAAAGGCACTGCTGGGGTTGGATGGAGCTATCAGTATAGGTCAGGTAGATTCTGTAAACAGTTTCAGAGTGAAAGAAGGAGACAATGTATTTATATTTAGAAAATTCAAGATGAGTAAGTATAAAAAGTTTCCAAATCAACCTTTTGAAATGCTGCTTCAGGACTGTCCATTTGCATTCCAGTTTTGCAAATACCAGATTAGGAAAAGGATATCAGTTTAAAAGACATTAAAGCTGGTTGGCAGATAAGATGTCTTTTCCCTCTAAGGCAGGCAGGATACTTAGAAAGTATATAAGGAATATGAGAAAATATCTCTGTCCTCTCCATACCTATACTGCTTTTATCTCCTCCCTCCCCAGCTGCCTTCCTGTATACTTTCAGACCCCAACCTCTGGTTGTGTTGGAGGAGATGGCTGAATAAGAGGAGAAAGAGAGGAAGGGAAATACTTGCCAGGGCTGGAGGGAAAGGGGAGGTGGTGTTGGCAATAGAATTGTTATTTTTGGCTTATGAGTTCTTAAAAATATTCTTTGAATTGATTATTTGTTATGACTAAAAACCAAAGCTAGAAGACATGACTAAAATTAAGCTCAGCTAAAAGCAATTAGAAAAGTTTTAAAGAAGCCTCTTCTTCCTGCTGCCTCTGACAAAGAAGAAGTCACTGCTGTTGTGATGAAGTGGGCAAACTCATCTGCTTGTTATTTAGGAAAACTACTTCAATATCCACATGCCTATAAGCAAGCAAACTCTGTTTTCAGTCTGCTTACTTCCCAGCACTGCTGAAAAATAAATGTTGGTTTATGGATCTAATAAAATATTTTATTTCACCACATTTTTTAACCACATTTTTCTTCAAAGTAGACTCAAAATATTTCCCCATGTTTTCTTTTGGTTTAGCTCCCTCTAATTGAAAAATCAAATAATTCACACCATTCACAAGCATATGACCAAAACCCAAATACTTTAGAGATAGTTGATTCTTTGACTGTTCTCAGTGTTTTCAGAAAATTGTTAACCAAAAAAGATAGCAGATAATTTTAATCTAGGCATTACTCTCCATTGTTGCCAGAACAGTGTGACTGTCTTGCATGCTTCCTAAGAATTATTTAAGACACCTAGTGAATTTTACCAAGGTACCAAAACAGTCCTGAGAATTAGACAAGGACTGCATATATTTTCCAGTTTACATCTGGAGAAGCCAAGATGAGAAGAGGGAAGGAGTCATCAGAAAAATCAGGAGTGAATCACATTCACACTGGAAAATGAATGGTATATAATCCTCTAAGATTTTGATATTTTGACCAGACAATAGATAATATTTCCTGGAATTTACCAGAATATTTGCAGACAAATAAACATACCAACTTGCTGTGTCCCCATCTCAACAAGTGCAAGTCTGTAAAAGCTACACATAAAAAGTTGTGTCTGTATTTCTGTCTTTCTCCTATTACTTTTGCTGTTGCTTATAACATTAATCAGGTGAAGAGAAAGTGAAGAGTTCCCTTTTTTCTGTAGGAAGGCTCTATAATATGATTTAGTACTACTAGAACAAAATAAGAGTTAAAGCCCAGCATGCTATGCTATTCACTTAGCTCACTGGAATATAACTTTCTCACCATGGTTACAAGCAGCAACACAAACCCAGATGCTCAGATGGTGTAAATCAGCATTGCTGTTGAAGCACTCACTGGAGTAGAGCTGAGGTGATTTCTGTCTCAGCTGGATTTTCTGGACTTGGGGTTCAGTTGGTCTGGTAAAAGCTTTCACAAAGTCTTCATGGGAAAACAAGTCACTGTAGTGTTCATATTCTAGTGATTAATTAATGGACATTTCTCCCGAAGTCTCAATGGTCTCCAAAGCATCTCTCTTCACAATTCAAAAATTTTCTTTGCCTGATATTGCTGTGGTGTCTGTCACACTGGTGCTGGCATGTGACTATCCTCACTACTGAGCCTATGCGAAATTCCACAGTTATTCTCTGATTTCACAAATAGAAATAACTGGTGACTTTGTGGTTTCTTTGGCAAATGTTGACCTTTTACTTCAAGTCTTTCCACTGAAAATTAACATAATGAGGGAAAGTGTTAAACAGTCAAAGTAACATAATTGCTTAGGCTGATCATCCAAAACGGCAGCAACTGGGGTGTATTAAGTTTCAAGACAAAGACAAAATGTTAAGCCCATTGGTTAAGATGCATACAACTCCTAACTTCATTTTCTAGGCAGGTGAATAGACTGCCTGGTTTTTGAAAACAACTGGCCACAGAGCAGTTTGTCTTGGAATTGGAAGGAGGTGCTGGATGCTCAATACTTTTAGTGACAAGGACTGGAAGCACAAATCCTTCTTTCTGCTGGAGGATAGAGAGTTCATCCATGCACACCCTGCATGGCAATAACGTCAAAGGAGGAGAATAACTGAACAAGTAAATTTCTCCCTTTGTTAATACTTTCCTCTTGAGGACTGCTACACAGATGGGGAATATCCTGTAAAGATTATGTATAAGGGAAAGTAATGCTCTCATTTGGTCTATTTCTGAAGTCATGCTGCATTCAGAGAATTCTGAACAATTGCAAAATACAGCTCTAAGGTGGACAATAGTAGCAAAATCTTTTTTTGACTGTGAGGTGGAGGATTAAAACTACCTCTGTGAGCAAATTCAAATGTTAAGGACATTTTTACAACAGATGGATTCTGATGGTCAAAGCACCAGGTACTTGTGTAGTCAAAGAGACTTGGATCACTGAGATCCATAGGGAGTCCCTTTGCTACTTTTAATTTTTTTCACTGGACAGTGCAGTGGCTGAAAAGTGCAGCTTACTTGCTTAAAAAACCCTCAAACCTCCACACTGTATTTAAAGGAAAAATAACTATCTGCAACATAACAATATTCAAATGTTAGCTATCAAATGACTAATTATGTTTTTTTCCACATGAAATTTTTCCTTCCTCGCACAAAGGAAGGCAACTTATTGCTTTCTTTCAAAACTCTATACTCTTTAAGAATTACAAAAAAATCTCACTTGACCTATCAAGCATTATATTTTACGAGCATCAATTTTACAGCCCTGATGCAGAGTCAGGAGCAGGTCAGAAAAAATTAGAAACCTATAAAACACACTCCATTGTGCGGGTCTGATGCTGCTCTTATTGTCAGCAGTTTTCAGGCTGGAGTTCAACTGGATTCAATGGTGCCATATCAGTAGGAGTTAGGCAGGAGTTGGGCTCTCTGCAGGCCCACTGTTCCTCTGGAAACACCCACACAAGTAGTTGGGCCTGAGATCTTGTCACAGGAATTGTATTAGATTTGGCTGACCTCTGTTACTGATGACGAGAAAATTGGACAATACCGGGAAAGCAAAGCTTTTTCTAGTTTTAGGGTGTTTTGATCAATGTCTACCTCAAAGGGGTCTTACTGGAAGCACAGGATCAACCCTGCCAGAAGATGCAAGAGTGACTCCAGAAAATGGCACAGATCAGTGTGCTGTGAATACAGAGCTGAGCAGAGTGCAATGGAGATGCATGTCTATTATCTTCACATGCTGGGTAAAAAGAGTGAGGAAGCCAAAATAAACCAGACATGATGTGCTTAAAAGCTAAAGTGTTTGTAGAAGAAGCGTGGCCAGAGTATGTAACAATAAAAAGTATTGTTCTTCTGTGCAAAGAATACAAATCTAGAGCCCAGGAAATCACACTTCATTGTAAGCATAAAAAAGCAGGGAGAGAAGCTCCCCTCTTTTGTAGGGGAACAGAACTGCAACTGGAAGCTTGGGGGTCTGCCTATGAAATATTTTCAAGCTTTCTGGATTACCCTGGTTTTAGGGAAAATGCTGACAGACTGTCAAAATAAATGATCAGTGGAACCTCCCCTCTAAATCATTAGGATACTTAGTCTTCTTGCTGGTATCTGTATCCCAGCCACATGTTTACAGATAGCTACGTTCTGTATGCATGTCAGACAGCAAGGCAGGTACAAGCAAGGAAGAAAATCTTTTCCTTCTACTCTTTATTCCCTTAAACATTTTTTTTTCTGCTTTTCCTTGTCTGTCAACATTTCTTTCTCACTATTCTTTATCCATCCCTCACAATCCTTTCTAGGTCTTCCTGGTTCCTGATAGAATTCAGACCAACCATCAGCATCCAGGCTCCCTCTGCTTTGAAGCAACTAATTTCTACTTGCTTTTCACACAATTACAGAATCATCTAGGTTGGAAAAGACCTTAAAGTTCCTCTAGTCTAACCATTAACCTCACACTGACTGTCTCAACTACACCAGATCCCTCAGTGCTATGTCAACCCGGCTCTTAAACACCTCCAGGGATGGGGACTGCAACACCTCCCTGGGCAGCCCGTTCCAACACCTAGCAACCTGTTCCGTAAAGAAATACTTCCTAATATCCAGCCTAAACCTTCCCTGGTGCAATTTGAGGCCATTCCCTCTTGTCCTATCGCTTGTTACTCAGTTAAAGAGACTCACCCCCAGCTCTCTGCACCCTCCTTTCAGGGAGCTGTAGAGGGCGATGAGGTCTCCCCTCAGCCTCCTCTTCTCCAGACAAAACACCCCCAGTTCCCTCAGCCGCTCCCCGTACGACCTGTGCTCCAGACCCTGCACCAGCTTCGTTGACCTTCTCTGGACACGCTCGAGTCATTCAATGTCCTTTTTGTAGTGAGGGGCCCAAAACTGAACACAGGAATCGAGGGGCGGCCTCAGCAGTGCCGAGTACAGGGGTCAGATCCCTTCCCTGTCCCTGCTGGTCACGCTATTGCTGACACAAGCCAGGATGCCATTGGCCTTCTTGGCCCCCTGGGCACACTGCTGGCTCCTGTTCAGCTGGCTGTCAATCAACACCCCCAGGTCCCTCTCTGACTGGCAGCTCTCCAGCCACTGCTCCCCAAGCCTGTAGCGCTGCTGGGGGTTGTTGTGGCCCAAGGGCAGCCCCCGACATTTGCCCTTAGTGAAACTCCTCCAGTTGGCCTCAGCCCATGGCTCCAGCCTGTCCAGGTCTCTCTGCAGAGCCTCCCTACACTCAAGCAGATTTTGACTCCAGTAATGCTGCTATGAAGAATTTCTACTCTGAAACTGCCTCAATGAATGTACATACCTATAAAGCAGCCTGAGGCAGCCTGGATATAGTTTAGGAAATAATACTGGCTCTCCACATACCTGGCCCTATTTCTGCCCTCAGTGTTAATTCAAGTCCACTTGTACGATGCCATGATTCAGTGAAGGTGGTTCTCCAGGCCCAGCTGTGGTTTTCAACCACCATATTGCTAGACTGCCCTGGCTGGGAGGACTGTACCTAGTGCTTAGTGTCACTGCAAGTTTAGAGAGTCCAGTCTCAAACAAGGGTACAAGTTTTACTAGTGGTGATAGTGCTACTGCCAGGTTGGGGACAGTGAGAAAGTGAGGGGAAAGCCTGCTCAGGTAAGAGCTGTCGTTCTTAAACAGCTAAAGAGAAAAGTGATTCTGATCCCAGCAGAACCCCAAAGCACCAGCTGAAGAACAACAGAACTATGTAGATCTGAGATGACCTGTAAAAGCTGGAAGGAGAAAGTAGCTCTCACAACATGTGATAGAGATTTTGCACTGAAAGACATTGCAGATGAGCCCTGCCATCACCTGTGGTTGGTTGATCAGGGCCTGAAAGCATATTTCTTGTCTTACAAGCAGTCCATCACGAACAAGGGAGAAACTTTATGTCTCTCAGGTTATCTTGTTGCCAGCTGTGGCTTTTACACCAAGTTCTCCTAGCTAAATGATAGCAAGGAAACAAGCTTTCAGCAGTGATCAGTCTAAAAAAGATACAGGAATAGTACGTGATCAGACAGATGGAAAAAAAACAGGGAGCCACAACATTACTGATACGAATGGATAGCTGGGAAGATGTGCAGTCAAGTGAGGTACTACGTGTACTGCCAGTGGGTTTGAAATGGTTGGATTTATGGACTGCTTACACACAGGGTAGGGAAGGGGGTAAGAGCCCAGTACCTCCCCTATAGTAGTTTACAGACAGACTACCTGGAGTAGTGAAGGCACTCCATAAAATGGAGTAGGTATCATAGACACCATTTATAGATGGGGAAGTCTGTAGCTTGTGTTGGTTTCAGAGAATGTCTTTCCTAGCTCCCACAGGGCTACTCAAACCACTGAAACATTCCTCAGTAGTAACAACGCAGAGTGAACTGGCTCCAGTTCAGTTGGTCTGGACAGTGGAGTGGGATACAATAACGAGGCTGCTTCCAAAATGTAATCTTGGGGTTGAAATACCACACACCAGAACAAAGTGTTCACACCGGGTTTATTAGAGCACTAAGGGATCGGCCAGACAGGATGATTCAAGCATGCCTGAAGTGTTGAGAGGTAGCTTTTCAAACTGACACCTTCTGTCTTAAGGAAATGAATGGATTAAAAATTAAAACAGTCTTGATCTTCTTTGTACTAGGAATTGTTCTGGCTGGGAAATACTGGGAAAGTTGGCCAGATGACAAGTTAGCCACAGAGCAACAAAAACTGAAGCTATGTAAGGACTTGTGCCCCTGGCCTGCAAAAATTGTAGCCATTATGAATCAGCTTTTACCCCTGACCATGTCACCTTCAGACCTGCCATGTTTCCATGTTTCTATGTATAGTAGGTTAAAACTTTTTTTGTCAAATCCCAGCTCTGTCAAGCTCAATGCAAATGATTTTGCTGGTGTTAGTAGGCCTTTAGCTTAGTACTTTCTTCAAGGCCATACATCACTGAGTTTGTGGCATTTGCTTCAAGGACAGTAGCTTTGACAGTGTTTTCTGATATTCTCTTCACTCAAAATCCCTCTTGTACTTTCCCAGGTCCTCTTACCCAATGCAATGTTCCCAAGTACCTGAGTGTCAAGCCAACACCCAAGCCTTCAAATCCCGTTCTTCCAAACTCTGTGAGAAAACCTACATAATATATGAAATATTAACACTATTAACCATTACAGAAATGTACCACCAAAGTATTCAAAACCTAGAGGCAGTTATACATAATGTCCCTTTTTCAACCTAGCTCATCACACCTCATCTCAGTCTACTATTTCACTGTTTTCCTCATTATTTGACAGATCCATTTCCTATCCCACTGGGCTGTGCTTGTTTCTAAACTGCCTACACTGTGAGAAGTGCAGCACTTCTGTTACCCCAGACAAATAAAATGACAATGATGAAATGACAGAGAACTGGCAGAGAGTCCTCAAGAAAATGCTTCAATGCGGCAACATGTTTTGATATGAGAGAAACAAAACACAGCTTCTAAGAGGTGTGTGAAGTCAATAATATCCAAATTCTAAGGAATAAAGAGCCACAACAATGAACATAACATAGTGTGTACTACACAGGCTCTAGGTTGCCATGAGAGGTGTGGTAAATTGCAGAATTTGTGTGGCACAAGGCCCACACCCTTCCCTGCGGTGCTCCACACGTCTGGCATGGGGAAGCGTAGGCTCTAGTCTAGCAGTTCTTATCGGTTTGAGCCATCATTGAGAGGTTACTATCAGACAGCACAAAGAGAGAAAGATGGGGCGTCTGGAGAGCACCTCGATGACTACCACCTCATGTGCCAGCTGTTGTAATTGTTTCCTCCTCTGCCAGGTTTGAGGTAAATGAGTCTCCTCTGATTTGACATTCTGGTCCATGGACTAAGGCAGAGATAGACCTTCTGAAGGAAAAAGGGGAAGGTGTGAGACAAGGCCTTTCTGTGACCTGGATGGCTGCATATTATTCTGGTCACCTGTGTATCTGTGTTTCTGAAAGATGGTTTCAAACTACAAAGGGAGTAAGAGAAGGCTGAAAAGAACAGTGAGGGTATTGTCAACCTAATTTGTGAGAGAAGGCTAGATAGACGAACTAGGCTTGTTCAGTCAGGGCTGAGGGGAAAAAGACTGCCATCTACAAATACATTGAGGAAAAAACTCAGAACCAAGGGTTTGGTAACTGTTTAGGTTAAAAAGCAATGTTGGCACAAATGACATATCAGTTGAAAACCAAAAGTTTCCAAACCATTAGAATAATCACATTCAGGGGCAGTTTTACTAAGGCGTAATCAGGTACAGGACAGGGATGAGACCAAGCCATCTGAGTGTTTTTAAGAGTTCAATAAATGAATAACAGTGATTATTCTATGAGGTAATGCTTGCAGTAGCTGGGAGGGGGAATTTAATGATTCATGTGGTCACTTCCATCCTACATTACTATGTACCTGCAGCCAACATTATTCTGCACCTATGACCAACAGAAAAGAAGAGAGGGTCCCATTACTTCTGATACATGTGCTTTAATAAGAGCAAAATGGTCAAAATCGTGAAAGCTGTGAACATAGCTGCATAGCTAGATGCAAAAACATAGATGGAAAAATCATAGATGCAGAAGCAACTATCAACAGAGGGTATTGATTTAGAGAAAGAGGCAGCTTTCTGCATAGCAATGGTGTGAACTTACCACAGCTGCAATTGACAATCTCAAAAGCAAAGCTGTCCAAAGTGCATTTGCAAATGCACCTTTTAATATAGGCAGTAGGAATGAGGGCCACGTATCAGAGCAGGAGGGCTGTAAAGACATCACTCACTTCTAGTCATGTTAAAGGCAGCACATGAGAAAGCACCAGATGCTCAGAGTAATAACAATGATGCTGAGGACAGTTCTCACTAATTCAGCATTCCCTTGGTGAAAGAAAGAGGTACTATATTTTGGAAGAATCTGAACTGCTTGCACAGGCAAATGAGAAAAACAGATCATTGTGGATGAATATAAATGATTTTCCTAGACAATAAGGGTCTAATGAAAGGGGACTGAGTTACAAACAACAATCATGAAGTTGCATAAAAATCATTAGTGGCATAAAAAACCTGCTGAAGCCAAAAAGGATTAGTAATACTGCATAAATCAGTGAAAGAAAGTACATCAAACCACCCCAAACTTAGAACTGTATGAAAGGTTTTTTCTATTTCACTATTTTTATTCAGCATTCTGACATATATTGCTTGTAAATGTGCTGCTGCGCTGTCTGATCCCTATACAGTCTCTAAATCAGCCATGTCATGGAATAAGATTATATTTTTCACTAAAACCTAAGAACTTAAGTTCTGCAGATGTCTTGAGGGACACCAAATGCTACTGCCCTTGAAGTGGGGCCCTCTCTGGGGAGTTTCTTTTCCCTTTCAGCACACTGAAGCCAGGGACATGAAAGCATTTTCTTCGGCACCATCCCTTCAAGCTCCACTCCCTCCTTTGACCTGTACACAAGCCAGATTCCAGCCTCCTCCGTGTGCTAAGATAAACTGCATAGTTTTGCTGCAGTTGTGTTTCTGTTTTTTCTTTGATGGACTTTTGGCTGACTGACAGCTGTTTTGCTTTGGCAGATGGGGATGAAGATCTGGTTCAAGATTCCCAGTTCTGGCAGATTATCTCTGAGGAAGCTTCTGGAGTTGGAAGTTTTAAATAGGTTCCCTTGAAAGAAATGACCTGAGACTTGTGTACGGATTTGCAGAAGACTGCAACACTTAACACTGAACCTGGGGCAAATTATTATTTCTTTTAAGGCCAGTGTGACAGTTCAGACTCTTACATGTAAGTATATCAGTAAATACTCAGGATAAAGAAATACATCTCCACATACTGAAACTGAACAAGCTAAAATAATACAAGCTAAGGCTACTGCATTGTTTGGTGCACTTGCCTCCTTTGTTTTAATAGTCATAGTCTGATTTCAATAACACTTAATATGCAAGCTAATATACTCATTATTATATTCTGTAAATTAAGGAATTGTGTTGCTAAGAAATGATGAGAAGTTGATCTGTGACTTGGAGAGACTACATGGAGAGCATTTTATGTTTGCTAGCATATATCCTATAGGGAATAAAGCAGAGTTTACATCATGGTAGCATCGTAATACATATTTATGCTTCTTCATGGCATGTCTTTTCTAAAACTGTATTGCTTTAGCAGAAAGAGCAGCCTTTAGTAGTGTAATTGAGCAGCCATGACAATTCAGACACGAACATGCGGACAGCAGGTGGGCCTTACCATCCACAGGCTAAAATAGAAGAGAAGAAGCATGCCTAAACATTCACCCTATGGATAGCTCCAGGGAGAAAATGCAGTATCTGGCCTGCCTACAAGGCTGTGATATTTCTCTTGCTGTTGTAACATTATACTGGGGATCTCCATCAGGCTGGCCACATGAGCAGCCCAGTAAGGACTGCCACTTAGCAGCTTCTTCTCAAAGGCATGCTGTTGCTGTGCAGGTAAAGGTCACCACTACCCACCAGTGTCATCCCACCCGTGTCTCCTCTGGGTCCTCCAACAGCCAAACTTCTTCCTTCTAGTAGCAGCTGTGGTCCCTCAAACTATGCCACTCTGGTTGAAAAAAGAGGAGTATTTTAGTTTCCTGGATGACCTGTTCCTGAACACAATCTCAGAGTGCTCTGATACAGCTCACCCAACATCAGGAGAGGAGCAAGAGCTGAGCACTCTTTCTGTGATATCTTGGAAGGGACAGGGTTTGTATGGTGAATACCTGAAGCAGACTAAGAGGTCTTGGTTTGAGACATAGGCCACCCGTGGGAACAAATCATGAATGCCAGTGCCATCTGCCTTCTCCATTCAGGGCATAAAGTCTTGTCTTGCTTCAGGTTTGCATGTTATGATCTCCCACACACAGCACAGTATTCCCAATCCCAGTGGCACAGGATAAACTATCATTCTGAGCCACTGAGGACTGCAAGTCCTGGGTGCATGTGAATTTCTCTTTTAGATACCTACAAAATTCAGAATTGTTAAAGTGGTTTAGGAACATATATGGAACAGCATCCCACAGTAACTTATGGGATGCATCTATGCACATTCAGAAAACCTTTTTATATTGCAAATGTGTAGTTTGAAGTTCAAGGACAGATGTCATTGACTTCAATAAAAAATCAGTTGTCTAACTTGCAGATTCAGGACCACATGGTCTCACTTTTAAGTCTTCAATGAGGGATCACAAAAAGAGCATAGATTTTGTAGAACGGGGCCCTTGTAATTTAAATTACCAGAACAATAATGTGAGAGATTCTTTTACTCCATTTGGAATGCTGACTTTAAATATCCTCTGTACTGAAAAAATAAAGTCCTATTAACAATGTCCTTTTTTTCATTCACTCTTGGCTGGCTTAATGAATCTTTGGAAGACTTGGAATTTAGAACTTGAATACTGTTTGATCTCATCTGAATTGAATGGCTCCTTCATTTTCCCCAGAAGCTCTATTTCAACAACATTTTCATTTATAAGGCACTGTTTACTTAAGAAATTGTTACGGGGGAAGATTTTCCTGCAGCATCAGGACTCCCTCTAGTGTCATTACAGACAGGCTCTCTGGGGATCTGTATGGACCACTGCAGGTTTCTGTTTGCTTTCCATTAAGATTACAGAGAATACATCTGTAATTTCTTATTTATATCTGAGATGTTAAGAAGCTTTGTTCCACTATGCTGCCCCTCAGCAGCATAGGAAATACAAATTGTATATTCGCCATCTGAAACAGTGTTAAATTAAAATTAGGATATCAAATTAAAACATCATTTTAATGCAATAAATGTTGGGTTACTACTGCTTTATCTAAAGACTATTAATTTATTCTATTTACCTGGAAATCTTTACATTATTAGCACAGGACCTTACCTGACCACTTGCCACCAGTATTCATTCTTTCCCATCAAAATTATTCAGGCATGTCTTCTGAGTGTTTATTACTTACCCACAACAGTAATTTCAGTGTAACAACTCATATGAAAGAAATATGACAGAAGTTGTTTCAAAACGTGGGGAGGATTTTTTTTGTTATTTTTTGTTTGGGGTATTTTTCTTTGTTTGTTTGTTTGTTTTAATTGGTTGAAAGCCTACGGGAACCCTAAGGAAGTCTTAGCTGCAGAAGCAATTTACAAAGAGTATGGCTGGTTGAAAATTGAATAGAAACTAATCTCTGAAGTGTTTGTAGTACCACATGAAACTTCTTTCTTCTCAGTGGAGCCTTTCTCAAATCAAATAAAAAGAAACTGATGTGTGGTTTATTATAGTGGCCAGTAACACCATGCATTCTGTTTTAGCTAATAGACTGATAGGCTGTCAGATGTTAACAAACAGATCTCCATCATTAATAGGAAAGAATTGTCAATTAGTTGAATGATTTTTCGCATTTGCACAGAAGTACTCACAACTGAGGTCAACTACTGGATATGTAGCTTGCATAGAGGAACCAGAGGAGGAAAAATGAACACAAACTAGAACATTTTACATACTGGATTTCTGCCTGCTGATCACATGACCAGGATTTTTTATTTAGGAAAGAAGTCCTGTTATGCTTTCAAGACATAAGAAAACTTTGAGTAATAAAAGCCAAAGATGATTAGAAAAAACCCTCCCCCCCTCCCCCAGGAAGTACACACAAAAAATTTCAGATTTATATTTCTTAAAAAAACTAAGTCCTGCTGAAAGCAAGTTGGACTCATGCTGGGAAACTCCTGAGTGACTTAAGAAAATGTGGCCTAAAGTTATAAGCCATTTAGGCCTTTCTCAAGATGTAGCCTTTCTCTTCTCAGAAGTCTTTTAATGTTTGTTTTAAATGACCATGGACATTTCTGTCTGAGTCACAGCATCATAGAACAGTTGAGGTAGGAAGGCACCTCTGGAGATAGCCCAATCCAACCCCTCTCCTGAAGGTAGGGTCACCCCCCTCAGGGCTGTGTCCTGTCAAGTTTTGCATATTAACAAGGCTGGAGACCCCACAGACTGTCTGGGCAACCTGTTTCAGTGCCTGACCATCCCAATGTGAAAAGTATTTTTTGTGTTTAGATTAAAATTCCTGTATTTAATTTCATGCCCATTACTTCTTGTCCTTTCATTGGATACCTCTAAGAAGTCCCTCTTCTTCACATGCACCCACCACCTGTTCACAGACACTGATGAGATCCCTCTGAGTCTTCTCTTCTCTGATGTGAACAATCCCACCTCTGTCAGTCCCTTCTCCTGTGTCAGGGTGGATAGCCTTTCTCTGTATGAGAGGTAATTTTGAAATGCGTATACTAAGAAAAAGATCACGTTGCTTAAATATTGGTTCAGTAACTGCTGAGTTATTCACTAGAGTTACATATAATTTATTAATGGACTGATAACATTTTTGTGAATGTATTGGTGTAGACACAATGTGAAATACATACTCCAAAATAAATGCATCATATTCCCAAATTTCATCCTATACCATGAATCATGAGGTACTTAAAAAAATGTCTCATTCTTTTTCACAGAAGTTTGGTAGCTCAGTGTCCAGTGTGGTATATCTGACCACATTACTCATTTGTTTTCCTCTTCTCTGAACTCAGACCTCCAGCTGGTCACCCGGTGCACCATGGAAGTGCCCTCACTTGCATGGCATCCTGCATGTGGCACCACCAAACCTGCAAGCAGTACCGGGGCTCTTGCGCTCCCAGTCCCGTTATCTCTGTATTTAGGTCCAAACCCCCTGTAGGTATGGGTTACTCCCATGTACCTACCTTCTGCCTCTCATCCAAACATCTCGCCGCACTATTTTTTTCCTGATGTGGATTTGAATATTACTTCCCAAGCCCTAAAGTGCTAGTGAAGCTGTGTGTTTTTGAGGTATATCCAAGGACTCTCATGGCAAACTTCTCTGCACAGGGTTAGGGAAGCCAAATACTCCTAGATGGGGATATGTTAAGAAAGACCTGTGAAACACGTGAATGGTGCAAAAGCAAGATTTTTTTCCCAGGCTTCCCTGTCATAGCAGAGTTTCACTGCTGCACACCTGGAGGTCTGCTTTTTCCAGGCTCACTTGTATTACTGATTGTTACTCCATATTAAATCCTTTTTTTTTGCCCTTCTTGTTCACACCTTAGACTGACAGGTTTTTTACAATTCCTTCTCCAGCTTTTCTCAAATCTACTTTGAATGCCAGTCTCAAGAGAACAAACTTCATTAGGCCTCTGCCTTTGAGATTTTTAATGAAGCTGTTAAGTGTTATCTGGATGAAGATCACTCCCTTTGATTCCTTTCTGGGCACAGATCCACCCTCCCGCCATGTACATTGTTCTAAAAATGTAAAGACAGCAAAGCCTGCCAGAAATTGCTAATGCAAATCTAGACTAAATGATGTCTGCAAACCTCAGAGGAAGAGAAGAACCAGACAGCTGACCCAGCAAAGAGGTTCATGCCATCACCATTCTTCTTTCTGCAGTTTTGGAGAATTATCTTCGTTACTTATTCTGCTTGCTTAGTGTCAGGTTTCAAGTCACAAATTGCAGCCCTGTGTGTAAGGGAGTAGCAAGTTAAAAAAACAACTGACCTGTTGAGGCATATTGCAATGCTCCCTGCCAGCTGATAACATCAGAGAAAATTTTATGACTGCAGGGCTGTTCCTGGCACGGAAGATGTATGTAACTGAAGGCATGTCTGCATGTTTTAATTAAGTACGAAAAGTAGCTTACGCACGAGTGGTTGAAGTGTGCTCTTTAGAACATTTTCTCACAAAAAACCTTGTGCTTCCGAGCACTGGGCACCAAAGATGAGGTGCCAAATGCAGAAATGTGCCTCGTTTACGTTCTGTAGTGGTTATAATCCTCTCACTTGACTCGCCTTTGGCACACCACGCAAAGGCTGTGCGGGCCGGGCCTGCTGGGGACGGCAGGCGCGGGGACCCCTCGGCGCCGGCTCCCCGCGCCGAGTGGCCGGGCTCGGGCGGCGGCGACCCCGGCCCGGTTCCCG
>NW_020799142.1:17635449-17745460 GCF_003259725.1 Athene cunicularia
CGGCCTGGCGGGGAGCGCCGTGGGCGGAGTTCCCGGGCCGGCAGCAGCCGCAACCCTTCGGCGTGGGGCGGGAGGCTGCTGGGGGTGCTGGTGCTGTGCCGACCGCGACTGGCTCTGCTGGAAGCGGCCTCCTCCGGTGGCTGGGACAGCGGGCATTTTGGCGAAGGTGCAGGTGTCCCCTTCCTCCTTTAAAGTGAATGCCGAGCCTGTCAGCTCGGGTTTGCGCCTGTCTTGATGGCTGTTAGCCTTCTAGTGCTGAGAATGCTAGCTCTTGACGGAGCCAGACTTTCTAATAAAAACAAACAAGTCCCAAGCAACATGCATGAACACCACCCCCCTTTTTTTTTTTTTTTTACAATCACAACTGTAGTATGTGACGAGGAAGGTGCTAAGGTATGTGTGAGAATACTCCCTGTGATTCCTTCCCTGGCTTTGGCCTGCGTGATGAACTAGCAGTCCTGACAGTAATTATCACCTGGCAGCTGTGGGTATCTATATTTTGGCATCCAAATTCAGCTGTCTTATGTCTGGCCTTTCAAACATGCCAAGGGCCTGTAGCTCTCACTGATGGTGATGCACATTAAGGTGCAGGTCTTGGGCAGTCACCAAAATCATTGGGATAGCCAGAAACTTCAAATGGAAATTTCTTCTTCATGTGATCAGTCTTCAAGTTTATTATTTAAATACCTTTTTTAAATAATGGACTGGCAGACAGTGGCAGAAATGTGCATTTTTGTACTCTTCACAATTCCGTGTGACATGAACCAGTTGTCAAAACTCCCTTTCTTTAGAAATGTCAAGCATCTTGTTGGTTTCTGTGATTGTATAGTGGCTGTTTTCACTAGATCAGAAGACTAGTTAGAAATGAACTAATATTTAATTTTAACTTTAAAAAATAGTTTTAAATTCTTCATAGATTAATGAAGACTGAATTGGTAGTTCTTCTTATGGGATTAGTTTCAGATGTTACAGATTAAATAAGCCTCTTGTCTTTCCACAAAAGAATTTCAGTATGTGGAGCTCTAAATAATGTTCTCAGTAGTTTTGTGAACAAAAAGCCTGCATGCAGGGTAGGGGGGGATTTTTTTAGTGCTCATAGTGATGCCTCAGAGTTACTAAACTAAAGTAACTAAAGATACCAGGGAGATCTGATTGCCACTGGAATTTCTCTAATAATAGCAGTGTTTTCTTAAATGTCATGGAGAAGAGTTTGTCATTGATTTTGCTGGCAATGTTAGGCCAACCAGTACTTCTTTGAAAACCTGAAGCTGACAAACCACTTCATGCCTCACTGTTGCAGTAGCATCGTCCATACTCAGCACTGCGGGCAGTGCAAGGCCAAGCCAGAGCAAGAGGATACATTTCCAGGCTGTGGGGTAGGAGCATCAACAATGCAGCCTGCTGCTGCTTGTGCTAACCGAGGTGCAGCACGTGCAGGATGCTCTAACTGAGCTGCCTTTAAGCTGATCTCTGCCAGGTCATTTGGACTGGCATCACTACTAGATGAGCTTGTTGAATTCCAGCTCTGCTTTCTTTATCCAGCTGCTGCTATAGCTATAGCCATACCCAGAGATAAGAGAGTTTGTGCTCCCACAAATCTTAAGAGTGAAATGTAAGACCATTTGAAGACTGGAAGGAAAAAAAAAAAAAAGCACTAGCAGCTTCTTATAGGCAGTGAACTGAAATTAGGTGTTGGGTTTTCCCAACTCTTCAGTGTGTTTTTATGATAGAACCAGAAATTCATTTGATATTCAGTGCCTTACAGGACTATCTTTTATTTGGAAATCATAGAATCATGGAATTTTGGGTTGGAAATGGCCTTTAGACATCATCTCTTCTGGTGTGTAAAGTGCTTGGAGATGCAACACAAGGGTGTTCCTCACTATGTACATTTTAGGTGAGATAAGAGCCTTGCAGACTCACATAGTGTTTTTACCCACAGAATCTCACTGTAAATCCTACACCAAAAATATGTGAAAGGGCATTCCCAGTGAATCTGATGGATCCCTTTTCCACTTCAATTTTTCCTGTGCCCCTTAAGTGCTGTTGATGTCATCTGCTACCAGCTTAGATAAGAGGACAAAGATGGAAGTAGTATTTTTTCATTATGAAGTGTCCTATTTTGGTTCTTTGTTTTCTTTCTGTTATTCTTCTGCATTATTCTGCTGCTCTTTGTCCTTGTAGCAAAGCTTCGTTAACCAAACTCATGTTTTGTGAACTATCAGCACTATGTTTTGGAGAGTTTAAGGTTTGTAAGCAAACCATGTTACCTAAGGTATTCTGTGTTACTGGTAGTACTTTTTGGTCTCACCAGTTTAATTTGATCATATCTCTGATGCAGCAAGTACTGAATTAAAAAAGGAACATTGAAAATATTGTTCCATCTAGCTGTAAGGGAAAATGAGGAAGCCATGAGTGCATTTTTATTTATGAGGATATTTGAAGTTTTTTTTCCCAAGATGCTTAATAGTAATTGCTGCTGAATCAGACTGTCACTTTTTCCTTCCCCTGCAAAATTGAGAGGCATTGAGATTCATTGTAAAAGACAGGACTATCAGCATCAGATTACACCTGTGTAAAGGTAGTCTTCATCATGTTCATGAAGTTCTAGTTATTACTTTAAAGGTCATTCAATCTAGTTTTAATGAGTAATCACACAAACTTAAGGTTTTCTAGCATGAGGTCAGGTTTCCATCAGAAACTTCAGAAAAATCAGCTATACCAGTCTGATTCAATACTACTGTTCAGAAGCAAAAAGGCAAATATGAAATTAGTTTTGGAAAGTAATTGCTATCAAATGTTATTTTTCTGTTAGATTTTGAGCTTTGAGTCACCAGAACTGATCATCTTTGTAGAATATGCAGCTCCTAACAACACTGAGCAGTATGGCAATTTCTGTTACTACTGGTGTTATATTTTAAAAAACAGTGATTTTTATCATTCATGTGCAGTAAAATATATGCAGACCTTTCCAAAGTTCCAACAACATGTTAGACATGTAAGATGCTTTGCCTGAAATAGTTGTTTTTAAATTAGGACAGTTTCATATAACGAATTCCTTTTATCCTATCTTCATAGCATCTTTTTCATACCACTTGAAGTTTTTTTCAGAAGCTTTAGTATAAATCACTTTTAGAATAAGAGTGAGAGCTAGAACCCAGTATCTATTGCTCCAGAATATTTTTATATACCCTCAAGTTAGGATTCTCATATCATCACAGTGGTTTCAAAGATATTGTTGACAGATTCAAGGTGAAAGAAGGAAATATAACTAGATGGGGAAATAAATGTACACATCACAAGAATTTCAGAATGCATACTTGCAGCATGTGAAAGAATCACTTTGGCTCAGTTCTGATAAATGGTTCCTCGGCACAAAACTGAAACATGCTATCACCAAAAACTAGGAGTAGAGTCAGCATTTGTATGCTAGGGAATTCACTTTGGAGAGGACTGACAGCTTTTCTGGTGGTGCAGTGATTGAAGTCTTGTACCTGGGTACGAAGCTCTATTAGCTGGAAGGAGCTACAGAAATTGGTTCTGTGGGACAGTTCTAAGCATGTTTATAGTGCAGAATGTAAGCCCATGCAATAATTGCAAATGTATTTTTTAATCTCTCATTTTCCCTTTTTTCCTGGCAGAGGGCTGTTAAAAGATTATTACATTGGGTACCTGGAATTTGGTACTCTTTCACTAGTGTTCCCTCCCTTTGTCATCTGTCTCCACTTGTGCTCTACAATCAGAGTAAACAAGGCTTTTAAAAGTTATTAATATCACAACAGCTTATTTATATTTGGTATTAATAGGCTCTGAACACTTGGTTCCATCACTCAAGTCCTATCCCAAGGGAGAGTCTTTCTATTATATTTATGTTGGAGGTTGTGTGACCTTTTTCCTTTTTCAAAGTTAGGACCTGTGTATTTTATCTTAGAGCAGAAGTGTTTTGGGACTCAAGGCGTCTCTTATTGTTTGCCTAGCATTTAGTGCATGAGGACACTTAATGAGGCTTCAAGCTGTACTTTTACGTAGCCTGAAAGTATTTTTACTATGTGGAAACCTGCCTTTGTCTCTAGATTGCACAACCTCTCCACCTCTCACTGGAGGACTAAGACTTGGTAGTACAAAAGAAAGACATCAGTATGGAAAACTTCTCTATTTTGAGAATGAAGGAACAAAGGTGGAGAGGGGGCCAGAGTTAACAGCGCTTTGGTTTCTCTACAGCCCTGAAGTGAGCTCTCATAGAATGTGCTTAGTAGTCTAACATTAGTGTGAAAAGGTCTGCTCTACAAAAGGAAGGGTCACACCTTTTTTACCAACCACAGGGGAAAACTGGCTGGACTCTTAGCCAGAGCTTCTGCTTGAACATCTGAAATAGTAGGGAGTCAAAACCACCCAAATTTGTCAACAGACAGATAGAAAACCACTATTGTCTGGAAGATTAATCTTCATCTGATCTTCCTGTGCCAGTTGATTTCTGTTTCAGTTATCCTTTTGTGGATGAGCTGCATGGGACAGATCTTCAAGGTGCAAATCTCAGCGGGACAATGAGAAGCTTATTCATTCACATAACTAAAACAGGTGTTGCCTCTAGATATATTAGAGGTGATGAAGCCATTACCTCACCAGTCACAACTGATATTCTGTACACTTGTTGCACTTTGAGTGTGCTGTTAGGCGGGATGAATTAACTTTTATTTTGACTTTGCATTTTTCACATGTTTTCTTGAAGGAACATCATACAGTTGGAGTATCTTGGGAGGGATGTGCATCAAACATCTAGACCATAAGGACCTTCTATGTGTTTGGAACTAGGTACCAGTGCACCACAAGACAACAGTAGATGATGACAGGTCCAAAACCAGTGAATGCGATTTCCACCCTCAACCACCCCCCCCCTTTGCCTTCTTTTTAATTCCTTTTGATATAGTCAGCCCGTAGAGCTCACTGACACAGTTTATTAGTGAGGCCACTGCACGAACTGTGGTCTCAGGTGAGGAGTTACTTTGGCACAGAAGTGACTCTTGCCTTTGGGCAGTAAACAAGCCAACAAAACTTCTGGAGTTTGGAGAGGATCCTGACTCAAAATACATGGGTTGTGTTAGACTCAATCCTTTACTTTTATGATTTTATCTTTAATGACTAGAGTAATATATTGCATGACTTTCCCTCTGCCCCTAAACCAAGTTATATATCGTTATTTTCACAGCAGATTAGCAGGCTCCATGGGAACAGTTTGTCTGAGCAGCAGCAATTCTGTGGCCTCATTATGACATTTATTGTAGTGTTGGAAACAAAAGATCAATATATCGAGTATTAAAAGTAAACAAATGTTATTGTCTACAACGGAAGCATTCAGGACATCTGAATATACTTTTTGGTGTTTTTCCTTACACTGTAAGGGCCCTGGCACTAATACCTCTTGAACATTTTGAACACAAAAACATTGTCCAAATACTCTCTTACATGGCAACTACATAATTTTTCTTTTCTGCTTGAAAGTCAATTTATTTATTTATTTATTTTATTATAAAAGGGTGGATGTTAAGGGCAGGAAAATGATCTGGTAAAATGTGTCTTTTTTTCATCTGGCATGAATATAAAAACCTTTATGGCTTACATGAGTATAAAAGTCTTTCTGGGTCATTTGTTCAGGCACAGTAGGGAAGGCCTTTCCATATGACTTTCTTTGGGAAGAAGATGTAAAAGGCATCCAAAGAAGGAGCATATTGAGGTATGTGGAGCTTTGCTGTTTCTCACCCACAGTGGAGACCAAAGGGAGTTGAGCAGACATGAAGTCTGCGTTGTTCCTTTCAATTAAGAAATGAGTGTGGAATTGTGATTCCAAGATCACTGATTTTCCTTATGATCCCTGTACATTGCTAAGAAGATAGATATGTAATCTAGTCTGAAATGAGAAATACTGACAGAAGAAATGGTAAAAATGAAAAAAAACTCCACTCAGCTGTTTAGTCTTGATTTTGCTGTTGGATGGATGTGCATAGCTCATGATAACTGTAGTGAGTTTGAATTTGGTTACTTGTAGATGCATTTCTGGGGTTGTTTTGGCAGTGGAGAATACACAAGGCTTCTATTGCTTTCTGCCTTGAGTATCGAAACCAAGAGAATAATTATTCACTGTGTAACTGTTGTATTTGATGGTGTTTTAAAACTAAAGAATGAAAGCTGAACAAAAGGATAAAATGCCAGCCTAATGCCATCATGAGATGACAAGTCAAGAACCTTTTGTTCTGTTATTATGAAGGCTTTTACTGTACCTGTTCTGTTTTCTTGTGGTTACTTCTAAGAAAGATTTTGTGGACAGAGCTGGTCAGGAATCATCAGTAAAATTACTTGAAACAAAATTCTCAGAACTGAAACTTCCCTTATAAATCTTATCTGTTATGATGGAAATATTAGGAAGGTTTTATAGCCTCAATGTATTTCTAGTCAATTGAAGGTTGGCTTTAAAGGAAGAGAGATCAGGATCACAAATTAGCTAGTAATTTAGGTTGAACAGTCTTTAAATTTGCATCCTAGTGATCATGCCTTTATTTTTTTGAGCCTTTGTGTATCAATGTACATATTCATGAAGGGATGTTACAGCTGACATAGATCTGACTCTTACTCTCATCTGCTTCCACCTGTCTTTTCCCTCTGAGGCACAGAGCTGTTACAGAACAGGTTGTCTGCCCAGGCACTCCAAAGGAATTTTTTCCCTATATGATCTGCTGAATTCACCTGTTCCAGTAGCAAGGGAGCTTCAAGGCTGGTGTTGTTGGTTGAACTTCACTTACTTTTCGTAACGGTATGATTAACATCAGATGGTCCACAGCAAAATGTCCCCTTTTCAAAAGCTGTGGCATCAGATTCATTTTGAGGTCACTTATAACACTTTTTTTAGCCAGAAATCATTCTAAAAGTGTCTGCTCTAGGGGAACTTAATTCCTATCCTGTAATAACATGCTTCTTAGTTTGGTGGGTACTGAAGCAGAAATCATGCCAAGGTGCTGTAGGTGGTCTTGGCCCAAGATCTCATTTAGGGCTGGATCAATGCCTAGGATGATGTTGAGTTTCCTGCCCCACCTTCAGTGATGGATTCTGACTCTGAAGTGTTTTATCGAAGGCAAAAGCTTTAACTTAATGTTTCTTTTTTCTTTTACAGGAAATGAATATATAGTATAAATACCTGTTTCCCAGTGGCACACTGCAAATACTGGCTCTGCAACTTCATTTCTAGTTATTCTAAATTGCACTTAATAATCCATGGATCAGTTTATCTTTCTGTTCAGTTGCTTCCCCAAAAATCTAATGTTTTTTCCATACATACTTGAGTCTAATGAAAATACGATGTCTTTTAAACTTATTTTCAAGTTCCATCAGCAGTCATTATTTTTGATGCAGAAATTCACTAGTAAAATTTGGGGGCCTAGTTAACAGTGATCATAATGAAACTTTCAGGACATAAACATCCGTGAAAGCTTTGGATTTCATGTGTTAATTTCTGAGGAACTTCACTGATAAAATTATAATGAAATCTCCCACTTGCCAGTTTTGTAGGGGTACTAGGATATAAGGTTGCAAAACAAATGTTACTGCTTCTTGGAGTCTCAGTAATGTGAGAAGGGTCTGTCTTCTCGAGGTGAAACCTTCTTGTACCGTAACTTTATATTGATGTTCTGATGTTACTAAAATGGCTGAAGGAAATGGAGTAATCTTTTGATTCAGAGGTTATTTCAGACAGCAAGGTTGTGCTTCCTGTGATCCTCAGGAAGAGAGTATCTCTGTGCCTCATTTGCTGAGATGGAGGTCAGGGTAAGGACAATATGCTGTAGTCCATCTCAGTGGTAGAACAGTGACAGTCCTAGCCACTGCCATAATATGAATTTACCATAATATAAAAATTATAAACTTTTAATCTGTTTTCTAGCTTATTAGTAAAATTTAGTCCTCAATTTATCGGAGGTTTATCTCTAGTTGTGTTATTTCACTACTTGCATTAAAAAGGAGGTCACAGAATCACAGAATCATTCAGGTTAGAAAAGACCCTTGGGATCATCGAGTCCAACCCTCAGCCCGACTGTACAAAGTTCTCCCCTACACCACATCCCCCAACATCTCATCTAAATGACCCTTAAACACATCCAGGGATGGTGACTCCACCACCTCCCTGGGCAGCCTATTCCACTGTCTGACCACTCTTTCTGTGAAAATTTTTTCCTAATGTCCAGTCTGAACCTCCCCTGTTGCAGTTTAAAGCCATTCCCTCTTCTATCGCTAATTACCTGTGAGAAGAGACCAGCACCAACCTCTCTACAGTGTCCTTTTAGGTAGTTGTAGAGAGTGATGAGGTCTCCCCTCAGCCTTCTCTTCCTCAAGCTGAACAGTCCCAGCTCCTTCAATCTCTCCTCATAGGATTTATTCTCCAGGCCCTTCACCAGCTTGGTTGCCCTCCTCTGCACTCGCTCCAGCACCTCGAGATCTCTCTCGCATTGAGGTGCCCAAAACTGGACACAATACTCCAGGTGTGGCCTCACCAGTGCAGAGCACAGGGGAACTATCACCTCCCTACTCCTGCTGGTCACACTATTTCTAACACAAGCCAGGATGCCGTTGGCTTTCTTGGCCACCTGGGCACACTGCTGGCTCATGTTCAGCTGCCTGTCAGTGAGAACCCCCAGATCCTTCTCTCCCTCACAGCTCCAGCCACACCTCCCCCAGCCTGTAGCCATGCAGGGGGTTGTTGTGGCCCAAGTGCAGGACCTGGCACTTGGCCTTGTGGAAGCTCAACCCGTTAACATTGGCCACCGGTCCAGTCTCTCCAAGTCTCTCTGTAGAGCCTCCCTGTCCTCATGCAGATCGACACTCCCACTTAACTTGGTGTCAGCTGTGAACTCACTGATGATACACTCTGTGTCTTTATCAAGATCATCACTAAAGATGTTGATCAGAAATGGTCCCAACACCGAGCCCTGAGGAACACCACTTGTGACCGGCCGCCAGCTGGATTTAATCCCGTTGACCACCACTCTCTGGGACGGTCCATCCAGCCAGTGCTTGATCCTGCAGACCGTTCGCTCATCCAGACCATGAGCAGCCGGTTTTTCTGTGAGAATTCTATGGGGAACTGTGTTGAATGCTTTTCGAAAATCCAGGTAGACAATATCCACAGCTTTTCCCTCGTCCAGTAATTGGGTCATTTTGTCATTGAAGGAGATCAGGTTTGTCAGGCAGGTCCTGCCTTTCATAAACCCATGCTGATTGGGCCAGATCCTCTGTCCATCATATGACTTGTAATGGCACTCGAGATGACCTGCTCCATGGCATTGAGGTCAAACTGACAGCTCTATAGTTTCCTGGATCCTCCTTTCTGCCTTTCCTGTAGATGGGTGTCACATTTGCCACCCTCCAGTCCAGTGGGCCCTCCCCAGTTAACCATGACTTCAGGTAAATCATGGACAGCGGCTTGGTGAGCACATCTGCCAACTCCCTCAGCACCCTTGGGTGTAACCCATCTGGTCCCACAGACTTGTGTGCACCCAAGTGGTATAACAGGTCTCTGACCACTTTTTCCTTAATTGTGCTGACCTCATTCTGCTTCCCTTCCCCATCTCCCAGCTCACGAGGCTGGGTGTCCAGGGAACAGACAGTTCCACTGCTAGAGACTGAGGCAAAGTAGGTGTTGAGCACCTCAGCCTTTTCCTCATCCTTAGTTGCTATGTTTCCCTCTGCATTCAATAAAGGAGGCAGATTTTCGTTAATCCTCCTTTTGTTGTTAATGAATTTACAGAAACTTTTTTTATTATCCTTAACAGGTGTAGCCAGGTTGTGCTGTAGCTGTACTTTGACTCTCCTAATGTTCTCCATGCATAACTTCACGACATCTTTATAGTCTTCATGTGAGACCTGCCCCATCTTCCAAAGGTCATAGATTCTCCTTTTGTTTTTGAGATCCAGCCAGAGGTCCCTGTTTAGCCAGGCTGGTCTCCTTCCCCACCCATTTGTCTTCTGGCACGCAGGAACAGCCGCCTCCTGTGCCTTTCAGACTTCTCTCTTGAAGTGTGTCCAGCCTTCCTGGTCTCCCATATCCTTTGGGGCAGCCTCCCAAGGGATTCTGTCAGACAGTCTTTTGAACAGGTCAGAGTTTGCCCTCCAGAAGTCCAGGGTGGCAGTTTTACTAACCCCTTTCTTTGTTTCTCCAAGGATCGAAATCTCAATCGTCTCACGATCACTGCACCCTAGATGGCCTCCAGCCTTTACCTCCCCACATGCTCTTCCCTGTTGACAAGAAGCAGGTCCAGGAGGGCACCTTCCCTGGTCGGCTCCCTCACCAGCTGTGTGAGGAAGTTATCCTCCACACAGTCCAGAAACCTCCTGGACTGTTCCCTCTCTGCTGTGCTGTGATCCCAGCAGATACCCGGGAGGTTCTAGTTCCCCACAAGAACAACGGCAAGTGACTGCGAGATTTCTCCCAACTGTTTGTATAAAGCTTCCTCCACCTCACTGCTTCGGCTGGGGGCTCCATAGCAGACTCCCCAGCAAGATCTGCTTTATTGGCCCTTAACCTAACCCAAACACTCTCAACCCCATTATCTCTATACTTGATTTCTGAGCTCTCATAGCATTCTCTTACATATAGAGCCACTCCACTGCCTCTCCTTCCCTGTCTGTCCCTCCTGAAGAGCTTGTAGCCATTGATTGCAACACTCCAGTCGTGTGAGACATCCCACCACCTTTCTGTGACAGCTGCTATCTCAATAATTCTCGTGGTGCTTCATGGCCTAGAGCTCCCTCTGTTTGTTGCTCATACTGCGTGCATTGGTATAGATGCACTTGAGATGAGCTCATGAATCCGACACCCTTTTGTGACTGTGGGCCCCATTCCCTACCACACCCTTCGCAGGTGCTTCCATGATTTCTAAATATCTATCACTTCTCTCAAATGAAGTGGCAGAGGGAGAGCCCTCACTAGTCCACCATCCTTCAAGCCTTGGCACGCTTCCCTTGAGCTTGTTCCCAGCAGGTCCAGTTATCTCCCCCTCCCCCCTCATATCTAGTTTAAAGTGTAGTTTAGGTCTTTCTTTATTAACACCACAGTAGTAACATTTCTAAGTAATGACAAATGGCATTGCTTCCCTTACTGCATAGCTTTTATGGAACACCTGTAAGATACATGAAAGCTTCCTTTATGCTAGAAGTAAACTGGTGGGGAAGACTTCTTTATTGTTCAACTTGGAACCAATTTTTCTATACATAGTGGTGACTCTTCCTTTGCAAGAAATATGTGTGCTTCAGTAATTTTTCCTGTGTTTCTCTGGGTACCTAATACAACACACTATTATGTAGGTTTTGGCTGTGGTGTTTGCTGAAATCTTATTCTTGGGAAAGCCACCTAGGATTTTTTTTGTATACCACAGCTAATTTTTAGATACTATTGATGATTGTTTCATGAAACAGCTGGTTCATGAGATATTTGATTGGATAGTCTGTAATGTGTAGAATCCAGTTCAGAGTCTGAGTTAAAGCCACACTTTGTAAGCATCATCAGAGTGTATTAGATTAAGCAGAGGCACAGCTAATGTAGAGACAGGAAGAATTAACCTCAAAAGTCCTCTGCAGAAAAGAACTTATTAAAATGAGAAAATTGTCTCAGAATGAAGCTAAAAGCTGCAAAATAGATATTTAACTGGTAATGTTCTTAAAGAGTTGTGTCTGAACACAGCTGAAAGCATAATAAATCCTGGCACATGTAATATGAAAATAGGCAGTCTTGGAAAAAAAAGAAAAGTCAGGTATCAGCTAGCTGAAGGAATCGAAGCTTTTGTAGAATCCTTTTTCAATATTACATCAAGAACCAAAACCCTGCAGAGGGTCTGTGCAGCCAGATGATCAAGTTATTAGTGTAAAAGAAGAACTCAGAAAGAGCATGGCTACTGCAGAGAAACTGAACAAAATGTGTTTTCTGCTAATCGGGAAGATTACCAAACTGAAATTCCTTTTTTGGGAGGCACACAAGAGGGCTTGACCTAAAAACATTCAGAAATGAGATTGCTTACTTGCTAAGAGTAGCATCTGATCTCATGCTTTGAACTCCCTGGCTACCTGAAGCTTGGAGGGTGCCAAATTTTATGTCAGTATTTAAAACAAGAATGACCAGCCTGACATCCATACCATTCAAATTTATAGATACTGTAACAAAGAATAAAAGATGCAGAAGTAAGTAGGATCAACTTGGGAATAATCAATAGGACTTCTTTAAAGATAAGTTCTGTGTTTAAAACCTCTTGGAGTTTACTTGATGGGGGCAGGAAAGGTGGCTAAGATTTAGATTCCCAAGAGATTTCTGGTAAAGTCTGACATCGAAGGCTTTTGAGCAGCCATTGGATGGGAATGCAGTAATGGTTTAAATGGTAGGAAGAAGTGTAAAAAACTGATTTCTTTGCATAGGAGGGAAGTCACCAGCAGAGTTTTTGAGGGTTTGGTCTTGGGATCTGTGCTGTTCAGTATAGTTATAATGAGTGTGGTAAAGGGAGTGAGTAGTCATATGAGAAAGTTTGTTGACGTTACGGTTCTTCAAGGAAGAAAAGAGGAGAAGAGAGTGAAGGAGGCCTGTATAGAACTGAGTGAGTGGCCACAGGGCAGCAGGGAGGGTTGGAGACTGCATACAGGAAACAGGAGGGCACTTCAGCCTGGAAGAGACATGAATAAAAACATACAAAAGAATCATGCAGATGGCAGGAGACCTGTGGGTCTTCCCATCAGAGATGACAGAGGATGTCTCTAACAGAGATGTAAGAGCATGTTGTAGATGAAGATGTTTCTAAAGAGAACCTAGAGAGAAATCCTTTGGCAGTTACAAAATAGACTGTGACAAGCTCAGGAAAACACCTGAAAAAAAATAATTGGAAGAGTATTCGAAGGAAAGTATTAAATATGATTGCACTATTCTTACAATTCTCTGTCATCACTGTTGGAGGTGGAATACTGGGCTATAACACTGGTGTCTATAGTGGTATGGCCATTGGGCTCTTATCCAGGTGCTTGAACTGCTGAATTTGATACATGAGATTCATTTTCATTCATACATAAATAAGTATATAGGGAGTTAATGTATATATTTAGCTGTAGATAAGACAGACTTTCTTTGTGTGTGACTAAATCTCCTGTTTGTTTTCCTTTCTTTCAGTATCATTTTATGGTAATAGCTTTGTGGAGTTGAACATGACAGAAGCATCATCTCAGAATTTCTTACAGTTGCGGTTTCGAACAAGCAAGCCACATGGGCTGCTTTTTCTTGCAGCTGGGAAGAATGATTATTGTTTAATGGAGCTATGCTCAGGAAGTTTACAGGTATGGTTTATAATTGTAGCTGAAAAGATATGTGTAGCCTGTATTATTCAGTGCTTCTTTTTAAGCTGTTATCTATAACAATTCTAAAAGTTTATGCTTAAAAAAATGGAAAAAATCACATAATATAATTGAAAAATTCAAAATATGCTATTTATTTCTCACAATGACAGTTACTAAAATTGACCTCTCAAAGCCTTTGAGATCTCTAGATCTTAAGGTCATTATCTTCAAAGCATGAGGTTCAGTAAAGACAGAATTTCAGATTTTATGATGTTAGTGTTATAGAAAATGTTTAGATCCAAATAATAATTTTTCTGCAAGGTAAGTTCTTGAAAGATCATTGTCACTTGGGTTCTCAGGAGTTGTTGATCCTATCAGAACTGCAGAGGAGTTCATTTCCTGTTCTGCAGTTATTCAAGTCATATTTGTAATGTCAAGTAAACCTACACAAAATTTTAATGGGATTTTATTTTTTCCATTATATTTTATAAAGGAAGTGTTTAATATGAAAATTTATTAAAATTAATGCATTAACTATATATTAATACATAATTGTGTAAAATACCACTTTGGATTGTGTTAGTTAAAATTCTCTCTCTTGCAGTTGAGAATTAACTTTGGCATGGGGGAGCGAGTACTGCGTTCTCAGCAAAGATCTCAGCTGAATGATTTAGATTGGCACCTCGTTGAACTACATCATGAACATGATAATGTCACATTGGTAATTGATAACCATGATAGAACTAGTGCAAAAATGCCTGGAATTCTTTACGAATTAAATATTGATTATGGATTCTACTTAGGTGGTACTAATAAACTTGATGTTCCCTACCTTGTTGAAGCAGTACCTGGTTTTCGTGGATGTATCGATGATGTGTTGTTCAATCAGCTAGACATTCTGATGCCTTTGAGACCTTCTCCTGGTTTTAAAAATGTCCATGAAGTTTTGGTGGGATGCAGTGATGAATTCTTCGCAGGTGAAGATGAACCCATTAGTTTCTTCAGTTCCAGATCCTATGTTTCTTTCCCATCATGGAATGTTGATGATGAGGGAATCTTGGAGTATACATTGCAAACCTCAGCTGCGCGTGGCTTGCTGCTTTACCATCCTGGGCAAGCAGGAGATTTCATTGCAATGGAGATAGAAGATGGATTAATTAAAGCCTATGTTGGAAAACATAAAAGTAGAGCCCAGCTTTCCTCTCGTAGGTCAGTCAATGATAGTCATTGGCACTACGTTGAACTGAAATTTACTGCAGGATATTTGCAGCTGACTTTGGATGAAGAAATTGTGAAAAAATCATTGCCTCCTCACAGTAAGCTGCCGCTTCTGAAGGGGTCTCTCTTTGTAGGTGGTGTAGATGACAGCACACGATCAGATGTGATTAAGTTAGAGCTTATCTCAGTGTCTGGGAAGTATGCCAGAGGAGGATCCTTTAAAGGTTGCTTAAGAGACCTGAAAGCCAATTCAGAAAAGAAATCGCTAAAGAATGTTCTTGTAACAAAGGACATTTCAGCTGGATGTGAAACAGAAAGTGCTTTTAATACAAATCTTTCTTTAGAGGTGCCTGTAAAGAACGCTACTGTGAAAGCAGCCCCCACATTTGCCATTTCCCCTGAAAGCCCTCTCTCTCTGGGCAAGGAAGACAAAAGCCACCTTTTAGTTCTAAGTAACTTGGTTGTACTAGAGGGTGGACAAGCTTCACTTGAATCTGAGCATATTAAAGTCAACTTAGACTTTCAGAAATTAGGAATTCATCAGTCACAAATTCTTTTTGAAATAAAGGAACCACCCTCTCATGGAGACTTGAAACTAGGTGTTGAACCAGCACAAGAAGTAAATACATTTACTATGCAGGATGTGTGGCAAGGGAAGGTTCTTTATGTCCATGATGGCTCTGAGGGCACTTACGATTATTTTAATTTCTCCATTTCTGCCAGCAGTGAGAAGATTGTTGCTCCATATTTGCAAGGAAATGAGCAGCATGTATTTAGCATTACTGTCACTCCAGTAAATGATGCACCTGAGATCACACTTCCCAAGGGAAACTTGCTTCTTCTCATAGAGAACTCAAAGAAACGTTTGTCTAGTGATCTGATAAAAGTTCTAGATAGGGATACAGATACTGTGGATCTCTGTCTTTCAGTGCTTGGAAATCTGAATGCAGATGCAGGATTTTTAGAAAATTCAAAGCATCCTGGTAAAGCTATTACTACCTTTTCTAATGAAGACTTAAGAGAAGGCACTGTTTTCTTTGTCCACACAGGCGTCAAGAACTCAAGGATTGTTCTGAGAGCAAGTGATGGTGAGAAGGTGAGCAACACTGTTGTGTTACGTGTCATGGCAGTTCCTTTGAATTACAGAATTGTCAACAACTCAGGAATAAAACTACTCCAAGGTGTTACAGCTCTGATCACACCTAGGCATCTGGCAGTTGAAACAAATGCCAGCCTTCAGGAGCTGGAGATACGATATGAGATCACAGAAGCACCCCAATTTGGGGAGGTCCAAAGGCAGCATTCAAGGGGGGAATGGAAGCAAGTCAACTCTTTTTCTCAACGCTCTGTTCAGCGCAGTCGTGTGAGATACTGTAGCACTTATAAAGAAATTCAGCTGGAAAACGTTACTGACCAATTTAAATTCAAAGTTAGCATAGGAAACAGAATGAGTGAAGAGCACGTGTTTCCGATCAAAGTGAAATGGTTAAGGTACAGTTTATTGAAACATACTCCTCTAGAAATTGAAAAATCAAAAAATAATTACTTGAATTCAGATAATCTCTTTGCTGTGCTTGTGGGTGTAGAAATACCTGAAGATGAACTTCATTTTAAATTGCTGACCCTACCAAAGCATGGACAGATACTGCTTAATGACCAGCCTTTGAAAAAAGATTCAGTCTTTAGCCAGAAAGATATTACTGATCAAAAAGTGGCATATGAATTAATCAGCAGATACCATGAAGACAACCGTGATTCATTTAGATTCCTCATTTCTACAAAGTATCTGGAATCAACTTTATATGACTTTGAAGTCTACATCAAATCAGATTTCAGAAACATTATTTTGACTAACAATGGCCTGACTGTTACTGAAGGTGAAGGAGAGTTAATAACAAGCACAAAATTGTTTGTACGAACACTGGATAAGAAAACTTTCCAATATAAAGTTACACAGTTTCCGAAGCATGGGAAATTAAAACTCATTAATTTTTCAGGCTCATTCGAGAGTAATGATAATCTCACCACTTTCACTAATACAGATATAACTGATAAGCGCCTTATATATGTGCATGATGATTCTGAGACAGTGTTTGATGAATTTCTTGTCAGAGCTTCCAGTGAAGATCCAGAAGTAGAACCTTTGTCAGTAGAAATTAAATTCAACATTTCTGTCCAGCTGAAGAATGATGAAAAACCAGTACGTGTAATTGATAAGATATTTAACATTGTGAGAAATGGGCAGCGATTATTAACATTGGCAGATCTTTGCTATCATGATCCTGATTTGGATTTTGATGATGGACAATTGCTATATACTAGACGTGGCATTTCCAATGGGGATTTGGTGCTAACAAATGATACTTTGCACAGACTCTACCAGTTCAAACAAGTGGATCTGGAGCAAAAGCAAGTACTGTTTATACACCATGGTGCAGATTTTGGGCGTTTCGTGCTCTTTGTGACAGATGGCAAGCACTATACCTCTTCACTTCTAGAAGTTAATGCCACTGATCCATATGTTAGGTTGGCAAATAATACAGGCTTGTTGATTCAAAAGGGGAAAGAGGAAGCTCTTACCACAGCTAACCTAAGTGCTATTACAAACCAAGACATAAGAAGTGATCACGAGCTTACATATGAGATACTATCTTTCCCAAAATATGGAAGAATATATGTAAATAATCTATTGATGGATTCCTTTACTCAACTTGATCTGATAAAGGGGTATGTGACCTACAGGCATGATGACAGCAACAACCTTATTGACATGTTTAACTTTACCGTCCATGCTAGAGATGCCCATCTGGATGCTGGAGTGCATGTTCGCATATATTTGGAAAGTCATCAGTGGCCACCAAGAATTGTGAACAAAAACAATCTCTTGGTTGAAGAAGGAAAACCAGTTAAAATCAGTAAAGGAAAACTGCAAGTAAGTTAACTGTGTTGTCTGTTTCTCCATCCTTGCAGCAGGTTTTCTTCACTGCTTTCTCAGCCATTGCAGTGTCTTTAGTCTGTCTTCTCTTTAACTGCTTTTAGTTTGACTAACATGACTGCATTCTGGATGCTTAATTTTGGAGAGACCAACACTAGCAAGCTTCCATTTCTAGAAGGGAAAACTGGTTATGTTCAGGAAAAAGGCTGCCCATAGTCTTTGACTCCTTTACATATTGGTGCCTGAGGAAGTTAAGATTTGGAAATGGTACATCTGTATATTTGTTTGAGTTGTGACAATTGTTGGTACTTCGTGTATCGTTCTTAGTTGAGTTGGTGGGAAATGCCAAGAAGGACAGTGTTTTGTTTCATTCAGTTTGGAGCTAGCCCAATTAACACTGTCTGAGGGTTGCATCCAGAATTTTTAAAACATTGAGTTACAAACCTGAAGTTGCTTCCCTTTGGTTAATGTTTTCCTTCCCATTGTTTGTGTGTAGCCTCTCAGTAACTACTGGCAGCACATTGCTATGCTGCTGAAATCCTTGTTTCAGGCAGGGGTCTGCAGTTCTTAGGCTATTAGTTAATTGCACAGTGTGTTCCTTTTCAAATTTACAAAGCATTTTTGGGGTTACAAAACACTCCCATGCCATGTTTATTTAACATGACTACGTGAAGTATTTTATTGTATTTATTGTATTGTATTGTATTAGGAACTGTGTAACCCAGCTAAGGAATGCCAAGTAATTAGGTAGACAATCCCAGGGTTAAAAGTGAAAAATTCAGAAGAATTACAGAATTTCTCCCGTTTCTGTTCAAATAATTTTGGGGTATGTTTTTAAATTTAAGGTTGTTCATGAAAACAGTTCTCCATCTGAGATTGTGTTCACAGTAAGACAGCTTCCAGTACATGGATACATTCGGAAGTTTTCCTCAGAAGAGAGTTATCTTGGTGCTGACCAAAGGCCAGTTTTGAGCTTCACACAGCAAGATGTTGATGAAGGCAAAGTTCAGTATGTGCAGACAGTTTCTGACCAACTAGATGACCGTTTTTCTCTGGATGTGACCAACGGTGTCCAAACAGTGAGTGGAATAGAGATCTCTGTAGACATCATCCCCAGAATGATTCCACTGGAAGTACAGAACTTCACAGTAATTGAAGGGGGCTCCAAAGCACTGGTGGAAGACTATCTAAAAATTTCTAGTAGACACTTTGCAGGACTCAGCTGTGAATTTATTTTAATTGAGCAGCCAAAACATGGGTATGTTGAAAACTCTCATGTTCCTGGAATAAAGTTAACCACATTTACCAGAAAACAGGTAATGCATTTAGATTTGCTTTGCTGTAGACATGATTAATTCTTTGTATTGCTAAAAGCTATGGGACGATTTTGTGGGAGGTAGTGACTTGCATGAATTTGAGCTTTATTCTGGCCTCATAACAAAGATCCTTCTGCAGTTGCTAGCTGGTTATTTATGGGGAGGGAGGGTGCCTTGTAGTGAGCCACATCACTTCCTTATGTGCCACTGGTCATACAGACTAGTGTGCTGTAATCACAGTAGACTGATGGCTGCTCACACTCATGCAGAGTTGTAGATACTTTGAAAACCTAAGACAGACAAACTGTGGGTACATTTTGAAAAGACCAGAGGAAATGGTGTGTATATTGAACAAGGAAGAAAGTAGAAAAAATTTTTTTGTTTAGATCTTGTCTTTGCTCACAGAGAACCAGAGCAAGATAAGCTAATTTTCAGTCTTGTAGTCTAAGAAGTGAAACTATATCCTAAGTCACCATCTACTAACTCTATGTTCAGTTTATAGATTCCAGGAAACATTGTGGTAAGTACAGCAGGATTGGATTTTCCATTTTCCCTTCAGAAGGAAGGGGGAAAGCCAAGACTGGCAAGTTATGATATTTTGGCTAGAGGAATGGACAGATGAGGTGTAAAATTTGCTGCTGTGGACAGAACAAAGATAGAGGTACTGATCAGATATGAGCATAAATAAAGTCTTAGAAGTCATAAAAATTTGAGGCAATAAATACAGAGGGCCATGACTAGATAATATTTTTGGGTTTTTTAATGTGGCATTCATTTTATTTTAGCCTTTTTAATGTTTCAGGTTGTTATTTTTTTCAGGTGGAAGAAGAATTAATCTACTATGTTCATGATGACAGCGAGGAACCGATGGACAATTTTACCGTGATAGTAAATAACACGGAACTCTGGAAACAAAGCTTGCCACAAACTGTTTTTGTAACAGTTACTGCAGTAAATGATGAATCTCCTGTTATAAAAGTTAACAGAATTCTTCAGGTATGTTTGTCAATATTTTGACATGTTAAAGTTACTTCTAACCTCATACTGTTTAATACACCTTCATTAACAGAATGTCAGGTTTGTGTCTGGTGGGATAGTCAGTGTAATAAATGGCAGTCTTAGGATTTAAATAAATTAATGTTAATGAAGGGAGGCAGTACATGGGTAATGTTGGTTTAGGAAGATTCTAGACATAATGAAGAACATTTTCTGCTGTTGTAATGTTTATCTAGAAGGCTGACTGAGCTTTCTTTTAATCTTAAAGATACATGAAATCTCTTGGACTGACATAGAGCTTGTGGGGTGTGATGGCTTGCACCTGGATCATTGTTGTGTTTTAGTGTTGTTTGCTAGGGCATCTTGAGGGCTGTTTATGAACAGTGTAGCTTAGAAGAGTACCAAAGGTAGTCATGATGAAGTTACCTTTGCACAGCCTTCAAACCCTATGCCTCTTGTCATTAAGTATACCAAAGGGTCAGACCTGCTGATAGGTATTCTGCTGCCTGCTCCTCTCTGGATCCCCAGTGGGACGGGACGAGAGAAGAGAGCAGCATTCTCACTGACACTTCATTAGAGAATTACTACATGTTGGGTATTTCTGATACAAAGCAGGAGTATTCCCTTCTTTAAAAGTTCCTGGTAAGAATAATACAATGGAATCCTTGAAAATCTAGGATGTTAGAGGTCATCAAAATATTAGGACAGATTGAAGCTATTACTGTGTGATACTGTGAGATAAAAAAAGGATATGCTAACTTGCTTCTAACTCTGCCACGCCCAAATTCCTGAAGAAAATTTTAAATTGTTGACTGATGCTACCATTTGCTCTTAATAATCATAGCTGGCTTTTTAATCTTTTAATCTTCTGATCTTTGAAAAAAGTCATTACCGTCACTTCAGTTTCTGTGTTTTTTCAAATTAATTAATTAATTATTTATAGGATTGTTATTTGTGTTATAATAGCACTCAGAACCAGAACCAATTTATTATGGGCACTGTGCCCAAGTAAACCAAAAAGCCTCTGTGTGTAAGGCTTCCAGTCTGAGATCTGATTGGTAAAAACAAATTAGGTGACTCTGAAAAGCAGAATGGAGTGGGTATAGGTCAGCTGATGAACCTGTGGTCACAGTAAACCAGCTAAGAGGCATAAAGACAGAGAAGATATTTAGGAATAGGTTTGAAAGAAGCTAAGCAGGGTATTTTGAGGCTACATCATCCCCAGTGCTTTATGGTACAGTTTACACATTGATGGCACCTAAAACATGTTTAATTTTACCTAGTTAGTTGTGTGTTGCAGAGGGAGAATGGGTTACTATAAAGATAATCAACCTTGTGTTGGGTATTTAGCCTTTTCACATGAGAAAAGACAATTTTTAAACAGTGGTAGTGGTAGTATTATGCATCTTTGCAGTGACAGCAGGTAATCCATGATAATTTGCAGATGCCCTGTGCAGAGACTGCTGTCAGAAGGGCTGGCTCACTTCATAAGCATTCGGGTGGTACAGAGTAATACTTTACCTGGTTCAAGTAATTACAGTGGTACTCTACACACATGAGCAGAGCACACAATAATGTTTGTCTAGTCACAGACAAGAGGGATATATGTCCAGTCAGAAATTTTTCGGTGTCTCCCTTTTGGTGCATTGCTGGCATTGAACTGCAGTCTGTTAACAGAACTGACTGAGGTCGTGCAGTGCACTGCAGTGCAGCATATGGATTTTTTCTAAAAATATCTGTAAGTCTGTGCTTCCCAAGAGCAATGATAACAGAGCTTAACCTAGCCAAAGTTGATCCTCTCTGCTGGGGAGGCAGTTTGCATACCCAGAACCAGGGTGCTGCCTTTGTGCCTCTGATTTTGTTGGTCATGCATAAGCTATCATTGAGGAATAACCTTTATTATATTGTCATAAGTGGGTACTAATATGCACACATATGTTGGATTCATGTGCAGACTGAAACAAAGCTGGAAGTAAAGTTAAATACTGGGAGAAAAGCATGGAGATGATCCTTCTTCAGAGCAACTGTGCACATCTCAAGTAGGTGGGAGGAAATGGATTTTTCTTAGCCCTGCTAGATATTGAGATGAGCCAGGCATTCATTTGTAGGGTGATACTTACTGGCTCCATGTTCTAGCCAAGCAGTCTATGCTCCTCAAGGACATTGCTGGTGGTGAATGTTGAGTAATAAATGTGTGTTGCTTTATATCTTTTGAAAGGTTGGAAAAGTACAAATCACTATCCTGGCATTATTTGCTATATTTATATATGTGTTAAAATATATTTATTGGTAGTGATGCTCTGAAATGACTGTATCCTCCTGTTGCCACAAGAGGGCTGTATTTTCCTAGAGTTAGATAAAAAAAAATATATTTCAAACACTTTTTTTGTTTGTTTTCTTTAAATGGCTCACCAGAGTATGAAAATGGCCATGACTATAGAGTGTTTCGTGGAATATATAACAGGCAAGGAGACACTGAGAAGCACTGCAAGTAGAGCAGAAGAAAATCTTTCCTGTTGGGCAAGGTCATGAACCTCTTTTTGGGCCATGCCTGTGAAACGTGTTAGGTACTTGCAAAATTAGTGTCATGCTACATCCTGGAAGTTCAGGTACAGTTTTTATGGTGGTCTTCAAGGACAACGTAGTCCCAGATCTGGAAAATAAGATACTTGTACAGTATTTGCAGTAGTCTGAGTGTCCACATCTCTGCAGCTATTTTCAGCTGTTGGATCTCCTTTCATTCCTCAAGGATCATGTTGCAGGTGTCATGTACAGTACTTCAGAAGCATTGTGTGTAGTGTGCTGGAACAATAGAAATAAACACTGGCTTTACCTCATTTTTTCCTTTAGTAAGAAAAAGCTCATTTTTTCCTTTAGTAAGAGAAATTTCAAAACTCTAGGACATTTAATGAATCATTGTTAATAATATGTTTGCACAGTCCCTTCTTATTCTGTATGTTTGCATGTTCTGTGTGTGACCTTTTATTTTCTGTGTAGAATAATCTGAATCAAGTGCTACTCAGTTGAGTTAAAGGCTCTCAGTACAGAACAATGTACTCAGTACAGAACAGTGTACTTAGTACAGTGTTTGCTATTAGTTATCATTCTGTGTATTCACAGGTGGTTTCTTTTATCAAACTTTAATAATATTAATCAAATTACAGAGAAATGCATATTTCAGGGGAGAAAATAACTATTTCCTGGTTGCAAGATGTTTGCTGTTATAAAATGTAACACAGCTTCTTTTTCAATCTTTTTTTTTCTAATTAGAAAACACATAATAATTTTATTTTAGTATCTGTTTTTCCATGGCACATATTTTGTGACACAATGTAATCTGAAATCTTTCCCCTATTGAAGTGTCATGGCAAAAATCCCAATTGTTTTAAAAGGTTTTCTTCCATGATTTTTATTAAAAAATAAAATTAATACTTAGGGAAAAATCTGTGATCGCTGATTTTTGGGTTTGGCAGAGGTAAAAGCCCTTTGTCAAGGATCATGTTTCCTCTTCAACCATTTGGTGTGATGTTACTACCAGATATGTTTTAAGTGTACTGAGACCCTAGGAAGACAGGAAGAGATGATGCAGTCCTTTCTGCTTGAAAGAAGGATCTTGCAGTTTGTGCATCTCTTAAGCTAAAAAAAAAATAATTTAGATTTACTAGAATTAAGTAATGGGTTTTATACCATCTTTCTAAAAACTAGTTAGCTTGACCTTGTATTGCAAAGTGCCAGGCAGCTGTTGGAAGTGGTGATTCCTTCATCTCTCACTGGACTGAGCACCTCCATGGGTTGTTTGGTGCACTAAAGGATCTTTAGTGTGTGTTGCTAGAAGGAAATAATGCAGCTACAAGACGTGTTCCACTTGTATTAGAGATTGTGCTGTCCCCAGGCTGGTTTTTTTCTTTTCTGCTGGTGAAAGTAGAGCATATTGAGTGTCTTGCGTGCTGTGAAGTACACAACACTGATATTCATGTGTATGTCTTGGAAAGGAACTCCTTGACTCAGTTATCATAATAAAATTTTGTTATGTTTGTAAGAGTTTGGATAGTGCCTGACAAAAAGAGCACTCATGCTGCAGCTGTCTAAAGCTCAAACTGGTATAGGGTATTTTTGTTTGTATTATTTTGTGGTCTTGTTTTTTGAAAACCATTTGCCAACACTAACTATTCCAGTCCATGATCAGAGATTTGGGTGGATAGTAAGGAAACCTGTCATAACTGCTAGTGTTGCATAGCACAACTATTTACTTTTTATTTGAGTATTTTTTCCTCCTGATTTTCTTTTGTATGCATTTTATTTATTACTATTATTTTTTATTTTTGCTTTTCTAGATCTGGGTGAGTTCAGTCACAGAAATAACTATTGATGACCTCTGTGCAGAAGACAAGGACTCCTCACCATCAGAACTGATATATGCCATTACTCCACCGAGCAATGGGCACTTGGCTCTGAAGCCTTTTCTAAACAAGAGCATCCTTAGTTTCACCCAAGCTCATATAATTGAAGGGCAGCTGGTATTTGTACACAATGGTATGTGGTTTCAAAAATACCACCTCTGTTACCAAAATGCTGCTCCTATTCAGTATATTTCTGTTTGTATTCCTTTGAAGATCTCCTTGTAATGTCACAAAAATCTCAGAGCACTGGTTATGTGATACATGATCTCACAAACTAAACAGGAAGGCATCTGATAACTACTTAAATGTGTGCTCACCAAGAAACCATGGTCTATTAGTGGTTCAGTTGGTAACAGCTGTCTTTTGGAATGCAAGTTTTTGCAGTAGGGGAATGTTGCCATGCAGCTTTTGGAGATATGAAACCCATTTTTTTGACCATTGTCATTGAGAATCTCCTGAAGTCTTTCTGTCTTGCTACAGTGCAGAGCTATTCATGGACCAGCAGTCTCTCAGATACCTACCACAGTGTAGTTGTGTTGCTGAGCAGCTCTGGGAAATGAAGTTGTGCTTCATCTGAGTGAGATCAACCTCCCTTTCAGACTGTGACAGAATTCAGCTTTAACCATTGACTTTTCTGCTGGTGGCCAGAGCTAGAGATCAGATTATTTGTGCTGTTGCTACAGAGAGAATGCATGGGCAATATAAATAGGTGTCAGGGCAGCTTCATGCATCCTTGAGTGGCAGTGCTTGGAAGCCACAGGAATGAACATCTCAGCGGGGTTCCAGCTGGAGGAAGAGGTGAGGGCAATAGCTGCTTTTCTTTCTCCAGCTCTATTAACATGTTACCTGAGCTGAAGAAAGAGGTGCGAAAGAAGGAATGAACCCGTTTTGGGGAAGGAGATAGAAGAGGTACAGCACTCTTTTGCCAGCCTCAAGGCAGGCTGGAATTATTTCCAGTGATCCCTTGGGTGCAGTGGTCACTCGAGATCTATGCTCTGTCTTCATATGGCTTGGTGCAGGTTACAGTGCTCCAGCTTCCAATGTGCTGTCTTGCAGGGTGCATGTGCATTGCTGAAATTGCTTTACAGGCAGCTGGTGGTGAGCTGTAAGTATCCCGCTCAATCGTCAGGAAATGAAACGTTAACAGCACGGTAGAAGTGAGGCAAGCTGTTTTAAGTTGTTCCGAAGGAGACTTTGACTTTTAAAAACCCTGTGGTGGTATGATTGTGGTAGTCTCAGTGTGAGGAAGTGAACCCACTCTGTGTTCCAGAAAGGGCAAATGCACATCTGTAGTCTTAGGAAGAGAATCTTGATTAATGAAAGTAAAAAGAACAACAAATTTTATTTTCCAGTGAGTGGGAGTATGGGCTGTACAGTAAATCTGAAATATAAAATTGCCCAGGTCATATGTCAGTTCCAGCTGCTCTGGCTCTGCCATCTGCTTAGCCTCATGGCCTCCAGTGTTTCAGAAAGCACTTTGGACATTTTGCTTCTTTTCCTTTCTCAGCCTGTGATTTTCTTTCCTCCTTCATCTTGAACTGTTGCTAGAAGTGTACTTGTTACTCTCATCTTCTTGGTCATAGCCTTGTCCTGAGCCTTCCCTTATCTGGTTGCTGCCATTCAGCTTTTTACTCCTTTTCTCTTCAGCAGCTCTGTCCCTTGTCTCAGTCTTATAGTGTATGCTAGCTTCTTTGGCTCGTCCTGGGAAGTACCCCCACTTCATGTTCTCCACAGCCTGGCATCTGCTCTCCCTGCTGACTTTCCAAGGAGAAGACCAGCATTGTCTAGGCTGAGGGAGTTCTTCCATCCCTTGGCTGGTCCTCATGGCACCACAGTCTTTTACATCTGTTCATGGCAGTGACTCTCCATCCTCAGGGTCTTTTGTACTGCCAAAGAAAGTACTACCATACTTTTCTTTTATACATCTAACATTAAACCATATAAAGATTTCATCTTTGCTCAGTCTTACGAGTTACATTACACTGCTTATTCTGTGCTGTTATGAATCTGCCTCTTTGTTTTCATGTCTTCTCAAATACTGTGTTTGTTTCCTCTGTAATCCCCAACTATTCTCTCACCAGTGTACATGCAGAACCAGAACTTACCTTTCCTTTTCTGTGCTCTTCTTTTAGTGTGAGAATTCCTTCCCTTTTTCTCTCTCACATTACTCCAGGTGCTCCCATCCTGCTTTCACATTATGGGGTCTGCCCTTAAACCCTGCCAGTATTTTCCTTAGTGCAGTACTGAATTGAACTCTTGTAGATTCTGAAGTCTCAGTGTCTTTTCAGTGCAGTTTTTACATTCCTTTCTCTGGTGTCCTTTTTGTCACCTCCTATCAGATGCACCTTTAAAAATTGCATGTGCTAAAATAATATATGCTTCACCCAAGCAGCACTTCAGGGACTAATCCTGTTCCTGACCTGTGTCAATTGAGCAATTGACCTGTATTAGCAAAAAAAGCAAGTGAAGCTAAGTAAGCCTTTTTTTTTTTTTTTTTCAAACTGAAGCAAATAATAGACTCGATGCCTTTTTAAATGTGCAACTAGTGCATTTTTATCAAAAGAAAACATCAGAGAATAAAAGCTTTTAAAATAAAAACAATATAACCTGGTCTTCCAGAGAGTCTGCAGTCCCCACCTTTATATAAGAGCATTGCCTTGGGGAGTTGTTAACTATAATCTCAGAACCCACATTTTATTCTTCTGATATGTTAATTTATAGTTAGGCAAGGAGTGCTGATCTTTATGTGAAAGTACATGACACCCTCTCAGGTTATGTATTTATGTAGCAATGTCGGCTAGATTAGGCAAAGAAAGTAGAAGAGCATTGGTAAAGGTTTGCAACAGTTAATGTTACAATTTATCATTCTCTTTTTCTACCTGATTAATCTGGGGAGCCTCTACTTAAAGCAGTAAAAAAGAAAGATGTATTTTTACAGGAATCCACTCAGACTTCTGGAGGTATTTTGCAATTGCTTGTGACAAAGTACATACACATCCTAAGATTAAAGATAAAAAATGTGCATTTATTAGGAGTACACATAACCTCTGAATTTGTTTAAGCTGTGACAACATACACTCTTCAGCAAAGCTAAGGTGGAGCAAAGAGGCAGAGGAAACAACCTGAGAGTCAATTCAGTCTTTTAAATGTAAATCAAAATGAAAGAACATTCTGATTGTTTTTCTCCCTAGACTCCTTCTTTGCCACAAAGTGACTGCTTCAGTTCTTTGGTTCCTCCTACGATATAAAAGGAGTCAGAAATCTGGGAGTCATTGACTCCCCAAGTGTGCATTGGCTTCAACTCCACTGAGATCACTGAAGAAAAAAGGAAGGGGCAGTCTGCTGGTTGACATCTAAGGGATGTCTGGCCTTCATTGTGAACAACAGCCAGTAGTTCTTCCTTGGAAAGGTGTTCTCAGCATTATTAATTTCTTCTAATTAAGATTCAAAGGTATTATCAGAAATTGCTTCAGGATGACTTGCATGTATTTCACTGTAGCAAGAACAAAAGGTGTCCAGTGTATGTTTGTATGTTTTGAATGACAAACAGAATAATGCAAGAATAAATGTATGGGTTTTTTTTCTACAGGAGCAATGTCTGGAGGCTTCAACTTTCAGGTAACAGATGGTTTGAACTTTGCACCTCGACAGATTTTTAGCATCACAGCTAGGACACTAATCATTAGCCTTGAAGTGAACAAAGGACTCGGAGTTTTTCCAGGTCTGTTTTTAAAGATTGTCATGATTTTGTCCACTTGAAAAAATTGAATAATATACAGTTATTTGTTAGATAGCTAGCTGGCTAAACTATAGAAAACTGTACCTGGGAACATCTATCTGTCTGATTTTTAAAAAAACAGTTATGTTTCATCAAACAACATACTGCTTTATTGTTTTATAGTATTATTTTTGATATGTGCATGTGCTTGGAGTCATGGAAATTGGCAGAGAAATACATAAGCACAGTGTGACAATAACACTGTCTGCCTAAGATCTGAACATTCCTCACTCAGATTTGTTTAAAAGCTCTATATTATATTCATATTATTTAGAGGTGTCTTAGCTGATTGTGATTTTGCTTGGTAAAAGCAGAGTGAAGCTTGTGTCTGTGGGACTCTGAATAGCACACGTAAACTTGCTAGATTGCTAGTTCACTTTCTTATTGTCTGAGTTGAGTTTTGGAGAGTGGCACAGACTCACTGATGAAAGAGAAAGACTGGAGACTTTGATTCGTGTTTGTGCATTTGGAACTAGTTGGATCAGCAGCTGAGTAATTTCTAATGAAATCTCCTATTCCTGCGGGAGTTGATATATTAAGACAGTCTCATCAGAGCCATTTACTGCTTTGCACTGGCAAAAGTAATCCTTCATTGGATTAGTAATCTAACATTAATTGCAGGATTAAAGGGAGAAATGAAGATCAGTCTTCTCTCGGCAATGTCTTGCATCACACTTTTGTTTGTGCTACCACCTTTTTGAGCTGAACGTGATCCATAGGCAGAGAGAGATTGAGAATTGGTAAATTTCTATAGGAGTGATTCTGTACCTTGATTTATTAATTTGATACAGAAGAGGAGCACTTCAGTTTCTTAAACTTCCTGAATGTAAGATGCATAAACAAAGGCTTGCAACAAAAGCCACTTAAACAGAGGCAATGAAACATGAGATCGTAGCAGCATGATTTTCTGATTCAGTCAATATAAATGGGATTCATGTAAATCCATTTACAGAGTTTATTAATCTCGGATTCTGGTGTGTAAATTTGCCTCAGGCACAGGGATTTACAGGAATTCTATCATAAGACAAAGATAATAGTAAGAAATGTTTGCATGATACTTCATAGAAGGCAAAGTCTCTAGACTGTCAATCAGTTTTGCAGTGTGCAAAATGCAGTATTTCTTTCAGCACTGCAAGCTGCATTCATCTAAGCCTACAGTTTTTCCTAAATTCTTGCTTACTTTTGGTTAGCAAAATTCCATTTTGGTGTTAAAAAGTATTACTAGCTTTTTCATCTGTTCTCTTTATGATACTTTTAAAAGACATTCTAAAGCTGTATGGGTTTCAGCTGTACTTTCTCATCATGAAATGACTGTTATAACAATGATGGTGCCAAATGGTTAATACACATAAAAGGAATAGCCTGTGTCCTGTTATATTTTGTAGCACTACAAGAAAAGTTAATTTTGAGGCAACTTGAAGAATCTTCTCTCTAGGGAAGTAGAAATTGAATATATTGTGAAGAATTTGTCATATCTTCATGACTGGGTGTAAACTATTCTCTTAATCATATTGTTCTGCAATTTTGTAAGAGCATGTACTGCTGTCTTCTTTTGTGTTGGATATACCAGGTTTGTTTATACAATTTATGGATTATTTTCTGTTCATCAGAAGCTTGTTTTATTCAGCTTGCTCAGCAAATTGACTGCTAGATACTTGAGGTTTTTCTTACGTATGTTAGATATCTACAATGTGAGGATTTGCTTTTTTCAGGGAAGCAAATGCTTAAAAAAAGGAATGAGCTAATTTGTTCTTTGAAAAGGAGAGGCAGCCCGACTTGCAGGTATTCAGAAGCAGAGCTGTCTGAACAATCAGTAGATGAGATGATTCATAACTGTTTAGCAGTGATAGGCAGAATGCTCATGCCAAAGCACTTTACAAATCTTAAATCTTAACTGACGTTATCTGCCTTGACTTGTGCAAACCTTTTGATGCTGTTCTGCACAACATCCTTGTCTGTAAACTGGAGAGCCATGGATTTGATGGATGGACCACTCGGTGGATAAGGAATTGCCTGGATGGTCACACTCAAAGAATTGAGGCCAATGGCTCAATATCCAAATGGGGAGCAGTGATGAGTGGTGTTCCTCAGGGACTGGTGTTGGTACCAGTGTTGTTTAACATCTTCATTGGCAACATGGACAGTGAGATTGAGCGCACCCTCAGCAGTTTGCCAGTGACACCAAGCTGTGTGGTGTGGCTGACACAATGGAGGGAAGGGATGTGCCATCCAGAGGGACCTGGACAGGCTGGAGAGGTGGGCCCATGAAAAACTCATGAAGTTCAACAAGGCCAATGCAAGGTCCTGCCCATGGGCCTGGGCAGTCCCAAGCACAAATACAGGCTGGGCGATGAGCAGATTGAGAGCAGCCCTGAGGAGAAGGAGGTATTACTGGCTGGAAAACCTAGTATGAGCCATTAGTGTATGCTTGCAGCCCAGAAAGCAAACCAAACTCTGGGCTGCATCAAGAGAAGTTTGACCAGCAGGTTGAGGGAGGTGATTCTTCCCCTCTATTCTGCTCTCATGAGACCCCACCTGCAGTGCTGTGTCCTGCTCTGGAACGCCCAACACAAGAAAGACATGGACCTGCTTGAGTGGGTCCAGAGGAGGACCACAAAGATGATCAGGGGGCTGGAGAACCTTCCCTGTGAGGACAGGCTGAGAGAGTTGGGGTTGTTCAACCTGGAGAAGAGAAGGCTCCAGGGAGACCTTATAGCGGCCTTCCAGTACTTAAAGGGGCTACAGGAAAGATGGGGAGGGATACTTTATCAGGGAGTATAGGGTTAGGATGAGGGATGTGGTTTTAAACTGAAAGAGGGTAGATTTAGATTAGATCTAAGGAAGAAATTCTTCACTGTGAGGGTGGTGAGACACTGTAACATGTTGCCCAGAGAAGCTGTGGCTGCCCCCTCCCTGGCAGTGTTCCAGGCCAGGTTGGATGGGACTTTGAGCAACCTGGGCTAGTGGAAGGTGTCCCTGCCCATGGAAGGGGGTTAGAACTAGATGATCTTTAAGGTCCCTTCCAAACCAAACCATTCTGTGATTCTATGTAGGCAGTAAAAATGTGTATCAGTATTATTAGGTACCAATGATGGCCTTATGCTGTTGCATTCTACTTGTATGGATTAGCTTGACCCTATTCTACATCACCCATACTTGTATGTCTTACTCCCCTCTCTCCCTTCCTTTCCCCTGCGTTTGAGTGGAGTTTGTTTTGTGACCTCTGTGCTCACATCTTTGGGAACAAGCAGACAGTGTTCTCACTTCCCTTTTTCTTCACCAAGTCTGTTGGCTGGCAAATAACCTTACTCTCCCTGTTGAGGTGTCAGACTAGAGCAGAACCAGTGTGGGTGCTGGAGAAGGTTCTCAAGTCTCAGGACAGATGTGGGTGAAGGAGAAGTTTATGTTGGGGGAGCATCTGATTTTACAGGACAGCATGAAAGACTTTATTGTCTGTAGCCCTAGACTGCCTGTGCTGTGCAGTGAGAGAGTTCAGGTCTATTATGAGCAAACAGGGACTTCGTGGCACACATTCTCTCCTCCCATGTCTCTGCACTGTGATGGTGGTGGTACGACAACCTGGTATGGTTATGACTACAGTGTGACCATGCTTGGCAGTTACTCTTTCTTACTCTGTTAAGGCAATGAGGCCTGATTTGCCTAAGTTGGAGGTTACTGAGAAATAACTGTGTTTGCAGATACACGTGGTCTGGTTAACTGCTGCTCTGAGTTGTACATTCTTGACCACATCTGCTGTACACACAACATAAGGTCATGCTTCCCTTTCTGCCTGTTACACAAAAAACAGAAGAGAGAGGAGGAGGGAGACTTCTTGAATTAGATATAGTGTGAGAGAATATTTCTAGACCTGAGAGACTGCTTCTTTTCAAAGCAGTATGGACACAAAGAGGCATGGGAAGTTAAAATGGGGAAAACAGGCAGAGCCAGGAGGTCTCATTTTATTATAACAACTCTGTTTCAAAGTACATGTGGTTTGAACCAGGGCATTACTACATGTAAACAGACAGAATCCTGGTGTTACTAATGGCTTGCAAAACATCCCCATTCTTCAGTTTGCTTACCATATTTTTTTCTTCTGAATGTTATAGTAGAAACATGTTATTTTGTGTTATTCCTGTATAAACATTATGCTTTATTGAAGATGGGTTGGTAATGCAGAGTTCAAGGATATATACTGCTAATATCTGAAATTATATATTGATACCTATAAAAGCTTGTTGCTCAAGAAGGAAAGAAAATGTAAAAATAGAGGCAGAAGTGGGGGCAGAGGGAATAAGATTATGGGAATCTATTCTCCTCCAAAAGTATCAAACATGAGATTTAGTTTGCTGAGTGTGTACCATGAAACAGTGCATCAAAAAGAAGCCAAATAGTACTACTTTTCTTTTTTAGGAAATTACTAGGTTTGGTTTTGTCAGAGCTATGTCAAAAACTGTCTTGGTTTGACTAAATGCCAGAAAGCTTTTTATAATATTTAAGTCAGAAGGTACTGGTTAGCGTGGTGCTATGTTTTAAAGGGATTTTGTTACTCCTCACTCTCCATACATCTTAATACTACATTATTTCAGTTCAGGATATTGTTCCTGTTGTGTGGTGTTCTTCCTAATTAGTTTAATTTGGTATTTATGGTTTAATTTCATATAATGAAAAACATCTTTCATATTGATAAAGTGTGGTTCAAGCTTCTGGTAATAATCAGTTTTGGTTTGTGTGTTCACTAGAAACTTTGCTGTGTTAAGGCTTCTCCTTGCCAAATCACCCTGCCTTCTGTAGGCAGCTGGGATTACCAAAAATGTTAACAATGGCGGCTCCAGCTGGAGTTTGAATTCAGTTCTAGACATGTCATATAGGAACAGGGCATCTTATACATGCTCTATTCCTTACTTGGGTTTGGTTTTTTTTCTGCTTTTTGCAGAAGCTAGTATTTATTGATTACATGTGCTAAAGAGAACTGCATTTTTTTTCATTTGTAAAATAAAGGTACATCCTAATGATGGGCTTTTTGATTGAAAAAGCTGTAGAAGAGTTGTAACTAGAAGATAAATAGAAAAAGTGCAAACCTGCTGATCTTATGTTATTAAAATGATAAGTAGAATACCTAGAGGAGAGTGTGAGTTGTGTATATAAAACTTGCCCTTTTAGAAAAATTTCTGTTGCATATTTATGTTATTTACAATGGACATTTTTTAGGTTCCAGGAAACCTATTTCACGACATGATCTGAAAGCTGTAACCAGTGATGTGACCAATGCAGGAAACCGAACTATAACTTTTATGATTGTAACCTCCCCAAAGCTTGGAAGGCTGATCAGAGTAAATTCTGATAATACCACTCAGGAAATCCTCAGTTTTACGCAGTCTATGGTAAGCCTTTTTTATAACAACTAGTTTAGGGGTAGAACATTACTTCAAAGGGCATCTCAGTTGCTTGTTCTTTGTCTGATCCATTTGTATCTGTTAAGTAACCAGGCATATGTGACCCATCAGTGCAATTACCCAGATTTGCTATGTCATTAGATATCTGGCATGTAGTAATGAATTCAAGAGGAGCCTTTGTTCCCCTCTGCTTGGATACTAGCAGGGTCTTGGCAATTTCCACTGTTTTGCTTGTAACAGTATTTTTCAAGAAGAGCTGTTCTGGTGCCATTAACCAGCAGTCTGAATTTGGAAGCCTTTAGTTTTTGGCAGAAGGAGTAGCCTTTTGCTCTATGAAAAGTTCAAGTAATAGATTCATTTCAGCTGTACACAGTCCTCATGGATGTCCCCAGGAGGACATTTATGGACTTGATTGGCTGTGATATTAAGTGTCTAAAGAATTTTAACTGTAATATAAGGTCTCATACTTGAATGTCTAAAACGTGGCAGCTCATGTAACTTGATGGAAAACATTCTTTTGCAACGGAAATGATTTATGTCTGTGTGCAGAATCTGAATATAACTGCTTTGTGTGCAGTAAGTTATTCTCAGAAAATCTAAGTGGGGAAGATAAAAGGAGCTTAATCTTCTAACTTTCCCAGAGAAAAAATTAAGAGATAATTTGGTCTTAATCTAAATTTACAGATTTTTAAAGTGGCTGTTTAATTTAGTATATGAAGGAACGAGAAAATCTATTGGCCTGAAATTTAAACTTGGCCAGTCAAACCTGGAAAAAAGGTTGACATTTTAACTTGTCATCAAAATTTGAAACAACCTGAGCAAGGACTGTGATGGAATGAATCTCCACTTAAACTTCATAAATCAAGGTGAACACAGAATGTTTCTCTTAAAACTATGTTCTAATCCAATTATGTTATTGATCTTGTTGCAATCATTGCTGAATTTTGTCTTACATTATGAGGGAGATGAACTGCAAAATGACACCATTCCCTGCTGTTTCTAAAATGTGTGATTTTTATGAGCATTAGATGAAACAGTTGAGCATGTCAGAAAATCTTTCAGCTAAGGTTTTGAAGGGGTTTTTTTTAGCCTATGGATATGATCTTTAAATATATTTATCTGACAGTGCCATGGCAGAACGTGCCACTCTAGACAGCTTTAGTTCTTACTAATGTATAACTAACTTTCCTTTGAACTTTGTAAATCATATAAGGATTTGAGCTGTAAAAATGTGTATGCTTTTATTCTCTGTCAGAGGTATTTGTATTGGCCATTTTCACTTCAAACAGAGCTAAGTGATATATTGCAGGTAGAATTAAGGTATCCTAGCCAGTTTGCTATTTATAGTGGTAGAATATGGGGTATAAAGGAGAAAAAAGAGATCCTAGATAAACATTCACTGTCTAGAATGCTGTAGCCATATGAAGTTAAACGTCAGTGAGAAAATGACATTGTTATTACAAGCATTGTATATTCTCCATGTAATGGAGAATAAGACATTCAATTTCTGTTTGGTAGTAAGCTTGTAAATCTGATTTGAATTGAAAACAAATTGCATTAGTTTACTTCTTTGGGTTTTCATTGGTTTCATTCTGTATTGAGGAACTTGAAATTTCACTTCTGAAAACTACTATGCAGCTAGCTTAAAAAAGTAGTTAGCACTTTTGCTATGATGCTGAACTCTTCCCTATGGCCTCTGGTTTATTGCTTCATTGTCAAAGAAAAAAAGAATTGAAATCACTATTGCATTCCAAGAAATTTTTTCACAGACAGTTGTTGTTCAACCAGTATAACAAAACTAGTTGCCCATTAAACAGACTTGAATGACACAGTATTTTTTGACATAAAGTTTGGGTTTGTTTTTTTTCTCTACCAGTATTTTCCATGGTGTCTTAGAATTTTTCAACTTCCATCAAGCTACAGTTTCATTATATTTAATATCATTACAGAGGGGAGCAAAAAAATTCTCACCAATTCCATTCTCTTCTTAACCCAGATATTAGCATGGGCTTGCAGTTGAAAAGAAACTATTAAGTTTGATACTAAACACTGCTGAATTTAAAGGATGCATATTGTGCCTGCTCTTTCTCCAGCTTAAAGTCCTAGGGGCATGTTTTGAAAAATTATCCTGAACCAACTTATCCTTTCAATATCAGTTTTGTTTGTTTTGTCCTATAATATCCATTAAGAATTAAATCATTATAGGAAAAGCATAAACCTGGAGATGTGCATATAGGATTTTATTACATCAATATGAATATTTTAGACAGTAAGATGGGATGGTTTTGAGGCTGCTGGGAAAACCAAACCTGAAAGCCCTGTTTGCCTAGAGATTTCCGTGGGGGGTGTTGCAGTAATTTCGGTATTGTCCCTCTCTGTAGTCACATCTTAGATTTGATACTTGCTGAAGCTCTTCATCTGTGATAGCAGCAGGGTTTTTTTTTTGTTTTCACACCTTTCAAGCATATTCGATAGGAACCTCTGCTAATGAGTTCCTTCAGGATGTTTTCAAGCTGTGCATAATATGTTACAAAGAGTAAACTTAGAACCATCACCATCTCAGACAGGGATCTCGCTGGCAATTATAAACTACAAATATAAACCAGGTCAGTAGTTGACTGGGAATTGTCAAGGATTTAATAGGTATAGCTGTCTTCTCTTCAAGTCAGTGAGTGAATTATCAAGCAGATCAGACACTGAATCTACTGGATGAGGTTTAAGAAGTGGTCTTGTGGTTACTAGGAATCCTATTACAGTTTCCATGTGTTACGATACTGATCTTAAAGTTTGGGTGTAGTTCCAGCTGATGACAATCCTAGTCTGAAAATACTGCCTTTTGCTTTGGGGCTTGAAGAGATAAATGGCTCTATCTTGTATAAATATGTGTTCATCTGAAGATTTACTGCAGTATTTTGCAGTACTTTGAAGGTTAAATCCTCATGGTATGATGATCTGCAAGGTCAGTGAAAGCAGGTATAGGACAAGCCAGGTTCCTTCCTGTCTCTTAGGAATTCCCTTCTTGCTGTGATGTAGAAATTTTCCACTAAGTAATCCCACCAGCTCTTTGGTTATAAGTGAGAGTCTGTTTCAGTGGTCATCACACCTCCTTTTGGATTCTGTAGTCTCTTATCAAGTATCTTTTCCTCTTCACCAAGAAACACCTGCATCAAAGTCCTTTTCAAGCCTTCCATCTTTTATATGCTTTTTCAGGACAGTGAGTCCAGCCCCACTGGTATCCTTATAAAGAAAAGCCCTAGACATGTGTTGTTCCAATTCGCTAAAGATACAGTCTATCTGAACTCCAGATCACCATTACCATTGCTAGTTTGAGACAAGTTTCCAACGTTTTATATCTCTGTTCTTCACATAAGGCCTTTATTAAGCATTCATGCCTGATAACATTTCACCTACCTTCAAGTAAGCTTGTCTGGCAACACAGAGTCCATCTTAAGAGAAAGAAATGCAAGATAATCTCAATATAAATTCCATACAGGCTGGATTGATGGACCGAGAGCAATTGTATGAGGTTCAGTAAGGCTGAGTGCTGGGTACTGAACTTGGATCACAACAATGCAATGCTACAGGCTTGGCGAGGAGTGACTGGAAAGCTGTCTGGTGGAAAAGGACCAGGGGGTGTTGATTGACATCCGGCTAAATATGAGCCAGCAGTGTGCCCAGGTGGCCAAGAAGGCCAACAGCATCCTGGCTTGTATCAGTAACACTGTGGCCAGCAGGAACAGGGAAGTGATCGTCCCCCTGTACTTGGCACTGGTGAGGCCGCACCTCAAATACAGTCTTCGATTTTCACTACAAGAAAGACATTGAGGGGCAGGAGTGTATCCAAAGTGGAGCAAAAAAGCTGGTGAAGGGTCTAGAGAATAAGTCCTGTGAGGAGCAGCCCAGGGAACTGGGGTTGTTTAACCTGGGGAAAAGGAGGCTGAGGGAAGACCTTACTGCTCTCTACAACTACCTGAAAGGAGGTTATAGCAAGGTGGGTGTTGGTCTCTTCTCCCAAATAACAAGTGGTAGGAGGAGAGGGAATGGCCTCAAGTTGCACCAGAGGAGGTTTAGTTTGGATATTAGGAAAAATTTCTTTGCTGAGAGGTTCTCAAGCATTGGAACAGGCTGTCCAGGGAAGTGGTTGAGTCACCATCCCTGGGGGTATTTAAAAGACGTATAGATGTGGTGATTAGGGACATGGTTTAGTGGTGGCCTTGGCAGTATTAGGTTAACAATTGAACTCGATGATCTTAAAGGTCTTTTCCAACCTAAATGGTTCTGTGATTCTCTATACGTTGTACAACGGCCTCTCTTGAACAAAGCTCTTAAGATTTTTTTTTCCCCTCTCCTTACATGTCTGTGTTTAAAATTATTCTTCTTTTATACCTATGGCATTTCTTTACCCAAAACAGGTGGATGAAGGTGTGATCATGTATGAGCACTTACATGCCGAGTCAGCTGGCTGGAGTGCAGAAGATTTTTTCACATTTACTGTTTCCTCTCCACCATCAGTTCTGGACCTCCAGGTGTTCCATATTGTCATTTCATATGAAATTACTAGGCATGATGGGAACAGTCGTCTTCTGGCAAATACAGGTAAAGATGCTGTACTGTTTGGCCTCCAAATTGTTTTGGATCTGTCAGGGTTCCAATGAACAAATTTGACAAAATGAAGACTACCTTCAGTAACAAATGACCTGAATAATTTTGTCACAGAGTGTAGTGTAGATAGTAGCTTGGAAAACTGCATGACTGCATCTTTAAAAATGGGATTACTTGTGTTTGATCCTTCGTAGTGCTCTAATGGGTATTTTCCAGTTTGCTGTAATGGTAGGTGAAAACACTGTCAGAAGCTTTGAGATACTGATATTTCTTTAGTCTTAATGTATGCATTAATAGAAAATCTTGTCTCTTATATGTGATGGTATTTTAAAAATAGTGGTAATATATTTTTAGCCATGACATATGGAAATCAAGGATATCGTGATGGAGAAGCTTTTCTGAGCATCATCAGTGTTTGATATCTAATTTCTGAAACATTGCAACTATAAAATAGTCAATTTCTAGAATTCTGTTTTCCTTTCTGCTAGGTGCCATAGTCCAGGAAGGAGGCAGAGTATTAATCAACAAAACAAATTTAGATGCTTCAAATCTATTGATTAAGCTACCTGAAGTACAGCGCTCGATGTATGAAGTCTGGTATCAAGTTGTATGTTTACCCCAACATGGCATGATTGTTGCTGGAGAAAGAAACGTTACCAAAGAAAAACCTAACTTCTCCCAATACATACTGAATAAATTTGGAATTGTGTACATACATGATAATTCCGAATCACTTAATGACAATTTCACTTTTGCTGTTTGGTTAAACCTGAAGAGCAAGTCTGCAACAAAGCCCCATAGTGAAGTTTTAGAGGAGATGTTTAATATCACTGTTGTTCCTGTGAATGACCAGGCTCCAGAATTGAAGACTAAAAGGCTGCACTTGAAAGTCTTGCAGGGAGATGTGTCAGTGCTGGGGTCAGAGAATCTGAAAGTTGAAGACCTAGATAATGCCCCAGATGAGCTCAAATACACCATTGTTAGCAACCCCAATAATGGTTATTTAGCAATGAAAAGCAATCTCACTGTCTCTATAAAGGATTTCACACAAGCTGATATTGACAGTGGTAAGGTTTGGTTTGTACAGGATGGAAGTTCATCCTCTGGGGTGTTTTATTTCAGTGTCACTGATGGCAAACATCGTCCTTTATACAAACTCTTCAGTCTTGAAGTCATACCAATCACTCTTGTCCTGGTCAACCGTACCAATGTTGCACTTCCACAGGGCCAGACATCTGTCACTATTACTAACATGCAGCTTTCAGCTGTCACAAATGGAAAGAGCACTAATATCATGTATGAAATAACTCAGCCGCTCAAATACGGGCACCTGATGATTGGAAATGAGCAGGTTACTAAATTTGAGCAGGCAGATTTGTACGCAGGAAGCCTGTCTTACCACCTGACAAATCTCACTGCATCCAGAGAAGTACTGGAGTTTATGCTTTTCACTGCAGAAGGCAATCTAACAGGACAAGTGCTGAACATCACAGTGAAACCTTTATTACAAGTTGTACCTGACATGCAGATTTCAAATCAAGCAGCTTATAAATTCAGAAGCAGTGACCTGGATGCTTCTGAGCTAGCTAATTTGACAAATAGTAATCCTAGATTTGAAGTGATAGTGCCCCCGTCTCATGGAAGGATTGTAAAGAAGAGGTTTGTGAATGATGCTGTGTTTGAAGATATTCAGACATTCACCCAGACTGACATTGATAATGGTGTTGTGCTTCTAGACATAAATACGAATATGACAGGCATTGATCTATTAAATGACTCATTCACTTTTATACTCAGGGCAGATGCTGTGCAGCCTGCTGTCGGCTGTTTTCAGTATTCCATCGTGCCATACAGTCCTCCACTTGTGCAGGGTTTTACAACTGAAGTGCCTTCCATAACCAGCATGACCACTTTGAAGATTCACACTACCTCAAAGGGCAAGACACCAGCCTCCTCTGAGAATGAAGAGCCTGCAGTAGCACCACGGAAGACTGAATCAACCATGTGGCCAGGGCAGAATCACTGGGGAAATATACATGAGGAAGGTCCATTGCTAAATCTGACAATGGGAACAAGTGGATCTGCGAGGATTAAGACCACAAACCAGGTTAATGCCAGGAGTCCCAGAGAGCAGGCAGGTGAAAGCAGCAACCCTTGGTACATCATTATACCCCTGGTTCTGGTGTCTGTGCTACTCATCGTTGCTGTTATTTCTGTGTGCGTTATGCTAATGTGTCAGAAGAAAGAGAAGACAAAAGTGCTCGTCAGAAGTCAAACAGATACAGTCCTCAGTAGTCCAGATCGATGTATTGAACGGAGCTTGACTGTACCCAGTGTTACAGTGACTCCTCTCCTGAAGGGGGCCGAGAGAAGTGCACCCTCAACACTCATAAGAGTAAGACATGAGCAGCTGCTTCCTGCAGTTGCTTCTCCAACTGTAGAACGGCCTCTGCAAAACAGCTGGTTAAACCTTGATCCTGAAATGATCCAGTATTGTCGAAAAACAAACCCAACTTTGAAGCGCAATCAATACTGGGTGTAGTTATGGCCAGATTTGGTCATGCTAGTTGATGCAGTATGGAAAAGAGAGCATACATCGTTGACATATACTTTGTTCTTTATTACACTTATTTATTATAAGTCAAATGATGTTTGTTAGGTGAAATACAAATATCTGTGAAATAAAAATTAATAATAATAATAATAATAATAATAATAATAATAATAATAATAATAATAATAATATCTTACCAATTATGCTGACCTTAAAACAAGATTTCAAGTCACTACTTCAACAAAATTCCCACTTAATTCAGTACAAAATTTGGCCCTATAGATCTTGATTGCACCCTGTGTATAATATTTTTTGTTTCCCATGACAGGGGTAAAATAGAATGTTCTGTTATGGATTATGTATTTTTAATATAGTTACTTGTTTTGAAGAACCAAGTTTGCTATAAAGGTCTCATATTCTTTCCTGAATTGTCACTTCTGTTTGAAGAACTTCCATCTGCTTCTATAAGTAGTTGCCAAGGTGCTAATTTCAATAATGTCATTTTGACCCCAAGGCTGTTAAGAGGCCAGTACTAAAGGTGCAAAGCTGTGATTTTTTTGACAGGTGTTCATCCTGGTCACTGAATTGGAAATCTAGAATTCAGCTCAGCAACAATAGTGCAGCAGTGACAGTATATAAGGATTTTGGTAAAATACTCTTTAAGATGTTGTTTGTTTTGTGTTTCTTTTTCCTCATTTGATATTGAACTCTAGCCTTTAATGTCTACAGACTGATAAAATGCATCCATGACCTCTAATCCACGTGGCAAAAACTGTATATCTGCCAGTCAGCTTGTCTGCTGAATTATCTTTAGGTTTAGGTTATGTCTGGAAGTGCCTATTTCCTGCTCCTGACAGAGGGCTAAGCTCTGCCTTCAGTGAAGCAAACAGAACTCTCAGAAGTCTGGGCGTTCAAGCACATGACAGTAGAAGCAAATCTTGTGTTGTGTGTTCTGGAGCTACTGACAGAAACAGTCCTGGGAGGAAGTACTTATCCTCTTCTGAAGTTTCACAATTTACCCTTCATCTCCCAGAACTCCGAACACATGTACTTACACACTATGACAAGTACTACCTGCTCTAAGTTTGTCCCAGTGGTAAAATGTACAATAATTTTCCTGCAAAGGGATTTTTGAACTTTTGAAAATCCAAGCTCAATAGTGATGTGCAGTCTCTGGTTAAGGTCCAGTCTTTCTTCCACTGAGGACAACTGCAATATTCTTGTTGACTTCAGAGAACAAACTGACTTCAAGGGAATAGTGATTGGATCATAACCAGTCTCTTACCACTGAACTTATCTATTTTCATACTTTTGCATTGTTAAAGCTTCCAGTTCCCTTCTCTGCAAAAACACCATGCTCAGTGTCAGGATGCAGCCTCAGCACTGCACAGTTAACAGTGGAATATTATTTTTGATTGAGCCTATGTACTGCAATTTTTGCTTTTATAGAATGGATGTATGGGCCTCAACATCCTTGGTGCTATTCATTTCACACTACTTTGGATGATTTTTTTGGTTTTGATGATTAGCTGTGTTTCTGTCATTTATATATTTCAATTATGGGAAGTTTTCACTGGTGAAGAGGGCCAGACTAAGCCTCCGCTTACTGCTGTGTTCTGGGAACTAAAACCAGGAGCAGTGGGGGCAGTCAGTTTTATCTTCACCATGTCTGCCATGGTCAGCTGTGATTTTGGTGCATTTTGAAGCAATGCATTTTTCAGAGCCCATGTCAAGGAAAGTAGTCCATGTCAGTGGAAAATATGCAAGCCATATCTTCAGCTGGTCAAGTTAGTGGAGCGCTAGGGACTAAAGACATGATCCCTTTATGTGCTTAAACTAAAATATATTTGAACCCTGATACATAGGTTTTATTTCTCTACCATTTTTCCCTGACAGGAGTGTGAGCAGGTCTGATTTCAGGCAGTGTGGTCAGTGTAAAAGGTCAGGGTGTTCAGGTGTCCCAGGTGGACTGCTGCAGACCTGCATTATAGACCTTTTCTACTTTCCCAAAGAAAATCTTTGTGACTGCTTTTAGAAACTCTCAGCCAGAGAGGTGGTGCTGCCAGCCATCGCAGGGACACCCCAGCATCCTTAGTGGAGGTTCAGCTCTATGTTCTTGCCATTTTCTGAGAGCTCTTCTACTAACACCATGCAGACAGCAGCTTCCTCCAAATCCCAGCTGTCAGCTACAGCCTGTCTCTGTTGCCTTCTAGCTGGCAGCAGGAACCTGATTCCTTTACACCTCACTCAAGGCCTCACTCCAAAGAGAACTAAAGAATTATCATTCCAATGCTTTCCTGAACTTAAGGAAGCCTGTCTCACATTTCCCTACCTCTGAGACGTTCTGTCAACAGCAAAAGAGGCATCATACTCCAATACCTACCGGGAGACCAAGCAACATGCCTCCAGTTTGGTACCAAAATAGTGCAGTGCTGAAAGCTGCTCGAGTCTGGTTTGGTGACAAAATCTACACTGCAGACCTGTGACAGGCTGGACAGAAATATGGAAGTGAAATGTGTGCTTGTTGGGATTTTGCTAAACATGTTGTAAAGGCAGGTGTGCCCAAAGTTGTGGTGCTCAGTGTTCAGTGGAGATCGAACATATGGCTGCTGTAGTGCTGGTGATGGTAAGAATTGAGACCATGACATAGTAGCAACTGAGTCAAAGAAACAGCAATGCAATTAGAGCTCCGCAATTGAATGGGCATTCTTGAGTTTCAGCGTGCTCTGAGCAAGAAATCATACATGAAAAGTACAGAAAAGGTGGTAGAATTTGTGCTGGCTTTTTTGGCTTCAGTATAATGAGCTGAACTCTTGTTCTGTGTTTCCAGAGTGCTTTTGGCTGCCAACAGCTGTTCATTTTAAGTAGATCAGGCATTTTGAGCATTGGGTTAAATTTCTAAATTTTTGAGAGTTTTTGTTTGTTTGTTTATTTTGGTTTTGGTTTGCTTTTTTTTTTAAACAAAACCAGCTTAAATGCCTAATTCATCAGTGAAGTGTGCCAGCAGTTTTCCCCCTCAGTTGATGCTGCTGTGAGATAACCAAGCATGCCTGACACATCATGGAATATTTTGATGAGAACTTTATATGTATATACGTGTATTTTATCAGTGATTACTGGGTTTCATACAAAATGCAAAGGTAATATTGTAAGTTTTAACAACATAATGAATTTTGCTTTAAGATCCTACCCTGAATTTCCAGTTAAAAAAGAAAAAGTCTGGTTGCATTAATATAAGCTTTCCTTCTTTCTGGACAGTACAGATAGTATCTGGCAGAGGACAGTTCATCTGGCTCTTACATAGATATTTAATATAGGTGAAAGGAGTTAACTCTGGATGAACAGAGGTCACTGGCTTAGCTGGAAGTCCAGCTTTGAGATGGTAAAAGGTTGCTGAGATGAGATCACCCTGGGTTTTCCAAGTAACAATCAATTAGAAAGTCCCCAAGAAATAGCATTTTGTACCTAGGGATCCTTTTTGTAATTTGAGGAACATACATAGTTTATGGTCAGGTTGGTTTGAATCTTTTCATTGTTTCACTCAACCTTGAAGTTGTGTTTTATTTAGGTTTAAGAAGGATTTCTTTTCTTGCCAAATGGGGTTCTAAACTGCAGCATTAAAGTGCCTTGAAAACATAAAAATGAATAAACTTTTGTTTATAATCCACACACTTAACGTTTTTGTGCTTTCTTTAAAGACCTGTGATCCATGCTGAATCTCAAGAGGATCCCATTGCCAGTAACAGCATTGTTCCAAGTTTTCTGATGTTAATTTTTTTAATTGCTCATGTGTTGAGATTCGTTGTGCTGTGCCCAGTGTTGTGCCTCTAACATAATGCATATGGCTGGAAAACGAGGGATGTCTTGTGCACCTACCTGGCTGTGTTCAGCACTTGCATGAGTCTAACATCAAAACAAATGCATTGGTTTGAACTTGCTCAAACAGGGCTGCACTGTGTTCATTTCTGTATGTTTTTCTGTAATTTAACTACACATGCTTGAAAGATTTTAAAATACCGAATTCTTAAATGTTAATACATTAGTGCTGTTTTGTCATTAAAAAATCTTTATGTTTTTTCATCTCTAAAATTTGTCAGGTTATCTTTTATTCTCAACCAAAAATACAGTCACTCCAGACTCACACCAAATGCATTGTTTGGCCTGATTTTGGTTTTTTGTTAATCAGAATGTACTGGTTTGTAGTTATTCCTGTAACTTGAGATAAAAAACTTTTCTTGAGGTGTTAGAAATGCTGGTGGCCCAGGGAAGCAGCTTCTTCCATGTCATGATGCGTCATCCTGAGCACAGAAATCGGTGTCAGCAGTAGTGGCACTCAGTCACAGGGTCATTTGCCCACTCCCCTAGCCCTCTTACAACTCAGCAAATGTTGGTTTGGGAAAAAAAAAAAAAAGAAAATAGGACGGAAATGGTCATAAATCTTGCTTATGTTTTTCCTTTTATTAAAATAGTAGTAAGGGCTAGCTACAACTTTTGCTGCAGTAGCCCGTTAATACCTGCAAGGTCAAATTCAGCAGTGGACATACTTAGGTGTCCTGAGCTACAGACCTCCATTCTGCTTGCACTAATTTTTTCCAAGTCAGTCCCCGTGATGTTATGTTGAAGTAAATTCTGTGAATATTTTTGAACAAGCTGAAAATAATTGTCCTGGCATATTCAATGGAAACCCTATTAATTTATCTTCACTCGTTTCAAGCTAAATAATTCCTGCCAGAGCTTGCATATCCCAAATACAGTCCCAGAACAAAATGTACTTTCATTGCAACTAGTGAAATCCATAGTTTCACATCTGCTTGTAGAGAGACTGTGGTGAAATGCTTGCTTTATGTGATTGTTTCCTCATTTCCAGTCTTGCTGCTTGGTTATTTTTGTGGTAGTGTTTTGTATGTGCTGGTAAGCACTATTTAAACATGAAGTTCACAGACTGAGTTTATAACTGCACCTTTGTTTATTGTTGTAAAACTGTTTATAATGCATGGCATCACAGTGAAAGAGACATCAGGTCTCATAAATGAGTTGGGGAAAATGAAGACTAAGCAGATTGGGAATTGCTATGGGATGGTGCCAAGTGTCAGAACTTCCTTCAAGAACACAGGCAATAGATCAGAATAAATACATGCAATTTATAGCATGTGACTGGTCACAGTGGTTTGCTCCAGCTAATACATTGTACAACTTCATCTTGCAGAGCAACTTTTATGTATGGTGCATGAAAGCACATCGATGATAAAATTCTTGAGAGAATAAAAAATAATTGGAGGAATAAAAATTTCACATTTCATATGTAAGTACATACTTGAGTACATGTAAATGAAATTGAAGACATAAGGGAGGACACATAGGAATCTGGTTTGAGACATGCTTCCCCACCAGGGAAGCTGCTCTGCTGGCAAGGGGTTCTGAGGAAGAGGTTGGTTAGAGAAGCAGGGGAGGGTAGTGGGATGGGACAGAGACAAGTTTTCTGGGGTTGGATGGAGTTTCTAAAATCAAGGGAAGGTCATTTGGAAGCAAATTCATGGGCTTGTTTGAAAGGCAGAGGTGATGTGCTGGGCTGTGCCTCTGGGAAGTGGGCTATGATCCACCACACTGCTTGGGGAGCTCACCTCACTGTCGGAGAAAGGGAAGAGCAAGAATCAAGATGACGAGTTTTGTTCTCATTAGAGGGGAGGGTCATGCTTGGGAGGGGGGGAGGCAAGACTTAGAAGCTCGGTTTGCTTTTTCTTCTGCTTCCCTCTGCAGCTGGCAGCAGATCTAGTAGAAGTAAATCTCCTATGGCATGAACATTTTGAATGTTGGCTTACAAAGGTGGCTGCCTGTCAAGAAGTCCAGTTGTGGGGATGCATGAGATCAGAACATTAAAATCCTTCCTTATATAATCATTGCCCAGTCTGGCTGAGCCACGTTGCCTAGGGTGTAACTCAGATATTAAAGCCTGTTGGCATGAATATTGCCTTAAAAATAGAGCTGCAGTGTTCCTAGTGTCTTGGTCAAAGTGCAGAAAGGAACAGAGTGAACTTGCCTGAAGTTTTGACTGATTGTATTCTCAATGATTAACTGTAAATCTAGTTATCTGTGGACACTGAAAGGTATTATAAGTAAGGCAACTGAGGTGTTGATTTTGAGCACTGAGCTAACTAATGCAGATAAAGATGGACCTGATCTTAGTCCTTGAAAGAAACGAAAGTAACTTGTGGGCTGATCTCATTTACACATGGCTGCACAAAATACTTTTGAAGAGCAGCTCTAGGGCTGAGTAGACCAGATGTAGAAGTAAGCAGAAGTGGAACAAATTAGCTAGAAAAACAACTGCCTGCTTGATAGCATCTCGTAGTCACTCTGTATTGTTCATCCCAGGTCCTATATGCTGCTAGGAATGCTACAGTGTAACCATCAGTGAGACAAAATGCCCATTTTCCTTCCCTAAATGACACTGCTCCTGGCTGTAGGACTTAAGGTTCATCTAGCCTTCCCTGTTGTGCTAGTCTCTTTGGTGGTCTAAGGACTAAGAACTAAGGTTCTGAGAATGGGATCTGCCCTCAGAAGCCCAGTACTACTGTGTGTGCCACTCAAGAGCCAACAGGATGGTAATGGTTGGTCAGCACCGATCTGTGTTGTGGCCTACTCTAATCCAAATCCATAAGTTACTCTTCAAGACACATTATACCCATTTCAGTTTCACTGGCTGCCCAGAAAGCCTGAACATTTCGACAACAGTGGGTTCACGCTGCCCTCAGTGATGCCACAGCTTGGGAAGCAGTTCTTCTTCCCCGAACACCCAGCTCAGCTGTGGCACGTGCTGTGCTTGGCAGACCTTGGTCACTTTGGGAGCCTATTTTGTGCCATAACAGGCTGTTTCACAGACAAAGAACAAGACCCTCCACTCGGCCTGGCCTCTGCACTGCTTCAGCCATCAGGGAGAGGTCAGTCCTCTCATGTGTCTTGATGAGCGCAGCTGCTGAAGGAGTGGCTTGCAGAGGCTGTCGGGTAGCGGAGCTCTGCTCTGGTTCACAGATTCCCCACTTCCACCCTGCTGGGAAATTCTCAGCTAGCAGCTGTGAGCAGAGGGCAGTACTTTGCTAAAAAACCTGGACGTGAGTTTTAACTTCCTTTTTTTTAAGAAATACTCCCACCCTTTCTTTTTTAAGAAACACAAATCTAGAACAAGAATATGTATAATCACATATATAAATCAGAGCCTCTGCCAGGAGCAACTCTAATAGTTTAGTTGTGAACAGTGCATCACCTCCCAGATGTTAGAACTACAATCTATACAAGGATGGATGTACATACCTGAACCCAGCTTTGCTTGTTACCTCTGTGACAGTTTATGTCATTGTCTGTCACTTGTGAATGTAATTTTCTTTAAACAAGTCTTACTTGCTAGGAGATTTAATTGTCTCTGATATGGAACTGTTACATGGTTTAATGCTTACTGGTCACACGTCACCAATATGTGTTTCTTTAGTTTATGAGAAAGTTCAATGAGAAGCTGTTCCAGTACATGGATTTTGAAACAGAAAATTTCTAGTACTTCAAATGGTTGAAAGTCTTTAAAACTCCAGAACTCTTGGAACCGATAAGTGTGTTTCAAGGAATAGCATGGCTGCTCTTGGCAGTTTTTCCAACTTTTATTGCTTTGGGAAAAAAACAAACCAACCCTGCTACATATGGGTAACTCTGTAAAATTGTTTAAAATAAATAGCAAAATATATTTTGCCCTACCTTCACACTCTGATGATGTGAGACATGGACACTTAGCTTTTGATACTTAAAAAAAAAAAAGCAAAAATAATGAGGCTAGTTGTTTGTGTGGCCAGTGCGGAGTGCACTGAGACTATGACTGTCTTTGTCTAGTAAGTGAAGAGCAGCTGTAGCTGGAGATGTGTTTTGGATGCCGTACAGGGAAATCATCCAGCTGGTTACATGGAGAGCATATGCTTAAGAAATACCAAAGGTGAATGTAGCAAGCATCTCAAGAATGTATTTTATTTTCTTGTTTACAGTTTCCATAGGGCAACAGAGTTGTTGTTTTCCTATTAGGAGACATTTATATTTACAAAGTAGTCCACTGACCTCAACTTTTTGTTCCATGCTAGAATGGACAACACACATGACTAATAGCTTCCACACAAGCATGTGATTTGGAGGGAAGGAGATGCCTGAGTCAGAGTCTCTGCAATCTGCCTTTGAAGGGTCCCCAGGCACAGGAAATGGCACAGCCTCTCTTGCTTTCGGGGCAGACACACAGGACTCCTACATCCTATCAAAATAACAATGTTGGAAATGCAGACACAGTGGATTTGTAGCCTGACTGGTTGAAAGTGACTTTTCTGTGCTATTTGGTCTTTCAAACATAGCTCAGAGGGATCTCTCAGAGGGGGTGTAATGGGAGTAAACACTGTTGGCACCAGGATGTTGCTCAGTGTGTGAAATCCAGTGTGTTGGCTATAGTAACTGAGAAAAAATAATATCTTGTGAGCTTTTTCACTCCAAGGTAAATCATAAGGACCTGGGTATCACCACACCTGTTTAGTTGATGACATACATCAGCATTTGCAAAACCTTCAACATTTCCAGTAGCCACAGTCCTGGCAGTGCCTGGTTTGATTGGGAGATGCAAAAATCAGACTGGCCATTCTTGGGACTTGCCTTGGATTTACACTCTCCTCAGTGATGGAGTAGAGAGTTTAGGGCTAGCAGTTCAGGGTAGAAAATGATCTGTCTCTAGCTTACACCTTGGCTGGGTTAATAAACTAAACTATGTTTCCTTGACACCGTGTTTGCAAATCCTACACACTCTGGGAAACAGTTGGTGGCAGGTAGGGATGGTGATTGGGCATTCATTCATATAACACTGGGGAAATCCAGATTTAAACATGTTCCTCTGACTTGAGAAAGGTGTCCCACTCCACTCCCAGTAAGACCCCAAATCTGTGAGCCATAGGTGCTTTTTGCAAAAATACCAAGTGAACAAAGACAGAGACTAAACCTTCATTTAGTGTGTTCTCCAGAGAAGTAGGGTCAACACCATGGTGAGTGCTCTGCCCTTTCCAAGTCAGGTGAGTGCTCTGCTCTTTCCATTACTGTGTGAAAAGAGCAAGTGAAAAATATGTACCCCTACAGGTGGAACCTTCTGGGATTTCTGGGGAAAACAGCTGAGCTGGTTTAGCTGTTACCTGAGGCGCTGATGGAGGAGTGCTGGAAGACTGTGCTGAGTGGAGACTGGCTCTGTCCTGCAGCTTGTGGCAAGGAACCAACCTCCCTTTCATCATCCAGACCTTGTTCCTTCCTTCTGTCTGGCTCAGGCAGCTCCAGGCATGTTTCACTAGCCAGTATGAAAACCTTTTTCAGATACCTAATACTCCTTTGTATTGTGTGGATGAGTTCGTATGCCTAACTCACTAGCTTGCAGGTTTTATTTTTATTTTTTTTATATAATTTTTTTTTTTTTTTTTTTTACCTAAAGTCACTCATTCCCAGCATGGTGTCTAAGCATTCAAATCCTCTAGGACAGAGGTATAGCATAAATTTCCTTCTCCAGAGAACTGTCCTTAGATGTTAATGACAAGGGTTTTTTCCTCTTGTTTTATAACTTGTTTGTTTGTTTTCAATTCTCAAATAAACAGTCCCACATAAATCGTATCATGTCTTTCTCTGTAGTCTCAGGCAAAGCAAAATTTCTGACATTTTACTGTTACATAGCAGTTACCTGACAGACACATTTTTCCATTGCTTTTGCAACAATGCTTACTTTGTTTTCATGTTTTGATGAGTTATATTCATCTATGCCTGCTCTGTCTTGACAAGTTGTTTCCCTGTTGCTGCTCCAGCTTCTACTGTTATTCTAACACGCACTAAAAGAGCCCAGCTGGCAGCAGGTGTGAATCTACCATGGCAGAGCCTCTTTCTCAGATGTTTGCAACACAAAATCACACTCTTAGAACCCATGCTGTTTTGGAACCACTTTACAAGAAGGTATTTTGGCTGCTTTTTAAAAATGCAGGAGACAGCTTCACAGAACACTGCCCAAACTTGCTGCAGAACAAACTTTTATTAAATGCTGCTTTTAAGAGTATAGGAATAATAATATAAGGGTGCAGGGTTCAACTTCAAAATCCCTTGTGATTTGTCATCAGGTTTCTCAGGTCAGGGCATTTCAAAACCTGGTTCTGTATTAATCCAAAAGTGATACAAACAGCTGCATGTGCTAAGCTACAAATAGTTAAGGGACAATACCGCTAAGCACAAAGAAAGGCCCCTCGTCAAGTATAAATGAGAATGATATTTAATAGGAAGTTCATATAAAATTTAATCAGCTCAACTATTTCATGCAGTCTGCACAGTCATATTTTACATGTGGTAAGGATGGTGTGAAGTGATGATTATGCGTTGGGACAAGGTGGCACAAAAATGTGTTAGTATAATGCTGTCATCTCTTCATTGATTTTTTTGGGGATCTCATGGAGTTTCCTAGTGTCTCGGCTGTGCTGATACTCCTTATTGTAAAATACTTAACTAACATCACTGATGATCTGGCACTGAGCCCAAAAGTTATCAGTGTTTCTCCTTTCCTTGTCCTCATTAACAAGGTGGTAATTTTTTAAAAAAGAATCACTGGAAGATGAGGAGCAACAAGATGAATGAAGTCTATCTTCCCTTGGATGTGTGTTTTATAAGCCCTAATCGTGCCCTTCCACAGGTTCACCTTCAGCTTACTCCCTTCAGTTTGCTTTCCACAGAAAAACTTCAGTACATCCTCTGGCTGACTCAGAGCTACTTTTGTCCTGACAAACCAGGCAAAATGTGCCTACACGGTAGCCAGATGGCTGCTGCCTCTTCAAATAGAGAAGATGCTGAGTAGGGTCTGTCTTTCTCTCATCATGAGATACTATATTGGGATTCTTTCCTCTTTGTGACTGCCAATTTTTGATGAACTTGTAAGAACTTGGCATCTCTGAGAACTTCACACCTTTTTCAAAGTTGGCTCAAGTTGGCTGTTGCACTGAAACTGGAGCTGGGAGGCAAACAGGCAGATGGCATAGTTGCACAGGGGTTGTTCCCTTAGAAAACTGGGCTAGAAAGGAAGAACAATTCAGAGTTTAAAGAAGTTTTCAGTGTTGCATATATTGAAATACTGAAATGTGTAAAACAGCTCACGGAAGCAATCTGGTAAAATTATGTTTTGTAGATAACTGAAGAATGAGGAACTATGTTTTAAAACATGTTCTGTGATTGTCAAAGATAAATGCTATTACACCCTGCTACAGTTTTCCTCCCTCTCCTCTTTCGTGTGTTACTCTTAGTTATTGAGCTTTTTTTTTTTTTTTTTTTTCTCCTTTTGACCCTCTTTTTCTTTGCTGTGCTTCAGTTGTAATGGCAGACCGGGCTTCTAAAAAACCTCCAGCCATATTCACACACTCAACTATATCTGAGGGACAAAAGTCAGAATGGAGCTTACTTCCTCATAGAAAGCAGTGACACTGAAGAGGAACTACAAATGACTACAGATGACAGTAGAAAACCAGTTCAGCCTGATCTGCAGTCCAGTGTTTTGGATCAAAGATCCTTGCCTGTAGTGGTTTAAGGAAGAAATATTATCTTAGTACTTCACTGATGGGGGCAAAAAGGAGCAGATTTTTCACTGATGGTAACCATGTTTGGAAAAGCAGTTGAAGTAGGAAAGGAACCGTGATTTAGTGAAGGGAAATATTTGAGGAAATCAAACCTCTTATGAGAAGACTAATAAGCCAAATTATTTATTTGAATGACCAAGATTTGGCTTGATGATGACCTATTGAATGTTAGCAGGTAACAGGTAACGCAGGTAACAAAAAAGGGTAGAGAAAACTTTGATCCTGACTGTTAAGAAATTTAGAAATAACAAGAAACATTTCTGAGTGCACAGCTTAACTACTGCAATAACATACTTGGGAACATCATTGTGCTTTTTTTATTGGGAAGTCTTCAAATTAAGCCTGAAAGCCTTTCTTAAATACATATTGTAACCCGAAGACATTAATAGGCTATAACAGACTTAAAGTCTGAAAATTTGCAAATTCAAGGATTGAGTCTAAGCCTTGTCAAGTAGAAGTGCTCTGGTGAAAGAATGAGCTAAAAAAGGATCACCAGCAGCCAAGCAAAGGGACTCTACCCACCTTATCTCCTTTGGGAAGAGGAAATTAAAGGGCTGGCCTATCTTGATGCCCAAGCACCTCCTCCTGGCCACAGCACATCAAGTCTCTCCTCCTTGGCCTCTACTTTCTACCATTCCAGCAATTTCCAGTTTCTAACTCCAGGGGTTGTGAGTACTGCCTGCCTGAATACATTGACTTCTGAGTTGTTGGGATGATTAGTAGGCTCCTACCTAACTCACACCTTGGTCTGAAGGCAGGTTGGTGCCTAAAGTTCTCCAAAAAATAACAAAAGAACCATAATATTTCTTCACCTCTTTGAATTAGGCTATTATATAAGTATTCTGCTAGGCATTTTGGAGTTTTACCAAAGATGCCTTAGATTTTAAATATTGGTCCCAGTGCACTCAGTCTGTGTCATCGCAGATGTTTTTCTCAAAGTATAGTCAGGCTTTGGTTTGGGGTGGGAATTAAAGGGTTGAAAGGAAAGAGCAGAGCAGTAAGGGTTGCTTTATACTTCCTTAGGCTTTCGTTAATGCTTTTATTGGAAGAGTCAAGTAACCATCTGGCTGCAGCCAGTTTCCTGTGCAAAGTCCAGCAAGGGTCATCCCCACCATGCTATGCTCTGAGAGAACTTTAAGTGCTTGCCCGTTTCTAAACAGAATTAATTAATATTCCTTTTAAAAAGAAAATGACACTGGCATTTGTTTGTGAATAAACTTCCTAAAGAGTAAGGCAAGGAAATTTCTACAACACTGGAGGAAAATGTTATAGCTGTTTTGTCCTGCATTTTCTTAGAATGTATGCAGCTCACACTCTTGGAAAATGGCTAAAGGCACACTTTGTTTCTCAGTTCGCGTTCAGATTCCTAAAAGGCTTATAATAAGCAGCCATATGGCTACTCTTTATGGTTCTTGATGAAATAAGGATGGTAGTCTGAACTCTGTATCTAGAGAACAGGTGTCCATATCATTAGAAATTACCAGAGTAATTGATAAAGAGGCCAGAATCTCTGGGGGCTATGCAGTCTAAGTAACCTTTCCATAATGAAAGGACTCAATTTCATTTTTTAGATCATTAAACTGTGGAGGGTGTCTGGTTGTTTTTCGTGTTTGGCTCTTTGGTGTTTTTTTCCCCAGACAAAAATGTTGTGAGACTCCCTAATGTCAAGTTTTCAGTATTGCTGTATTTCTAATATTAAGCCCCACAGGATGGGTGCTGTATGCCTGTCCTGAGATTCTTGGTCTGGAAAAAATGCACTTGTCAAATTAGAGACAAAATAAAACAAAGCTGATTCCTTCTAAAAAACCTCACCCTTCAGCACTGCTATTTTAAATTGTGTTAAATTGTTAGGGTGAAAACAATGCAAATTATTGCAATAGGGGAAATAACAGTGAAGGACACTGTTAGGTTGCATCTTAAGAAGTACAAAAGGTGAGCTTTTTCCAGGATAAAATTATGCAGTACCTTAATAAGTATGATACGTCAGCAAAATAATCAGGTTTGAGAAAATTCCTTTTAGATCACAAATTAACAACAAAATATTATTTTGAGCAAGAACAGATTTGTAGTGGGTTTTTTTTAACCTTTTTTTCTGAGTGGAATTTAAATTAGATTCGGTAATTCAGTAGTTTTATGCTTTTAAGAAACATTAGATGATTATACTATCCCAACAGAAACCTGGGATGGTATATCCACACTTTAAATATTGCAGTTCAGTTAGAAAGTAACCTCAAATGGGGTGTTTTTCAACACCCTGAAATACTCATTCTACACTGATAATGGGAAGAACTGTGTATTTTCATTTACATATTCAAAGCAGAGTATTTATATATTTGGGGAGTTATAGCAGATGTAAGAACCTTAATTTTACTAATAACTGGAAAATATTTTGAATGTGACCTTTAGCTTTCAAAAGACACACTGACTTTCCCCTCTCAACTTCATAGTGAATAATGAATGACACATACTTATGGTTAGCTCTGCCTGAGATCTCTCTGTTGTGAAACCTATCCCTTTCATTACCGAGAAATTACTGATGCACAGGAAATATAGGCTTCTGCTTCATTCATGCTTACTTCAGTTGAAGGTGATGTATTGATTATTCATATTGATTTTGAAAAGGGACATTTCATATTCTAGTATCAATTACGAGAGCAGAGGATTCAACAATTCAAGTGTAGTAGCATGCAGGAATGTTAAGGGAAGCAACTCAAATATTATTCATACACTCTTCACATATCAGTTCAATATAAACCCAAATATTTTCATAATTTTAACATCATTTACAAAATAGATCTGTGGTTCCTCTGTGTTCACCTGCGTTGAAAATGAGGAAAGAGAAAATAAGAGGTAGCTAAATATAGAGATCAAGATTTCAGAAATCCTGGCTTCCGATCCTGTCACTGATTTAGTAAATGCCTTTAGGTGAAGTGCTTTAGTGGGGGAGCTATTTGCACACATCTTCAGGGCCTAAAAATGAAGGTATCAAAAAACTTCACTAAATAAACACCTGTGCCTTATCTTCTGTTTGCTCCAAATTTCTTGACTCTGAACAAGAATCTTTATCTTCACTGAACTGACACAAAGATTTATGTATTCATGTTTTTAAAAGGATCAAGTTCTTTATTCTGAATAAAGCAATGGAATTCAGCCATATTCCCACTTGGGAAAGTGGGAGATAACGGAAAGTGAATTGCTGTTATTAGGGGAACATTAGAGTTAGAGTAAAAACTGATCTGAAAGCAAGGGTCCCCACAAGGGACTTAGCAGGCTCAGCTGTATTGCCTTTGCAACTCTTAATTCTCACTGCCTCTCATGCAAACCGCCACGGTGTGCAGCATGCAGATGATCCCGTGGTCTGCACTGGCAACCACCCCCTCCTTTCCCATGACAGGGGGAAGAACCCACCCATACTACCACAATTGTTTCGAGGTCCCACACCCGCTCATGCCTTCTTCCATCCCATCCCTCTTCTTGCCCTGTTCATCCTGCTCAAATTATACAGCCGACTCTGCCTTTTTTCCTCCTTGGTTCATGCCACAGAGATCTTGCCTACAGCAATAACTTCCTTTAAATGAATTTAACTGATTCAATCTTACATATATCCAGCTACTGTTACTTCCAGTAATGACTTTTTCAAAGACTGGTGTAGTCTTGATATAGTCTCACAGACAATTCATTGCCCAGATTTTATGTTAAGATTTAATGTCAAGAGAGAATTCTTGAATACAGAATTAATGTCTCTTAATGAGCATTAGAAACATAATAACAATAGCAACTGGAGGAGGAAGATACCCACACATGTCTGAATCTGTCCTTCTGGCAATTCTGTGCAATGCCCCCTTCCTTCTATTCACAGGATACAACCATTCTACAGGCTCAACATGTTTCTTTTCAATGTGTTTGTGGAGAATGCTATTTCACTCTGTGCACTGGCAAAAGGTAAAAAAAAAAAAAAAAAAAAAAAAAAAAAAAAAAAGCATTTTGCTTGATTGTCATAGAACCTGTCAAGACAAAAAAGCAGTGATATTACTGTAAATAAAGCTGTGTGACCTTGCCTTCAACGTGTCTAACACGCAGAATGACTAACATTCAGGTTTTATTAGCAAATCTGTTATGTCAACATTTCCTGGTTGCAACAGTCATGGGTTTCTCTTTCATCAAAATATGATGAGTTGGGCAATGTGGCTTCTTGCTTGACAGTCTGAAAAGATGAGACTACAAACTGCAGTAAATTACAGCTGAATCCACTGTTGCAGATTCCCTCCATCTTCCACACCCATGGTGTTTTGTTTTCACTTTTGTCCACAGGCACCTCTCCTTTTAAATATTATTTTTCTCTGGCCAGATGAATGGTTAAAGAATGGAAGGGAAACACAGGGGGAAAAAAATGAGAGTGGAAGACATCAGGAAAATATTGCCCAAGTGCTTAAATCTCTCAAAGGCACTCTCAAGGCACTCTCAAAGTGCACAAATAATAAGGTAGTCCTTTTCTATCTTTTTAAAAGTTATTTATTTCTATAGGACCTTTATTGATTCAGGTGAATGATCCAACAACTAAAGTTGACTGCCTATATGCTATTCAATTTTCCTTAAACTTGCACCCCTTTGCTGTATTCTGACATAAGACAGGTTCTTAAAAGAGTGTTTGCTAAATTTGTGTCTGAAGAGCAAAATCTGGGAAAAAAGCAACTGTCCAGCCAATTTTTATAAGTGGTTCATTTCATATATGCAATGTGCCCATAAAAATATCAACAACAGAAATCCTACTGGTTCCTTTGGATTGAGCTGCTGTTGACTGTGTTTGTTCTCTCTTTCCATCCAGGAAAAATGAGTTTTAAATTTCATTCCAAAAGCAAAAGAACTTGTCAGTGCTTCTATTTTTTTCCAAAGGCAAGTTCCATTTTCCTGTGTTAGCTGTCCAGAAAGATGTGTGCTGGGGCTCCTAAGTCTCTCCTGCGCAGTTATCAGTTCTGGTGTTCCACTGGAAGGTGCTGGCAGAGAGATGTCTCACTTCATTTGCGTCAACCTCAGAAGGAAGATGGAAAAGTTGGATTTAGCCAAGGGGACTTGCAGACAGCAAAGCATTACATGATGGCTTCTAACCTGCAGTGCTGTGCATCCTCTGGAGCAGATCTAGGGAGAAGAGTATCATTTGTAGATACCAGCTATTATAAAATCTGAAGATCACAGTTACAGAATCATTAAGGTGAGAGACCAACTTGGTGATTACATCTTTATAGGTAAATTAAGAATAACAGAGATCTTTCTCTGGCACAGAGGCCCATTCTCTTAGGAGAACCCTCTTGCCTTTGCAAACTTGATGGCCACAACTGGAAATAACCATGTCTAGGAAATTTTTTGAGTCTAATTTTGTCTTGGAGCAAAATCTTGCTGAGGACAATTCTAGTGATATAACAGCATCAAGTGCCACTGTCTAGGCACTCCCCAGAGCACTATTGGATTCACTAGCAGTGGTCTCCATAGCATGACCTGTATGCCATGTACTTCAGTACAATGATAACAGTCAGCTGGTACAGCCTGAGACAGGACCAAAAACTTCACATAAGTTTTTTGTCAATGATTGAGTTCTTAGACCCTGTGTTGAAGTAAGTACATAAGCTCTAAAATATTAAGCCTCTTTTAAAAGAGAGATTTTTTTCCCTGTGTACTGGAAGACTCCACTGGAGGAGATTACAACACAGGAACAGCAGTGCCCTGTGGCTCACAGCTGTATATTCCACTGGTCTGGTATTGTCATGTCCCAGCAAACAATAGCTCCATCTTCTGTGGGTCTGCGAAGTCCCCAGGGAGATTTCCTCACATAAAATCAAGCTGGGACTCTGTTCATTGTCAAAAAAGAATAAAGACGGTTCACACCAGCAAAATAGAGAGACAAAATGCTTATACTGATAGAGGATGATAGGAAAATATATAATCCCAGTGGCTTCACAGTTGTATAGAGCTTACTTCAATGAGTTGTGCTAGCCAAACTTTCAAAAATACATGTGTTCCCATGTTTGGCTTTATGATTTCCTTCACACTGAATTCTTCTGCAAGACATGAAGGAAGTGGCTTTTACACTTTTTATATTTGTTAAGTGAACCATTAATAATCAGGTATGCTGTAAAGAACATTCAGTGTGAAGGAAACAGGACAGCAACAAACAAGTTTTGGTTTTGATGATCTCAGCACTGAGGAAGACAAGAAGCAGCTTATGCCCCGTTGTTTGTGAGAAGTACAGCGTCTAGAGAAACCAATTCCTGTGAAACTACTGTTTTTATGGCAAAAAAAGAAAAAATGGCTGATTCACTGAAAATAAACAGGACTTTGAGATTATGACTACAGACATTCAGCAGCTGACACAAAATGCTGAGTAAGTTTGAAAAGAGTCCTTTGCCAGCAAACAGGAACTGTTTACTAATCTGGTGGTTTAACTCTGATATATTTTTAAGTGAAATGTCATAATTCTCAGGGTTAGTCATTTGACAAAGAAGAGGCCTGACCCTACCAGTTGCCGCACATCACAAGTACTGCTGAGGCTGTCTACACTAAATTCAGCTTCTCAGCAAGGTGCCCCTTAACCTGCCCGACAGAGTATTAAATACTTTCCTCAGAGTATTTTTGCTCAGGTAGAATAGGTAGAGTGACCCCCTGAAGAAACAAGGAAATGTTGGTCTTTTAGCTGCACACACTGAACTGAATGACCAAGTACATCCATATTATGATCTAGCAGCTCTGGTGATGCAAATGAGGACCCCATCTAAAAATTAAGAACCCAAGACAGTTCTTCACTTACTGGGGAACTGAAATAGTTTCATCTCAGTGGAGAGAACCTGATTTATATACATGAAGTTCCCGAGTCCATACTGGCCTATTCTGTCCTTAAATAGTATGTTTTAAATATTCAGAACTAGTACTGCAGATGATTGTATCATTTTAGAAAGATCAGGATCTTAGAAGAGATATCTGGGCAGCATGGGATAGAGGTTTCAATGATTTAAAATTATTTAATGCAGATGGATGAATTGTGAGTATTATGAGTAATTCATCTGACAAATGTGGAAATTTCTTTGCATATAAATACCTCATAATATTTTAAGAACTAAAATTATTATTCAACCTGCCTTCACATTTAACAAGACTTAGAATTTGGCCCTGCATACATTTGGTATGTCAAAATGTGTGAAAAAACATCTTTTTATTATGTTGGATGCCTAAATTTATTTTTCTTCTTTCTTCTCTTTGCTATGGCATTTTGAGGTAGTGTGAACAAAATACCCCCACAAGTTCCAAACTGAAAGAAAGAAGTGAGAGATCACGAAAGTTCCTTGTCCAGACATTAGGTCATGAACATTTGTGCTGTTTAACGCATTAACAGCTAAAACATAGAGAAGGCATCAATTTCCATATGCAGTTGCCTGTATTGAGCAATGTTTAACAAAATCACAGTGCACCCTTTCCTGCTTCTCTGAAGTTACAGTAGTAATGAATTAAGTGGTAAATCACTTCCTTGGCCCCTTTTATAAAACAGTGTCTGCTTTTGGAGAAAATTAAGTGTTTAAAAAGTTCTATATGAGATGGCACAAATTGATCCTATTTGTTTTTCTAGTTTACAGATCTCACCGGTCTTTTCCAGTGCAGTTCATCAACATGCAGTTCATTTAGAGAGAATTTAAGCCTGCTTATAACTAGCTTGCTTTTCTGTTGCTGCTTCTGAATCTCATAGAAATACTCCACAGATCATAAATTAGAAACAGTAAACTAGAAAACAGCATTGGAAAATTCTTATAAGTGACTTTTGTCGTTTCATCTGTAGGATACAATGTTTGAATTACTTATAATAAGGGAAAAAGTGCTTACTGTGTCATATCTGTCACCAGTAAAGCTAAGGTGCTAATCCAGGAAGGCTGAAATATTCATACACTGAATGATACCAGGAAGAGTTTTGTATCTTTCTTGACATTCAAGAAAATAAGCAACCAATAGTGATTATCCCTCCAAAACTCTACTGTAAACCATATGCTGGATCATTATGCTAAAAAGTCAGATCATGGTCTGCATTTCAAAAGTAAAAGTATTTTCAGTTGTTGCTGGGTAGTCCCAAATCTTGCATGCATCTTAGTGCATCTGTGCTCTCCTGATACCAATTTCATTACAGAGCAATAACCCAGCTAATCCATTATCCGCACTTAGCCTTTATCAAGACAAAGTGTCATATTGATTTCCAAGCCTTAGACAGATTGACAAAGCAGAATGTGCCATTTGAATGTAAGTATTCCCCTGAAGGCACATTATTTCTAAGATTCACAAGGCCTGTCTTAGTTTAGACCTGTTCCATTCTGAGTAAACCAGCTCATTTATAGAAAAATGTGTTGTACATGGCAGATACATAGCATGTTTTTAAAAATTCTCATATGGGTGACAGTTTTAAGACATTGGGCAAGTAGTTCCCACTGATAGCATAAAAAGTACTATAATTTCTTCCATGTTAGCACCATTTTATTAAGATGCCCTGTTCCACACCAGGTGCACGTGATATACATACCTATGAAGAGTGGGATAATTCCAACAGCAATTTAAGAAGGTAGGTATGTAACAAGCACCACACTGGCGCAGAGGTGCATCTACCCCATCATCCTGTGTCCAGCAGTGGCCAATACTGGACACCTACCCAAAATGTAAATCGAGAGGATACGTACATAATATTTGTTCATGTGCTCCTAATATCCATCAATCAGCAGATTTTCAGAATCAAATGAGTTTTTTAATTCAATAGCCCATGGTGGCTTTCTCTGACATGATTTTGTTTATTGCTTCTTAAACATATGTGATCTTTTTGCATACATAAGTTCCTGTGGTGTGAGACTCAATGACTTGAAAGTACTTTGTTCAGATATTGGAAAAGAAAACAGTCTAATGTCAAATATTTTAATGGTATTCATGATATCGATGTCTACAATATCTCTTCTAGTTTGCCTCTTTCCAGTCTATATAATTCTTCTATATTTTCAGTCATCTGACTCCATTCAGGACTTATGTATTGGATAGCACTGTATTTGTCTAAATGCATGTTGAATTCTGTGCCACCCTCAAAGCAAGTAGTCCTGGCCATGGCAAGACAATGGAGACATAGCAATTCACAGACCCATAAATTCAAGTCGGTTGTCGTCTGGGGACTCCCTGTAAGAGAAAATGTGTTTGTTGATAGAGATGCCTTGCTGGCTAATTCCACTTGCCTGACTTGCTCTGCAAAACAATCCCGACACCCCCAAAATTTAGTGTGTGTAAAGAATGCCACCTTCAACTGCTAAGCTCGTATTAAAGTTGGCAGAAAACGTGCATTGCTGTCATTTTTCAGCTGAGCTCGAATACTAAGCCCAGCTTCAATGACACCACTGTTCAGCACAGGACTGCTGCCAGCAATAAACTCAGAATAAGAATGGTAACTGAAATATTTATTCACAAACACAATTTCAGGCTACACATGGTTGCTCTCTGTACATGCATTTGCAATGGCATGGAAATGACTTGTTTCCTGCTTGGTGTTATTTCTGCTTCAGTTGCTTGGCTCTTGCTCACACTACTGGAGCCAGGCTGTCAGGGGAACAAAGACCATCTCCAGACATCTCCAGATCTTGAAGACAGATGTGCTCTTGTCAGTCTGATCAATGAGCAAGGTGGAGGGCAGACAAACTGTCTTGTACTGGGGGTCACAAAACTGTTATTTATTGTACTACTTCCAAAAGATAAATGAAGTCTTGAGTCAAAGTGAATCTTCTAATTGAATTATCCAGTGTTCCAGATGGACACAACCTTAAAAGTCCAGACCATGCAAAGAAGATATACTATGAAAGGAAATCTGGATCACATTGCACATTAACATGTGCATCTTCCTGGGTTTTGCTCTATTTGTGACCCAGTGAACCCAGCATCTGCTATTTTTAATGTGTAAGATAAACATTTATTTCTATTTCTGGTACTGAGCAGCTAATATAGAAAGCCCTTCTGCTGGAACAAGGAAGGCCTACAGCTGTCTCCTAAGCCACTGGCAGCTCTCAGGAAGGTGGGATTCCGACCCAGGGCTTAGTTGAATGCCCAGCTGTCCTCAGGAATGAGAGGAAGCCTGGGGACAGGTGAACCTGGGGACGGGTGAGCCTGGGGGTGCAGTGAGCCTGGGGGTGCAATGAGGCTGAGATCAGCACTTCTTGCTCCAGTGACACACCCTGTTCAGGGCAGCACAGCCTGGTTCTGCCCCAGGCTGCAACCCAGACACCTGAGCAGCTGTGGACCCTGCCTGTGGCTTCTGCTTGAGAACCCTTCCAGGATATCCCTCTCCTCTGGTATGGTCACTTCTCATCTGGTACCTCTGATTCTGCGGCTCTTACTCACATGAGAAATTTTGTAGAGTCAGGGTGGGTGGCTGAATGTTTTGCAAATGTTGTGGCCCCATCCTATAAAGAAATCAACACTGGCTGACCCCATGTCTTGCCACAAGGCCAGAGGCTCAGGAAGATCTAGTAGATCCTGTAGGATGTGAAAGCAGACAACAAGTATTCCCATCTTTCTGTGAGGAAATTGAGTCAGGGAACTGACAGAGCACATCACTTTATTTGATTAAATCACCATTCCTGACAATTTCCTCCAGATGTTTACTGTACAGAATATTAAAAAAAAAAAAAGTTCCTCATTTATCATAGACATTTGCTTAGCTCCAGCTTCCTGCCACAGAAATGCTTGCTATTTGAATTTTCTTAGGTAATAACTATTCAAACTTTCTTTTGGTTAATATTTTGGTTAGTATTCCTTGCCATGTAGACATCATTCACTTCCAATGATGTCAATAACAAGCATGAAAATAGTAACCCTTATAAAGTAATGTAATGTAAATCAAATTCTAATAGTGTGATGTCAAACATTAGAACTACTCAAGTTGAAAGAAAAGCCACACAACTCAAAAATGACAGCAGTCAGACAGGGGAAGGATGGTTCTCTTGGGTTTATAATTGGCCACTGTAAAGCAGGCCAACAGAAGGTCTGAAGTGGTACACAGAAATCATGACCTACAAAAATCAACATGCCTTCTAGACGGTGACTCAAAAAGTCTTTAGAATCTGGTAGTTCATTTAATCCCCCAATATTTTTTTTCAGAATGCTACAAAGTCCTTTTCTCCATTAAAAAAAAAAAATATTTTAGAGTGCTGTGGTTTTAATTGACTCTTGTTTGTAAAAATTGCAATGCTATATATTAAAAAAACACTAGTGTTGCATACAGGTGACAGCTGACACATCGCAATACTCTACACAGGTTATTTTCTAGCATTTGAAAAATATATCGCTCCTGGTTATGCTGAACTTACTGCAAGCTGCTTAAATATTACCTAAATATCACATCAACATTTAGAAAGCTGCAGACTTGTTCATATCACTCCCGTCATCTCTGAAGCAAAGTTTCTGTAAAGAAGAGGCTTGGCATATATATCAAACACATTCTCTAAAGATTCCTCCAATTGTATAGATGTGTCTTAAGATCAAAGCTTTGGGGAAAGGGAATGAATGACTTTTTAAAAGTGCTGGATAACAACTGAGAAGGTGCTGTGTCTGAAAACATGCCAAAGCTTTTTCAATCTACCTGCATGGTATGAAGACATGCCATACAGATTAAAATACTACAGAAGGTTCAACTTAAACAAAAAAGACCAGAAAATTAAACACTTGAACTCTGATTTTATACCATTAATTAAAACAGTACACATCAACCATGCCTTCTCCATTAGATGTAATGCATGTGACAGGCCACCTCTACAGTTTGATGTTTTACACATACCAAAACAAGAAATGAAAAATGGTCCTTGGCAGGGATGAGTTTTGAATATTTTTAACCTAGTTGAGCCCTAATCTGATGCAATCATTTCACAGGCTGATCTTTATACCTGTTCAGTATTAAGCTGAATTGAAAGGTGAATCTTACAGTGGTTATAGCAAGATAAATTAATTTCCGATGTGAATTTTGTGTTCAAGACACAAAACACAGGAAGGCAAAAGGACACCCACTTTCACTCAATAACACTTTCCTGCACTCAGAACTTTCCTGGGTTAGAGTTAAGACACTAGGAATTGAAGTTTTCCAATTATAATCCCAATTACAGACCAGCAATTCTACATCACTGCAAAACCATGAATACTGGACGTCACTTGAAATCCTGTCCATCTCATCTCTTCCCCTAATGGGAAGTCAGACAGTCTTTATTTCAGTCTTTATTTCAGCCTTTATTTCAGTCTGTTTCAATGCACAGACCTTTACATTATTTCTTCTGAATGGGTACAGACCCATTAGAAATTTCATATATATGTAAAGAGATATATAACATAGATGGTTTTGCTATCTTGATCATCATTTCAGGACCACTGAGAAGCACACATACTTCCAACACACATGCACACTCCACAGACCACTGATTGAAAATTATGTGTCTTTTTTTCTAAGATAAGGAATTCTTCTGTGCCTCTAGCAATATGCATTCACAAAGCAGTGGATTAAGGATGATTTGTCTTTTCAAGATTGTTTTGCTTTGGATTGTTGACTGCTGAATGCTAAGGATATGTAAGCACAATTCTAGTTTGTTTTCCTTTCTGAAAAGAGCCAAAAATCCTGCTGGCATCTTGGGTGGTCTAAAGCTCCTTTGTGTGTGTCGCCAAAACCAGCAGTGTGTCATACCATAAGCTGCTGAAATACACCTTCAGTTTAGGTATTATTGGTTTTTATTTATTTATTTATTATTTATTTTTATTATATTATCTATACACAGGCCACTGTACAGCGTATGGTAACTGCAAAGATTAGAGATTAGGCTATGGATGTACCAGTACAACATTTTCAAGCTTCAGGATACTGACACTTTGGAATGGGTTATATCCTACAGGCACTCTCAGTTCTACTGAGTGAATGTTGCTTGTAGCAGGCCATTGTTTGTGCATCTGTCCTTAGTAAGGACTCTACTGAACTCACTGGGAATCTGGCTGATGGCAGAAAAGGATTGGATGAGACCCTTGATTTTCAATAGAAATCATTTTAAAAAATCCAAAACACTGTGGGCATGTGTGTGTGTGTGTGTGTGTGTGTGTCCCAAATTATAAAGCTCACTGAATTTGCATTATAAATATCTGCTGTGTGTGGTGAATGTTACAGTTTTGGCCATATTATTGTATTTTATATTTACTTCCCCATTCTATTCCTCTGTTTCAACTACTTCCATGTTGTTGCAAGGTGCAGAGTTGAAAGGGATAAAAAAGCACAATATAAGGGACACCTGCAGTTTCTCATCATTTTTTATAGACAGTAATATCCTACTGACTAAGCTATTTTACCAACTTTGATAAAACTTTATATTCCTTCTATAAAGTTCCATGGGATTTTCCAGGAAGCTCCACAGACCCTTGACAAGTGCTGAATCCTATTTGACATAGCTGAGATAAAAAGTACACTGTTGCTTGGTGTAAAAAATGAACCACATCTGTTTTCTCTGTTAGAGTACCAGGGTATCCAGAAGCAATATTACTAGCCATAGACTATAAAAAAAGTTTTGCACACTCTGTTTCAAAGGCAAACAGTAAACCTGTATAGGATTTTTTGTAAATCTGTGGGATATAATAGAGGTTTCTCATTTTGCAGTCCCTATGAAATGGGGCAGCAGGGTTAAAACACTGAAATTCAACAATGTGAAATCAAACTCTTAAATTCAGGTGGAACTTTTTCATGTAGATGTGATTTAAATTGCAGTAATAATATAGAGTGCAAGAGAGCTTGCTAGAGTATTTATTAATGTTCTCATTTGGTTTATTTGCACTCTATATTCTTCAATTTTTTTCATTCTGATCCCTCTACACTTTTGATACTCACATCCAGGAAATAGGTAAATGTAGAAAATAGGGAGAAAATAATCCAGAAACATGCAGGAGAAAGGAAAGCAGATACCATGGAGAAAGCAATGCATGCATTCTACTATTAGTCTACCTACAGCAAAGTCACTGTGAGTTTGATGTGGTTTGTTACAAGGGGAGAAGCAGCCCATTTCTCTAAATCCAGGCAGGAGAAAGCCTTGATTGGAGCTTGGGCAAAAGTGGAAATAGTGTATTGAATACCTAAAGCTTTTAGTTGAGAAATCAGAGTCTTGGGCCTGAGCTCAGTTTCTTCATGTATCTTCTGATGATGACAGGCACAAAGAGATCACCTTGAGCAGAACCTTCATTTCATCATCAGTTTAGACTGGTGTAAGTTGTCTTTGCAGGTTCAGACCTGGTTTGAGAGGCACTGCCACCCCTCCTGGCGGCTTTTCCTTCCTCATGTCCCACTTCTTCCCGTGTGCTAATGTGGAGGTTTCCATGACTCTGTGCTGCACTCAGTAAGGGAACTGATTTTCTATTTTAGGGAAAAAATATGGTGGAAAGTAGTAGCAAACATTGTAATGTTCATAAGCAGATGAAGGCACTGTTTATGAGGTTAAAATTGTTCTGGTTTCTAGCTGGTTTTGAAGAATCACATTCACATCACAGTGTCCAAATATTGGAGGTTTCTGAGTAGACAACAGGCTAAAGTGTGGAGGAAAGCAAGGAAGACATAGTAGTACATCGGAAATTGATAGAAAAAGTAAGAGGAAGGAAAAAGCAGCTAAAATAAGCATGGGATGAACAGGGAGGAAATAATATGAAGCCATGAGTAGATAGCAGAATACCTCAAGACAAAACAGGAAGAATGACAGGAAAAATGGCAAACACCAAAAAGCAATGGAAAAAGGTCAATGTTGAAAAATTTCTGAGTGTCTGTAAGCAAAAGCACACAGACATGAAAACTGGGGATGGTGGTGGAAGCATGTTATGGCTGATGTCTGTCAAACTGGGTTTTTTTGTATCCATATTATCACAATAGAGGAAAATGAACACTGTTCCACCAGTAACATCTACATATAATTATTTTTTACTTTTAACTCTATTTCTTTTTCATACTTCAGAAAACTACAACTAGTTTTTGACAGGATCAACATCTCAGACTGCAACATTATTTGAGCAACAAAACCACTTCACAATCCTACCTCAATGAATATTCAAAATAGACATGAAGTCTGCAAGCTTCAGGCCTTATTGTTGAGACCATGGGACACTCCTGGGAATGTAAGCCCCATTTATGAAGTGCTAGGTGAAGGTTAAATTGCTATCTTGGGCCTTGGGGTAATTAAAAGGTAGGATAGGTAATGAGTACCACAAGCTTCGTATCTGAACATCTACATACTGAGGAAAGCACACGGGAAAGGGCAGCAGGAAAATTCATCTATCAGGAGTGTGAGAAATAATGTGCTTCTTTTGTCCCAGACCACCTCACTTTGCCTCAGCAGGGGCATTTCCAGTTCAGCCCTGGTAAGGTGCTTTTCAGCATCTTACCTCATTCATCTCACGCTCTACTGACCTGTCTAAGACCACCATTTCCTTTATTTGTGACTGTGCTACCCTGCCTTTGAATTTGGGACACGGTGAGAACAACCACAATAAAATGTTCTAATAACCCCTGGGGCAGAAGCTTTTGTAAGAGGTGAACAAGATATATGAAGGTAGATAAGGGGCTAATATGATTTGTTTTGAAGTCATGTTACCAGTATGCTAACTTGAAATTTGGCCAGGAAAGGACAGTGAACACCCCCATGATTTCAAAAAGTACTATGAAATTTTTAATCACTATATGTGGCAAGAGACTAAATTTTTCCCATCATATGGGATTCCCATACTCTGGATACATTCACCTTTTATAGAGCATTTATCATTATATCTAAATGCTGACATCTAAGAGGCAGTTGTATTTCCCCTGAGAGGTATAAGAAATCATGAAGGAAATCCAGGAGTTTGTGAAAGGGATTTTGTGGCAGTGAGCTGTCTCAGCTGAATGGGCATGTCTTACAGCACACAGATCTACTTCTGTAACAAACACAAACACTTAAACTGTATCTTAATGAGGGTCTGAAGTTCTGCTTTCCCCTTGCAAACAAAACTGAAATGTCTGAATGGACTTAGCTATCCTTTTTTTATTATTATTTTATTCATTTTATTTTGTTAACATCCAGCTAGTTTCCTCCAGATCTGCTATAAGCAATAAGCAGAAACCAGTCAAGGTAAGATACTTCACATTCACTTTGTCTGGAGGCACAGACTGCTTCATACATTTTGGGGCCATGGCCTTCTCTGTGGAGCTGCCCTGACAGCACATCCCTGGGAGAGAAGTGCATGAGCTGTATCTGTGGTAGGTGTAGGCAAAAGATTTACCCCGCTGCCCGTGGTGAGGTACAGAACAGATCACTCTCACAGAAAGAAAAATAAGGTGTGGGGAAGAGACATGCACAGGTTGAGTGGCAGTTTGACACATGGCTGGAAACTACAATGATATCAGCCTTTATTCCCAATAATTAGGTAGGTGATAGATGTTAGATGTAAATGTAGATTTCCCAAGGGACAAAAAAGAAATGGTGAAGGAAACAGAGATCACAGCAAAGTAATTAAAACTATGGGGCCATACAGTGACACCTCCAATTAAAATACATGTGGAAACTAGCTGTTTCTGTAGGGGAGATGTGAGCTGGGTAGAGCCTGGTAGTGCAGCAAGAATCTAAGACAACATCCATAACTTAGACAAAAGACAGTGAAGCTTGCCTTGCACCACATGACAAGATGCTCTGAGATCTTTAAAAGGTAAACCTTCAGTAGAGCCAACTAAAATATAACCACTTAGTCATATGTCACCCTGAAAATACACCCTATATATGTTAATACTTGAACATGTGAATAGAATGACCCATGTCAGAACTCAAATGTAGTATCTAAGCTATAAAATATGAAGAATAAAAGACTAGTTCAAATTAACTTAAATCATATGAGCATGCAAAAGTTAACTCAAGCTCTGGCTAGTTTCAAAGCTTAATGTCTACTTTGCTCTGAGCCTTTGATAACATATTTTTTTACCCAGCAGTAGAAAAGATTGCTGAATGGAGACAGGACATTTCACAACAGGCATTACACCTCTGCTCCTCTCCCTGCATGCCTCCATTCCTAAATATCGGAGTCAGTGTGGGCCTATTGGTGCATGTCCAATAGAGCCGTCACATTTTCCCCGTTAACAATATTGTCCAATCTTTCCCATTCAGCTTCTGTCATATCCATTGGAAGTGTGTTATTGCATAGCAGAATACTAGAGGGGACTGACAGGGGTAGCAGTGAAACTTCCAGAAAAAGATTAGGTGTTAAACAGCTCAAGCTTTTATGAAAACTCAAAAGCCTCCAGACTGCACTGACATCTGCAGATTTTTAACAGCTTATGATAAGCTAAAGTTCGTTTTACAGTGGTGTTAGTTTTTTTAAGACTTGAAATTAAAATTAATGTAGCTTGTGATTTCCAGTAACTAGCCAAACTGCCTGCAAGTCTAAAGTTAGCCTCATAGGATCGGGGTGGAGTGCATGTGTGGGAGAGACAGGACAAGAGTGAAAGAAATGTATAAATAAATTCTGGATTGCTGTTGAAAGCTCAAAATTTAGAAGAAGCAAATGCTGACTTTCCCACAGCAGCAGCAATTAAGCTACAGGTAACTTTGTATTTGTGAGATTTTAAAAAATAAATGGGATTCATACTTATCCTTTTCTATTTGAACACCATAAAAAGTCAAACAACACATCCAGCTCCTTCCACTGTGTCAGCTGTACAATGTTCCTCCTGTTTCAAACACGACGTCCGTGGAGCACTTTGCAATGACTGTGCACAGAGCATCAGCAACTGGGCTGCAGTCCTTGGTATTTGTTCTTAGGCAGCACCTTGGAGAGGAACAGGATGTTACTGATTAAAATTCTTATGGGTACAATTGCTTAAGAACAGACAGACATTGCTTCCACATCCCTGTGAATAGTGGTTGCATGATTAAAGCACACTGGTATGGCTGGATGCTTTATTATCCCTGACACACTAATTGTTGCTTTTCCTACAGATGATACTAGGGCTGTAAAGGGACTTTATGATGATGAACATGGTGTTCTCAATTCTGGTCACTTTAAACAGGTGCCATGCCTTCAGCCAGTCGAGAAGTCATTATACAACCATTATATGCCTCTCTTGCACTCAATCTTTTGTGCCACCCATTACCTCACCAAAGAAATTTGGGCCATCTGATTGCAACCCTAGGCAAACTTAAGGGAAGCCGAGATTAGGAAGTGGTGAGGAGAGGTGTTCTCCTGAGTGTTTCTTTATCATCTCCATTTTGTTCTTTTCTCAGTACCCAAATCAATACTCAGAATTTGGTGTTAATAGGCAGTAGATTAAATGAAGTAAGAATTACCACTGTGAGTACCAAGTCAGCTCTTCACCTGCCGTGGGAGAAATACCTCTGACTGGGCTGGAGACAGACACTGTGTTGGTGCTGGAAAGGGGGTCTGGAACAGATCCTCATGGCAGGGCTATCACCTTCACAGCCAGTTTGTGGACACCATGACAGCTGACATTGCAGCTGGGATGAGGAAGACTAGGCAAAAGAGAGCTGTGAGATATGAGGGATGATGCAACACAAGGACCCTCAAATTTTGGGTCCCACCCAATGCTTCTCCACTGAAAACTCTACCAAGAAATTATGGAAAGTCACTTTATGCTTTTTTGAAACAAGCTTCATTTGATCAGTTCATTAAAATTTTATGGGCAATTCCATTTCTAGTATTTGCTGAGCAGATCCAAATACGGGTATTGGCGAAAAAGCAAATAAAAGTAACTCAGACTTGCTAGTTCCTTTCCCTAGTTTATTCTACTTTGTGCTTGTAAAATTACATTTACATTTGCTCACTAACCAAAATACAGATTTTTAAGAGAAAAATGCAGCATTGTCTGAAGTTCCTTCTGAAGTTCCTCTGAAAAGAATTCTGGGAGAGATGATTACAAAACCCTCAAGCCAAAAAGCTTTATAGTCAAGCACTGACCACAAAGCTTGCTGTCCAAATTCTGATCTCAGAGCAGGGTAAATTTGGTGTAATACCCATCTTTTTGGTGGAGTTGCTCCAGTTTTACACAGCAGTAACTGGGAACTGAACTTGGAACTTTGTCTTTAATTTTGTCCAAAAATGTAAAAATAGAAAAAAGTATGCTTTCAACATGGAGTCCCACAGGAATTCAGAGGGTCATCACATTGAATCATTTTCCCAATTGCTCCCCATGCCTTCTCACAAAAAAAAATGCAACTCACAAACCCCACAGTGTTTTGCCAGTTCAGCTAGAAAGAGAAAAATAAAGCATGGTTTGCCTGACATACACATACAGAGATTTAACATAGGTGTGAAACATTTGATGTGCGACATTTATTAACCTTCTTTATAGTAGTACTGTGAAGATGAATTAGTTATTTTAAAAGACTTCTTAAATGTGCATGTAAAGTATGACAGCTATCACATTAATAAACGTCTCAGAAGGTCTTTAAGTTAATAGCAGAGCTCTGGGTATGTACTCTTTGATCTTTGATAAGATTGAAGGCTCAGGTTTAGATTGCAGCATAAAGGCACAGTGCTGAGGGAATCTGTGGTGAACATCTAGTACCCAGGATGTGCTCAGCATCCTTCAGAGTGGTGCATTTAGTGTGAGGGCTTGTCTGCATAGGGACTTACCCCTGATTAATTCCATGTGTGGACACTCCTATTCCAGAATAGTGGGTGGAGAAGACAGCCTTAGGCTAGAGAAGCATTGTCTCCCTCTCAGTATTACCCTTGGCCATGACCCCAGTGATGGGTCCACACATCTGCTGAGGAAGCTGAGGACAATCTGGCGACCCAGGCAGTAGAAAGGACCCATAAGCTGGGGGGTGGGATGTGTGTGTGCTCTCTGAAACAAAAGCCTGGCATGATTGCTTTTACATACAGCAGTATGGCAGGCTTCCCCAAATTGCTATGCATGAGAAGGAAAATTGGAACCATCTGTGTCAACATGTGCCATAAATAGAATACATTTCTCAGGAAAACAGCCAGCAAAAATAGAGTATAATAATCTTCAGCTCAGTATTTGCATGTTACTAATGCCAGAAGAAAGTATTAGAAGGGACAATGGAAGATGGTTATTCTTATTAGAAGAACAAAGCATTAAGAGGGATGTTGACCACAGTATTAGGGCACTATAAGCCTTGACAAAGAAAGAGCAAGTCTGTGACAACAGATGAAAATTCAAGAGCAGTGTTATGGTTGTTGGGAATAACTTGAATCAATATAGCCCTGAAGAGTTTAGCTGGGAATCCACCCACTCTGGCATGCAGCCAAGATGAGTGTATAAACCACAAAATCCTTTAAGGAAGCAGTTTATAAAATGGAATGAAAAAGTGCTTAAAGTGTTTTATTAGAATCTCTTCTTCTGGACTGTGAAATATAAATGGTGGATCCCCAAAGGAAAGACACAGCCCAGCCCAATACATAGGCGTCAGCATGACCTTACAGCTGTAAGCTGCTTGGGTTTAGCTTTTGCAGTATACACTGCTGGGTGTTTCCATCCCTGTTACCAGAGGCACACTTGGTCTTGCAGCTGAGCACACCTTACAACAGTGGTGGTGTGTTATTATGGGAATGTTTGCTGCAGAAGAGGGAAGGGCAAGACTACAGCATTTCAAGAGGCTCTTTGCTTGTCTGTTTGGAATACTGAGGTCTACACATCTATAAATTTTTCCTTTCCAGTGCTGCAGGGTGAGACATAGGCACAACAAATAAGCTCTTTTACTGAGATATTTTCATAGGGGATAAGATTTCTATTTCCTCTATGCTCACTAGAGAAACTGGCTCTGCTTAAAAAAATAAGGCAGGCAGGGGATTTCTGAGCCAGCCTTACTCTTTTTTTCTGAAATAATTTTATCACCTCTGTGCATGCAAATCTTGAAAGAGGTTGTTACTGTCTGTAAATAGATTGGCTTTATTGTTATGCTGAGCAGCAGCAGAAGAATGTGGATTTACAGTGAAGGCGGGGAATGGGCAGCCAGCCAGCCTGGTGGTGCCACTGCTGACTGAGAGCATAGGCCTATTTCTTACATGTCTTGTGGCAGGCTTGAGTAGCTATTTCATTTAGTAGAGTAGCACACAGTACTGCCCAGTTGCAAACATAATCACAAGCAGTGTTAAATTCACTAGGCTGTGATTAGAGGTAGTCAAATAAATATTCATCTGTAACTCACTTTATGATGCATCTAAAACTCCATCTGCCTGAGAATAAATAAGATGTGATTTCAGGTCCCCTTCCCTCACTTGCAATTTTTCAATAATACAGTGTGTGTAGACATTTTATTGTCCAGTTTTGACTAATCTATGCAAAATTCTGCTATTTATGATTGCTTCTGACACCATCAAAGTCACATGGTGCCATTTAAATTTACACTGTGCACAGGTGTGTATGAGTGTCTAAGCACTGGCAACTGGACTCGGACTGCTTGTCATTGGGCCTGTGTGGCCATGGGGATGACAACTGGGGTGAGTGTGGGACCACTAGTGATTATCAAGCAGGACTTGTTGGTGAGTAGGTCAAGTGGCCTGAGAACCACTCTGGGACAAGTTTCTCCTTCTAGTTTCTGGAGCACATGCTAAAGCTTTAATTTGATATTACCAGATCTTGTTCATACTTATAACGCTGTACTCAAGAAGGTGGCTTATTTCTAATTTTTGCTTCATGGAGAGATTATTGAGATATATTGTTATCAGGCAATTGATAGGACAAGGGTAATGATTTTAAACATAAAGAAGGTAGTTTTAGATTAGATATGAAGAAGAAATTCTTTACTGTGAGGGTGGTGTGAATATGTTGCCCAGAGAAACTGTGGCTGCCCCCTCCCTGGCAGTGTCCAAGGCCAGGTTGGACAGAGCAGCCTGGTCTAGTGGCAGGTGTCCCTGCCCATGGCAGGGGGTTGGAACTAGGTGATCTTTAAAGTCCCTTCCAACATGAACCATTATATGAGATTATGATTCTATGAATTAATATGCTATTCCAACATGAAACATAGCATCTGATTTCATGGCCTTTAAAAAAAGAGAGGTGCAAAAGAAAGTGGTAACCTGTCTCTTTATAATAAATGATATAGAAAATGCAGTTATCTAAAGAATGATATTGAAGGTACTGGTACCATTAGCCCTAATAGAAAGTCCAGATGTATAGTTTCAGTGAGTTATTCCTGTTCCCAAAGGAAGTTGGATTTGAGAGCTAAGTTTCTCCTGATCATCCAGTGGCTACTATTCTTACATCTCAGAGCTAGCAGAGCAAATAAGCACCTGCTGAAATCAAGTCAAGAAATATTCCTAAGAAATATTTTCTAGTTAAAAGGAAGAGAAGACAAATCCATTACTGAATGTTTACTACTTTGTATATTAAGACCTGATTTATCAAGGTTTGATATAATTCTTTTGAATATCTGGTGACGAGTTTATTCATAGTTGGAAATTATCTCACCTTATGCATGGTTTGAACTACTCTGTCTTGTCACTATAGCAATAGATGACAGAGTAGAAAAAGGCAAGTTTAGGATTGAATTTACCTATTGGCTAAGGTGGTCAAGATGAATTGCATCTAAAATGTGTTTCTCTTCACTGGTGTTAGAAAGTAGCCTGGGGTTATTTGTTCATCTGAAGATATATTCATTGTAGGCATCAAAAGTTAGGCAAGATACTTCATTATTCAACTTGCCCTGGAGAGAGAAGTTTGCTTTTCATGCCATGCTTTTAGTTAAGATTATTAGGTAGCATGTACAGAATTTGGTGACAGCCAAGGAAGATACGATAATGGAGGTCCCATTTTATGTTTTTATTAGACTCTGGAAAAAAAAATCAATTCTGATTTATATGTTACAAAATTTTTAAACTGTGTAGTTGTATGGATGTGTTCGACCTCCTTTTTATTTTGTACATCATGCAAACTGAGCTGTCTTAGCCAAGCTCATTGGAAGTTGTGCTGGTTTTAGCTAGTATGGGTGTAAGTTTTGGATTTGTGCTGAAAACAAGTGTTGATAACACAGGGATGTTTTCGTTATTGCTGAGCAGTGCTTACATAGTCAAGGCCTTTTCTGCTTCTCATACCACTCCATCAGTGAGTTGGCTGGGGGTGCACAAGAAGTTGGGAGGTGACACAGCCAGGACAGCTGACCCAACTGACCACAGGGATATTCCATACCATATAGCATTGTGCTCAACAATAAAAGCTGGGGGAAGAAGGAAGGGGAAACATTCAGAGTTATGGCATTTGTCTTCCCAAACAACCATTATGCATGATGGTGCCCTGCTTTCCTGGAGATGTCTGATACCTGCCTGTCAGTGGGAAGTAGTGAATTAATTCCTTGTTTTCTTGGCTTGACTGCACAGCTTTTGCTTTACCTGTAAAATTGTTTTTATCTCAATCCATGAGTTTTCTCCTTTTTGCTCTTCTAATTACTCTCCCCCATCCCACCAGGGGAGAGTGAGCAAGCAGCTGTGTATGTTTAGTTGCTGGCTGTGTTTAAACCATTATTTGGGGCAGGAGTTCCAAATATTTTTTAGTAAAAGAGTCTTTTAGAGATTGCTATGACACTATATTTTAAATTGACATTTATAACACTTCCTTGGGAGATTTTGAGCTTTTTTAGCCTAGTTACACTTTATTTCCTGGGAGGCATCTTCTATTGTGACCCTAGCTGCTAGAAATTCTCCAGGCAAAATACTGTTTGCATAATATTAATTGGACCATCTGCATTTGATTGATGACACAATGGAGCCCTAAAGGCTATAATTGTGGTCTGACTGTATTTAATGTTTTACTGTGGCAATTCCCAGTGTGAAGTAATGCATATACTTCTGAAAGAGTTGGCCTATATTCTGTGCTTTAGATGACACATAGATAAACATCTTGCTTATAACAAGGGGCCACATCAAGAGAGGTTTATGGTAATGACAGACAGAACATATTTACAATGTAATAACAAAAAATATCCTAGAGAGATGAATGGGTATTATCCAATGTTTTTAGAAAGCTCCTGTCTTGTGATGCAGTTGGGTATTTGAGCATTTCACACAGTTACCAGTGTGTAGCACCACATTTGAGGTAGATGTGTCCCAAGTATGAGAAGTGTCAAACTGGGCAGTTTTCTAGCTGGCAACAACCAGCAACCACTCTTTATGGTTAGTTTGCACCTGCATCTGAATGCATTGATTTCTTGTTGTCTTCAAAAAGTGTCTGCAAGCTCCTGGGGTTATTTTAATTTTTATTAAGTCTTACATGTCTGGAATACATGGAGCAGTCATGGCTAGGTGTGTCTGCAAAGATTCCATGAGAGATAGTGGCTTGTTTCTGCTCGTAAGGTGAGGGTTATATGTTTTCATATGTGTTTGTAAGGAATTATCTTCAGTAACAGCAGTTAGTTCGGTGTTGCCCAAATATACAAAATAACAGTAGAGTTGTCCCAGAGAACCTCTCTTTATTTCCTTCTACACCATCTGAGCCACTGCTTACAAGGCGGTACAATAGGCTTGTGACATAAGCAGGTTTTAATTAAAGCTGACCTAAGGTTTGCACACTAACAGGTTAGTTATTTCATGCTTTATGTTCACAGAAATGCCACAGCACCAGTCTCTGTGACCAGGGAAAGCAGGGCTGGAGTTGTTGTGCTCCAAGGCATCTTACCTTCAAGCTTCTGCAAGTCTTTAACTAAAGAATGACACTGTCCTACACACTGGGAGACGGTTCACGGCAGAGGTGTATTTCTGACTGGAGTTTTGAAAGTTGCACAGTTTTCTTTTTAGAAATGTAACTGTCTCAATTTCCATGGAAAGTATTTGTTCTTAAAACTCAGCAGAAAAAAGGGACAGTGGTACCCAAAGTTTTTACATGTCTTCCAGGCAGTGCCTGCATTGGCAATTTGATTTGAAGAGATTTTTTTTTCTCTGTTTACTATGTGCTGATTTCGTTCTTCAAGTAGTTTATCAGATTTCATTCAAAGTGAACTAAATCACACACTCCATTTCACTGCCTGCTGCCATCATTAAGTCCCATACCCATACATGAGCCTTGACTGCAAGTGGGTCAGCAAGAAAGTACACAAAGGAGAGGCTTCCAGGTTAACAAGAGCTCCCACAGCACTCCAGCATGCATTTACACTCCTGGCATCCATCACTACCCATTAACTTTAGTAAATGAAATAACATAAATAACATGTTTTGAATGATGCTTGCATTGTATTCTGATATATTACAGAACCAGTCATGTTATAACACTACCTGTAAGGAATGGAAATCTCTGTAAAGCTATTACAAAGGCAGATGATATAACCTCTTTTAGAAGATGATGGGCTGTGTTCCTCTTTACTGTAACTCCACTGGAGCCCATAGAATTACACAAGAGATTAATTAAGTGCAGTGTTGATTTCTAAAGTTGATTGCTTAGATCTAGTGTGTAGATTTTCTGAATGTATTACACCAGTGAAGACACATGAAGAGCTACCCTTCAGCTCCGGGTCACTCAGCTAATACTGTGTTCATGAGCTCAGTACACCCTGTGGAAAGATGGGGAACTGCAAGAAATAAGCTGTTGCTCTGAGAGGAACAGCCAAGACCGCATACAAAAATTACTTTACTGGAATACATTGTCCTTTATTACTTTTTTTGTTGTTTGTTTGTTTCTTTCTTTTTTAACTAAAAATATACTTAAAATTCTCTAGTGGTCTTTCAAATGACCCAAGTTTTGCTGTCAGCTTCGGAATTCAATGAAAAACAAATGGAAAGTATTTGAATTGAAACGTTCTTTGACATGTTTATTGGTTATAACTAGGAGAAGAACATATTAACTTGAGTGTGTGGCTGCATTTGCCATAACAGAGTGACAGCTCTGTTTTCGGCATTTTGTCATCTGATAGACTGTGACTGTTTACAGCTAGCAATAGTTTGGGGACAACAGTTATGTTTCAGGACAACAAGGGACTAAGTTCTTTCTAGACTCTGCTGTAATGTCCAGGTAACCAAATCTAGTACCAACAAGGGCTGATAGGCCACAACTAATTCTGGGACAAGTTGTCATTCCTGAGGTGTGTTCAGCACAGGTGTTAGCTTAAGTTTAGGATCAGGGACATCTGGTGTAAAAAAACAATGTTCACTGTCAGGTCTTGCGATGTCCGTGGAATTGCTGCTGACACTGGTGAGCAGGTGGTGTATGGCCAGTGGTGAGCACAGAGCTAAGCTAATTGGTATCACAGTGCCTAAAATCCACACATTCTTTCTCTTGAGTAATGACAGAGCCAACCCTTTTAAATGTCAAAGCATCCCTATAAGCAGGCCAACTAATTCCAGCCACTTGGCTCCAACATATGTTCCCAGTCAGAGTTCCTATATGGGAGCCAAGTCTTTTTAAAAAGTGACAAAACCTTGTCAGCACTTTGTGACAACAAGGCTAGCTCTTTTAGAACTGTGCCATGAGGAAAACACTAACTGAGGACACCAGATCTGTCTCCTCGTGCTCAAGGTGTCATGCATTTAGGTTAAGCAGTGAGGCAAACTTATAGATGCTTTGCTGAAGAGTACATGGGGGATGTGATTTCATGAAAGGGGGTGAGCAGATTCCTCATCCCTGTCAAAGGCAAAATCCTGCTCTCCTCCTCTTTTCTGGCATAGGTGATGGTTGCTTCTGTCCCTTTCCTTGTCCTAGTCCTGGCACTTGCCTGATCTCCCAGTTGGACAGTTCAGCTCTCATGGATAGGACAAGGGAGACAACAGCAAGCTGGAGCTCTGTAGCAAGAGCTGACTCAGTGGCACTGCACTATAGAGGTTGTGGAGAGCAGTCTCTGTTTAATGCTTAAGCCATTCCACTTTTTCCCTACTTTAAGTATTGAATGTAGAGCAGGCCCTGAAAATAACTCCACGTTTCTCAGCAAAAAAAAAAAGAGCCAAGATGACAAAGCAGAAAAACTTGATAGCTTGTTAAATTGAAAAACAAGAGTTTTAAAAGCTTTAACTAGAGAAGAGCAATCTTCAATATTACAAATAAACTTCAGTTCACTCTGTGCTTTTCAGGTAAATCCAGATAGCAAGAGAAAGAGAAGTGGAATTAAAAGCAGTACTCAGAAAGTGTTTTTTCTTGAGAAAAAGACTCAAAAAACCTATAAAGTCTAGAAGAAACTTTTCACAAAATTAAGAAATGGGGTTACTTATGAAATGTATGAAACTATTCTTGAATGTTCTAAGAATATTAACATGTCAAAACGTATGTATTGAAGAGAATTTTTTTTAATACCCTGAAGAAAACAAATCTTTATTATAAACTCACAAAAAGGGAAGTTATAGAAAAGACAGAGCAAGGCCCTTCTCAGAGGTGCACAGCCAGAGGACAAGAGGCAAAGGACACATACAGAAATTGCAATTAGATTTAAAAAAAACCAACCAACCAATCTCGTGATGAGAGTGATTAAGGATCAGCACACATTCCCAGAAAGGCCATGGAATTTCTCTCCTTGGAGACTGTTAAAACTCAACTGATAAAACCCCTGAGAAACCTGTCCTAACTTTGAAGTTGTCCCTTGTGTTGAGTAGAGATGGACTAGATGAGTTCAAGAGGTGCCTCCCAACCTGCAGTACTCAATGTTTCTGCAATCAAATTCTGTAATAGTCCAGCACAGAGTAAGCTCTGGTAAATCTCTAATACAGAAACTAGGGGCCAAACACTTGAAAAACTGATGGAAGAGTAATACCTGAGTACATGTCCACTGTGTCATTGCAGTATACACAAGCCATTCAGCTTCTGTTGAATTATATAGCAAAAGAAAAGTGAAATGCCTTAACTTAACCTTCTGTGAAAAAAACCCATCAGCTAATTATTGTGACCTGTAGCAGAGGTGTTTCGAGAGGTATTGGACTATTTGGACAAGTGGTTTGAATGACGAAATATGCTATTAGACAATTCAGCTTTATAGTTCAGTTAATTCAAAGACAGTCAAATACTTCTGGTCTTTCTGAATGCATACATCATCCATTTGAAGAAAGACTTGTTTCTTCTTAAAATCTGGGCCAAGTAACACAAACGTGTTAAAGGAGGATTTGTCCCCCCTCCCGTGTTACCCACAGCAGTGACCAAGCACTATTCCAGCGACTCCACCGGTCAGTGCTCCACAGCTGCCGCGGGGTGGGTGCCGCCAGCATGGCACTGCCGGACTCCTCCCGCAAACTGTCAAATCCTTTACAGAGGAGAGATGTTCCTCTTGTGGCAAGGGCTTGTTGATAGTCTATCAAACATTTACAATTTGAAGCTCTTTCAGTCTCTGCAGAAAAATTTACTATAGTGATTTTGACAGTCAGGAAACATACTCCCAGTGTGTGTTTCTGTTGAACACACAAAACATAATGATGCTTGAGAGTCTTTTTGCAATTCCTAGAATGCAATTTATCAGTGACTTAGAGGACAACTTGGTGAAATTATTAGTAAAACCACTAATCACATACACAAGTGATTTCACTATGGGAAGTCCCCAGACATCTCAGCTATGCACTAATGTAGGATTACATGTTTCATGTGGCCTGTTACACACCAACCCTGCATCATGACTTCACAGTGCCACCCTTTATTCCAGGAAAGAGCGGTGACAGGGAGGATCATTGATCCATGATCTAATAGTGATGACACACTCATATTTTCCAGAGTATTTTCTATTAAGTGTACTTCAAAGCAGTGTAATCCAAAAAAACCAGTTGTCTCACTAACCTCTAAATTGTCCCCCGATTAGTTGCAAAGTTATGTATGTAACATCCTCAATACAGTATATTATGATTCAAGAAACTGGGGGTCTAACATATGTTATTGCAGTCATCTATGTCTAATGAGCAGTGCACAGACTTCCCTGACAGGTGCTTTATAAATAGTAAAAAGTGGTCTCTCTCACCAGTTTTTCACTCCTTTGAAGTCACTGGCATAATGAAGCAAAGTCTCTGCAATCCATCCTTAAAATACAAACTGCGACTTCTTGCCTACAATGTCTCTCCAAATTGAAAAAACCCTCTGGGAGCAATCAAGAGTATACACTTTCAGAGATTTCCTTGCACCTGCATTAGGTGTAGCTAGCACATTTATTTAGACCTAAACATGACTTCTTTCTTTGCTGAAAATAAGCCAATAGATTGAGGCAAGGATGTGGGCAGTCTTGTGTATAACCCTGTGGTTACCGGATCTATGTCTTCTTTGAAAAGTATGGGTTGTCTGCACGCAAAGCCTTCTCCATGCTGTAGGGAGCTTGTGAGTTGTAGTGAATAGCAGAGGTGGCCAACACCAAGGATGTCTTTTTCTGTGTGTGAATTTCTTTTAAACAGGAAGATAGGATTTTTCTTCAAAACCCTGTGAGTATTGTAATTCTTGAGGAGAAAATTAATTACTTTTACACCATCTTAGTGTTACTGCTTTGAGGAGAAAAAGCAACTTTGATTTTAAAGAATTTCTTTTATTTGAGAGACAAAGAAGTGAGAAAAGAAGACAAACTATATGACAGAACAGTTTTCACTCTTTTTTGCCAACTTCAGAGACTGTTTTGTGTGTTGTTTTACCTTTAACAATAACTGGTTATATTGTTGCACATTTTAAACACAGTTTCTAACAAGAATAGGAGGGAAATTGAGTTGGAAAGAGAAAAGAAAATAAGAGATTAGTCTTTTTTTATTTTTTTTAAATTATTTTTTTCTATGATATTTAAAAGATAGATCCTTTTGAAGAATTACATTGCATGTGAATATTTTATGGAAGGAGATCTTAGAAGAAATCCTGTTGAAATATTCATTGGAAAGATTTCAACCAACTCTTACAAATAGACGTTAGCTTTATAATTTTCATTACAGTCTGTTTCGTTATCTAATCAGCAAAAGCAGTGGAACAGATTTACATTTAGATATCAGGAGCGCAAAGGAAGAATAATTCAGTGATGAGATGGAAAACACAAATGCAGCCTTGAAACACAAAAATAACTGGCCAAATTCATGGTATTATTTATATTTTAAAAGGAAGGGTTTTAGCTCCTGTTACAAATAACACTGACTTTCTCCTTAAAGGTCACTTATCAACGTTTTTGGCAATACTTCCACGCTGTTCACCAGCACATCTATGGAAACATGTTTCGGCATGCTTAGGAATACATGGTGCCTATGTTCCCTTCTTCCTGCCTTTGTTGTGCTTAAAGCTAAATTGCTTCTGGACTCCTTCCAGCCATGACATGCTGCAGTGCACTGGCAGTGCTCTAAGAATTTGGCTTAAAAGCCGGAGAATCTGGAAGTGATGACAGGCACCTGTTTAGAGGCAGCCAGATCTGACACCCAAACTTACTGTTACCACAACCTTAACAGGGAAGGACTTTCAGGTGGTAATTGATCAGTTAATCACAGTTCAGCAGAATCTTTCCACTGAGTGTATACTTGGGCACCTTGTTGGGTAGAACACTTCAATTATTGCTTGGAATTTGTGATAAAAAAATTGACATTTCATATATTTCAGATAGATTTACATTCAGATAATTATATTCAGGTAGAATATTCTTTCTTATTATCTGCATTATTAGTGAACTAGGGATAGAATATGCTGTAACATGAATGATCCCTGAAGGAACTGAGAGACTTGCAGGAAACTAGCAAGGGAAAAGTGCATCAGCTCTAAGCTATGCATGACGTTGCCCCCTGAATTAAGTAGCTGAAAGTGTGCTTGCAAGGGTTTTCCTTAGGGAATTTTATGAATAAAAATGAAGGTCCTAAGCAGCTTATCTTAAAAGTAAAATGCTCTGACCTGGACAGGAAGAAATAATATTTACTTTTACTTCCTTGGATTTGACACTCTGGTGCTTATTGACTGACTTCACTTGGAATTTTATTCAGCTTTAAACTGCAGGAAAACAATTTTACAGTTAACACTAAACATACACAGAATTTTGGAGAGGTCAAGTAATGGTTATTTCCTACTTCTGTACAAAATCCTTTTGAAGCCAGTCCATTTCTTCACTACCATCTTAAAGCTTTTCCTCTGAGTTCCTCTGAGTTCTTAAGCATTTTCTTGGAGGGACAGGCCCGTAGTTCTTCAGAGAGAATAAGAATATTAATTCTGTAACTGAAGTGCATCCAAATTTGAAGCCATGATCTTGTATGCCATTAAAAGTTAAGTTAGAATGCAAGCACCATCTATGCATTATGCACTATTTCTGCACCACTGATTTCATTCTGATAATAGCTGTCAGTAATTAAACCAACACTACCTCATCTTTAAACTGTCAGTGTAAAAATTCAGTCAGTAAAAATACAAAGTTTCAGTAGAAAGACGGTCAATATGCAAGTATACAAACCGTGAGGGTAGATCTTGCAGAGCAAAAGATGTTTTTTATGAAGTAACAGACAATTCTGTTCCAGAAACAAAAAGGTATACAGCTAAATACAATAAATTAAACTATGTTCCATCAGTTTCTATAACGCATGTTTTACTAATCCTCCAAAATACACAGCAACTGTAAAGTTCATCCAGGAAGAAACTGAACACCCTCCACATAAGATTACTGCTCCTTGTTACCCAATACTCTATCCTTGCAGAATGCTTCTTGGAAGGCACAAGACTTTGTAGCAATCCATGTATTAATTTCTGCAGCGGTGGAATTTAAATCCCGAAGAAATGTGTTGGAAAACACTCAAGTGCTTTTTGCTTCATGTAGCCATGCTACCAAGAGAAGAAGAAATGTGAGCATCTGCTTGTTGCACTGCAGAATGTTATGATCAGTGCATGAACCTCACTGGAAAAACAAAAGCCATGTCAATGAAAGAGGGCAAAACAGGATGAAATCAGGCTCAAGTAACTTGGACATGTTTGAGGTGGATGTTTTGCCAAAGCTGATGTGACTGGATGTTTCAAATCAGTCCCCAAATGGAGAGGATAAGGACCTCAGTCAGGCCTTACACCTAACAGTGAGCCCCAGCTGCAGACTCCAGGGCAGGTCCAAGTGTTGACAGTGAAAATTCAACTACACACAGAGACACGGAGACACACAACACTCTCTGGGTTCACAAGCGCATGCACACTGGGACCTCACTCACAGTGTCTGACACCACCTGGGGCACCCACATCGCTGCTGTGGTGTCTGGTGGCTGGCAGCAGACCCACTCCTGTTGGCACCCCTGTAGCTGGTACCATGTCCTTGCAGCCCTCACATATACACACGACAGAGAGTGAGATTGTGCAGAGAAAGTGTTAGAAAAAGATTAAATCATAAGGCAGGAGAAACTGCAGGGATCGGGAGCAGGGCTCAGACTGGCAGTTGGTCCCCTTTTACATGACCAGACCCTTAGTATCCCTTTCTGTCCAGTCCCTACTGCCTTCTTCTCCCATCCCCTTCCTCTAAACATTCCTTAATAAATTTTACATAGTCTCACAGGGCTGTCTCAAATATCCCAAATCCTCATGTTCCTCCTGTTCTTCCCTTCTTATCCATTACGAATGCCAGGCTGGTCCTCTCCAAAGCTGTGCCCAGAATTTCTCAATGTCCCATCAATTAGTGACTGGAGACTTTTGGTCTTTGGCATTATCTCTGTTATTTCTCATCTATCAGGTTTGTATCTCTGTCTTTGTTTATCACTCCCAGGTCTGTATATTATCAAGTTTACATTGAAAATGTCCTTAACTGGATAACCTTAATGAAGCAGTTGCTCTCACCTTCCACATATCCTTATGCTACCTGAGGGGATTTGGTAATGTTTACTTTACTTGACTATTCTTCCCGTGGGTTGTTTTGCTCCAAGTGATCCTGTCTACCTCAAGGTCTGGTATGTCCAACAGGAATGGGAGGTAGGGATGATGGAGTCCAAATTGAATTATTGACAAGCTTGGATTTATCTAGTAGGCAAAGAGCACTCTTCACTGCATGGTACCTTTGCAGTACTGTATGTAAGGCCACTTGATTAGGGGAAAAAGAAGTATTTGCAGAAATTAGTCTGCTGTCAGTTTTTCCATGATGTAAAATGTCCAGGAACCAGAAATTATTTAAACCAGAAAAAATTTTCTTCAAGTAATTGAGACTAGAATCAGAAGAGTCTAATGCTGCATCTCTCACAGCTGAAGTTTCTGGGGTTACAGCTGCAAGCATCCCTCTATTTCATCTCAAGAAGTGTGCAACTTTGGCTATTAGAAATTAATGTCAGCATCACACCATCATTCTGTGACAACTGAATGGTTCCATTGCCAGTGTAGAAACAGTCATACAATTTCCCTGTGGAACACATTATAATATTTAGTGTTAATGCAGTCGTAGAAATTATTAGAGTGATGTGGTAGACTCTAAAACATTGAACTTTTAATGGGAATACTGAGAGGGAGAAAAGTGACTTGTTTTTACAAATGATGCAATTCCTGATGTTAAAATCAGTCAATAAATGACGGCAGGCACAGTGATTATTACGCACAGTCATATGATGTTTACTTCTGAAACTGATAAGGGGGTATGCCAGCAAATTAGACACCCGTGAAAGAGACAAGGATACTGAAACTTTTGCTCAGAGTGCATCACACTGATCATGTTTGAAAATGGAGCAAAAGGATGTATTCAGGTCTCAATGTTTTCCAAGGTGACTGCTGAGTGAATGCTAGAATGAAGATCAGAGATTTTCATGGACTGTACTTTTGCAGGTCTGTCAGTCTCTAGAAAACACCACTGTATTTTCTGTTGTTCTTAAAGGGCATAAAATTTGTCACAAGGGCAGCTAACAGTTGTTCGTACGATGGCTGGCTTGGCTTTCATAGTAGTAACCTTGCAATTTATGTAAACAGACAGAATTTTGCATCACACCAGAGCAAGAGATATTTGACTACTACTTGCCAGCAACTCTGAAATAAATCTAGTCATATTTCTGGAACTTGTAAAAAAAATCTCTGAAACAAAACTATTTACAGGTACCAATACTGTAATGAAAAGGTATGTACATTCTTAAATTGTACTTAGATTTCTATTATTTCTCTTATTATTTCAGGCTTCCAGAAGTTTCCTGCTGATAATTGCAGAAATTCCCTCCCTGCAGCATTGGGGCCGGCTGTGCTTTTCAATAGCACTTGACACACAGCCACATATTCTCATTTTTGTTACAAATACATGTTCTGGGTTTTAATTGCTTGTTAAACACAGCCACAGTAACATTGTGGGGAAGCATCCCAGAACAACCTCTGCAAGCTTGAAACAAAGCATTCAGTATACAATAGGCATCAGTCAAAGTTTCCCAGAATAATGAGCACTACACATGACACAAAAGATTTCTGTGGCTTGAATGCTGCCTTTTTACCAGGAAATGAGTTGGAAAGGGCTTGGCTTACTTATAAATAAAACATAAATATTTGGATGCTCATGTGATCAACAACATGAATTGCTCATATTAGATGATTGTAAAGATCATCGTCCTAATTCTCCTTTCCCTATTGTTATGGAGCAGCGCCTCTAATGTCAGAATTTACAACAATTTTGAAGTGATGGGAGAAGAAAACCAGGGTCAATGCCATAGTCTGCCTTTTTTATACAGTGTCCTTTAAGATAGGAAGATACTTAATGGTGGTCTCCTGTCCTGGTTTCTGTTCCCTGTAAATAACGATGGAGCAAGCATGGCTTTGTTTTTTTAAAGTGTCCCAACTTTTGCTAGCATTAACAAATTCAGTCAAAAGGAAAAGATCTATAAAAAGAGTGTACCTGGTTCTTCTCTCCCTGCTCTGTTTTTAGTGACTCTGGAGGTACTGATTTCACTTTGGAATTAGTCCTGACTCAGCCAATTCCCGCAACGCTTAACTTCAAGCACACAAGAGTTCCCCTTCCTGTTCAACAAAGTGCTTCAGCACAAATTAGAAGTTAAGCACATGATTTAGTCCCACCAGAGTCCCAGAGACTGAATCATGTGTGCAAAAGTTCACTGAATGTTTGGCTGAATAAGTACAGCGCAACTGAACCACAGCCTTAAGTAGCACATGGAGAAGTCTCACACTGGCATTTGAGATTTAATTAGGAAGATGATGCAGCACTACTGCTGTTTTTGCTCTCCCCTCCCACAGTGGCACTCTTCCAGGCAGAGACTTTGAGAGATGGCTGGGGCCCAGGTCCCCAAGGAGTGCTTTTCCTCAGCTCCTGCAGCTCTGTGGTGACTCAGCCATGAGTCATTGGCCAGGCTCGCAGGCATTTGCCTCCAGTGGAGGATCTTTCCACCTTGCCATGCTCTACTAGAGTCCTGTAATGCAAAAGCTCCTGGTGTGATTTCCCAGGCTGTGCTCTCACAGGGGGCTATGCAGCCCCATTAAGTCTTTCCCTTTCCCAGATATCTTCAGGTAAACTTCCAGACCTAGCATCTCTAAGTACATCACATTTCCACTTGCCCTGCATGGGCAGTCCCACCTTTGTAACCTCTTAGAAGGCAGAGCTCTGTATGCACACTGATACCTTCCTGGGGCTATGATCCCTCCTCCTCCCCTCTCTTATGTGCAGCCTTCCATTTTACTTGTACTTTCTCTCTCCCTGCAGGCAGGAGGCTTCCCAGATCCTCCATAGCACATTTTCCTCACATCAGGGCTCAGTCTACACTCCATTATTCCTCACACCGGAATTCCACCTGGTCTGTATCTCAGACCACAGTTTCCCCTAGGGATACTTGGGCTTTCCCATGCCCAGGGTTATGTGCATTCACCTTCTGGGGGTGGAAGGAGTGGGGAGAGAAGAGCAAGCAGTTTTTAGGATGCCAGACATAAAGGACAAACCCTGGGAAGGATAGACAGAGCTCTGCTGCACTGCAATGCATCATCAGGAGTCATGAATCAGTTGCCTGATCTACAGAAAATTGCAGGGGTGCTTGGTGCTGTGAAACAGACAGCACATGGGAAAACATGAGTCTCTTATTTCTCCGTTAACATTCTTGATTTTCAGGAAACTTGGAGTGTCCAGGGCCCTGCCGCCTGCCCTGTTGCTGGGAGGCTGGCAGGACCATGCTCCAGGCAGCAAGGCAGGCAAGTAGAAAAGGAATGTGTCCAGCCTTTGCACATTTGGCCGAAAGACACAGGTAGACAATTCACCTCGCCAGCCCTGCAGACAGAACATGGCTTTGTGCTTGGTGCCTCTGTGTAATCATGACTAAGAACTCCAGGCACTATCTCCTCTGCCTCCATAAAGTCTTTGCTCTGCCTAGGTTTTAACTACTTACCAGTCTGCCTCCAACAGTGAGGAGCATTGGCTGTGGATTAACAGCCTCTGCTACTCCAAAGACCTTCAACCTTGCTGTAGCCCTGCTCTTTACTGAAAGCTAGCCTGTGTGTCATGGTTTACAGTGTGATTCCTAAAAACGTCTCTGGGTTTGAGCCAAGTGTATCATGGACTGAGCTGGTTTTACCTCAGCCAGCATGGGAAGCACTCATCCTGATTGCACAGCACTTTGAATGTTTTGAAGTTAAATCGGCGTGAAATGCCATGTACACAAAATTTGGGAGTGGCCTCAGTACAGCACAGGTATCTGAGTATGGGTGGGTTCAGCATTTGGCAGAACCTTAACTGTGGTGTGTCAGGTTCATTAATTGTATGTGGGCAAATTCTGACGTAATCTAAAGAAATTATGTACAGAGTTTACTCAGTTATTATTTTGCCACTGTATTCTTGACCTCATAAATACAGTCACAAACTCTAAGGTGCTGTTTCTCAACCTTATTTACAGTGGATTTTTTTTTTTCAGTTATGCCCAAATAATTAAAAAGGTAAATTTAACATCTACCTCAAGTTACAGCTGAACTACCAACCATTGCCTCCATGGAAAATTACTTCAGAACAAAGAGTCACAATGATTCGATATGGAGGCCACTTCCTTCTGCAATCAGCACACATTTTGGCCAGCAAGGACCTTAGGTCCATACAGCATGCCTCACAGTCCTCATCCTTGCTGGAGTCTACCCAGGTTCACCTAAGCACAGCATAGGCCCCTTCTGGGAGAAGAGGGAGAACACACCTGCATCTCACCCAGGTACAGGCCTGGGATGAAGCTGGGATACATCTCCAGGGCATACAAGCACCCTCATTTCATCAAGGAAACAAAGAATGGAGGCAAAGGAAAAAATCCAGGGAAAGCATAGGGAAATGTAGAGCTGGAGAGAAAGAGGAGCAGCAAATAAATACAGAATATACAGGCACAATCAAAAGAGAACTGCTCACAGCCTTTTTCAGGTTGAAGCAGCAGCTGGCCTCAGGAAAGATCCACTCTTGGGAGAAAGAAGCTATTTTAAACTGCCCTTGTGCTCCTGTCCTTTCACAGTGACTCACACTGCTCTGCCTGCTCTCAGCTTCAAGGCTCAATTCTGTGCTAGGATACTGATTAAAAACATCTGGAGGCCCGTACATACCTACTGACAACATGTTCTTCTTGGCTCTTACAGAAATTTGGGGTTGGGAAGAATTGAAGCATCCCAAACAATTAAAAAAACAAACAGAAAAAGAAAAAAAAAAACACAACAAAAAACCCACAAAACTAAAATCACAAGGCTTCTAGGAAGTACAAAATGCAATGTCAGCTCTGTGCTTGTCTGTTGGGCCAGCAGAGGTAGGGAGGATGCAAGTAACTTCATTTTTAGACACAGTGAAGGTTTTCACTGAAACTGTGAATAGTGTATTTAGATCTGAGCCCTAGAAAGTAGCTAAAGCAGTAACAAGAGACTGAAGGCAAGAGCTTAACACTGAAGGATTCTTCTCACAGTGTGTATCTGGGCAGAAGACAATTCAAATTTCAATTTCACATCATCCCTTACAGCAGAAAGTATTTTTAAGTCCTGAATGAAGCAACTTTAGTCATGTGGTTTTAATAAACTGTTGTAACTAATTTGCTAGGTTGGGCAAGGCGGGTAGGATACGCTTGAATGATCTGTAAATGTTAAACAATTAAATGTAAAGTGTGCCATTCGGATTGGACAATGTAACCCGTGTCTCAGAAACCCCACCTAGAGCTGACATGTAACTGCTGTTTGAAGAAAAGCCCGCAAAAAGGATGGGATCATGAGGCTCTTAAAAGATCCAATGAGAGAAAAGCACTCCAAGAGACCAAGGCTTCGAGACTTTCAAAAGACCCCATAGGAGGAGGACACGCACCCAGCAACTCAAACGACCCAATGGAAAAGAGCAGGACAATTATCTGACGGGAGGAGATTGGTTAAAGACGATGGCACAGGAGTATAAAAACCGCTGCTTTTTGGACTCGGGGTGCCTGTGGCAGTTGCGGCTCTCCATGCACCCAGAGCTGCTTTGCCTATTGCTTCCCACCCTAAATGGATTGAACCCAAATAAAAGTACATATTTTTATAAAAATTTGCTTTGTCTGATTATAACATGGTTAGTTCTAGCCAAGGGTGTTTGTTCTGAAATAATCTACCATAGAAATGGGGGTGCATAAAGAGCTGAAGAAAGAGAATGCCAAAGAGCAAGAAAATAAATACCCTGACTCTTACAGTACAGTTGCCTTTGCCTGCAGTCAGCCAGTGTCAGTGGTAATACAGTTGCCACTGTTAAATCACTTTCTAAATTCTGTCAGTTTTTGTTATTGTAGCAAATCTGACCTCATCCTGGTCCCATGCCAGGGTCAAAGAGCTGCTCTATTTACCCACTGTTGATGCAATATCTAAACTCAAAAAGTTTCCAATAGCTGTTTAGGGTGGAGGGGAAGAAAAAAGCAGTGCCAGTACAGGAACTACTGACTGTTTAAGGTGTTGACACAGTTTAACGCATTTGCCAGCTTGTCTCACGTAAACTCGTGAGTAAAGGGTGCTTCTTCTACTAGAAGCCCACACTTCTGGATGAATATTTCTGTGCTTTCAGTTCTAAAAGACTTGTCAGGGAGGGGAGGGACCTTTTAAAATTAGATTTGAGTTCAAACCCAAATTCATAATCCTAGCAATGGGCTGTTTTCAAGTTATTTACTTATTCACCCTGTTTTCTTACGTTTTTAAAAAGCCAGAAGGGACCATTTAAGGGCCAGAAGGGACCATGGGCTCATGTAGTTTGATCTCCTGCATACCACAGAATTTTTGAGTGTTAAGGATGTGTTTTTCTGAGGAGCCCCTTCTGGTACTTTGCTCTTGATCTGAGTATTTCAGATAACCACTTACCTTAACAGTGTCTTATACAGCACGTTGGCCACCCTCACCTCTCCTCTGAAGTCTATGGAGAGAGACAATACCCTTCGTCCGACCAGGAGGCTAAAAGTAGCCTACTGTGAAGCAAGGTAAGGCAACCCAACAGTTCACTGGCACAAAAAGCACTGCTCTGTCTCTCCTATTACCTTCTACCAACTTCTCCCCAAGCAATTAAATTCAACAATAAAAAAAAATCTCAAAACCTCAGCTTGGTTTAATCTTCTTATGGAAGGGTCTGAGGAGTGCCAAAGCCCTGGGCTAGGAGTAGGAAGGGCAAAGCAAGCCCTTCCCTTATACCAGCAACCTGTTTGGCTCTGCTGCTCACAGACCCATAGCCTCAAACAGCCAGAAGGGGCAAGGAAGGACTTTTAAGCTATATATAAAACCAGGCCAAATGCAGGCTCTATGGGACTGCTTTTACTTATATTTAATTACATTAACTGAGTAGATAAATGTGCAATTGCATTCTGGGCAATACAGGGAGAAAAGAGTTGTTAAACTCTGTACATCAGGGAGGGAACATCAGGAAGGTCATAATGGTCTTATGTCTCTCTTAAGTCCTTAATTTTCAGTAAAGATTTTAGTTTCCAGGATGCTTATATAAGCATCATTCATTGAGGATTATGACCAAGAAATCAGATATGGCATGGACATTTTTTGAAAGAAATATTCTCTGAGTGGTAAGTGGGTGCCTGTGGTTTTTTGGCTTGGTTTGAGTTTGCTGTAGTGGCTGCCTGGTCTCAGCCATATTATTTTCTTGGCTCTTTGATATAGTGGAAATACACCACACTTCAGGGTAAACACAATAAATTAAGTATCATAACTGGTTTTGTCTGTTCATAGCTTATTATGAATTAATGTAATGTGTTGTAGTTTTCATTAAATGGGTGAGGCCGAGCAGCAGGGCACCTAGATGCTGCGTTTGTCCTGTTTTGGCTCCACTTCATGAAGTCAGCTAAAACCACAGGGAGGAAGCGATGCCTTCTCTGAGACCTGAGCATATTCAGCTGCAGGGAAGAAAAGCTGGGGGTGGACAGGGCACACTGCAGCATTTGCAGAAGCCTGTTTGTGTCAAAAAAAAGAGCCAGAGTCAAGCCTCAGAGATGCCTACAGACATCCTCAAGAGGACAGATGCTGTACAGTTTATTATAAAGCCTGCAAGCTGCTGAAAAGTACTTAAAGCAAGAGCAGGAAGAAAAAGGAATGAACATTGCAAGGTCACATGGGTGTTTTTGGCTACTCATCCTGGTTTCAAAAACCTGTCTTGTTTTAATCTGCAGTTTTGAGTGCTTCTGGAGCCAAGTTGTCTCTAAATTGCTGGTATTACTGTAATGATATTTAGGCATTGGGTTTGCAATAACTTCATACAACACTCTGAATCTCATTGAAACTCATGCAGTTGGCTTTAGCCCTTCATTCCTGCAGAGAGACCTGGACAGGCTGGAGCCATGGGCTGAGGCCAACTGGTGGAGTTTCACTAAGGGCAAATGCCGGGGGCTGCCCTTGGGCCACAACAACCCCCAGCAGCGCTACAGGCTTGGGGAGCAGTGGCTGGAGAGCTGCCAGTCAGAGAGGGACCTGGGGGGGTTGATTGACAGCCGGCTGAACAGGAGCCAGCAGTGTGCCCAGGGGGCCAAGAAGGCCAATGGCATCCTGGCTTGTGTCAGCAATAGCGTGGCCAGCAGGGACAAGGGAAGGGATCTGACCCCTGTCCTCGGCACTGGTGAGGCCGCACCTCGATTCCTGTGTTCAGTTTTGGGCCCCTCACTACAAAAAGGACATTGAATGACTCGAGCGTGTCCAGAGAAGGGCAACGGAGCTGGTGCAGGGTCTGGAGCACAGGTCGTACGGGGAGCGGCTGAGGGAACTGGGGGGCTTTAGTCTGGAGGAGGCTGAGGGGAGACCTCATCGCCCTCTACAGCTCCCTGAAAGGAGGGTGCAGAGAGCTGGGGATGAGTCTCTTGAACCAAGGAACAAGGGACAGGACAAGAGGGAATGGCCTCAAATTGCACCAGAGAAGGTTTAGACTGGATATTAGGAAGCATTTCTTTACAGAACAGATTGTTGGGCGTTGGAATGGGCTGCCCAGGGCAGTGGTGGAGTCCCCATCCCTGGAGGTGTTTAATAGTCAGGCTGACATAGCACTGAGGGATCTGGTGTAGTTGGGAACTGTCAGTGTGAGGTTAATGTTTGGACTGGATGATCTTCAAGGTTCTTTCCAACCTATATGATTCTGTGATTCTGTGAATCTTCCAATAGTTTTATTTTAACTAGTAGCACTTGCAAGTTAGAGAGAAACAAGACATTATCTTTTTTGAGGTTGGTATGTTTCCAAGACCTAGAAAGAAGATTGTGAAGAGAGACAAAAGAGCAATGCTCCAGCGCAGCTATCTCTAGCCCCAAATCAGGTCCAGCCATGTGTTCAGACCATTTGATTTAACTCACTCACTTGACCCATATCCTTAGTCCCTGGATCCTACAGACTCCATTTTGCAACCTTTTCCTCCCCAGAAATAAATCTGTATTGTGCAGCTCTCTTCTTCCCCAAGCCTTCTTCCAAGCCCTGTCCCAGTTAAATCTGTCCCAACTCTCAGCCTGTCTGCAGCTCCACCACAGCTGCCTTGCAAGGTGTGGGTACAGCTACACTGGTTGCTCTGACAATGTCGGCTCAGAGGAGGCTCTGAGAACAAAAGTTGGAGTACTGGTCAAAAAAGAGCAAAATGCTCATTTTATTCCTGTCAAACATGAAAAGGTTTATAGCATATTCTTAATTTAAAGCTCTGAGATTTCCTCGAAGGGTACTTTTTTCCTTTCTTTTTGTTGAGATACAACTTTCATAAAAGCAATAATCTTCCTGCATCAACATATGTATAGAGCACTATGCCAAGCACTTATCTTCTAGCTTGGCATATTTTTCCTTCAGTGAAAATTCCAGTAAATCTTTTTGTTAAATAGAGAGGAAAATTTTTTATAGATGCCATAAAAACCGCATTCTCTCTCTTAGCCAAACCACAGTAACTTCATAAAATGAATTAATTTTCCATAATGCATCAGAGATACTGTGGTCAATAAAATAGAGTGGAAAATAATCTGTTGTAAATTTCTGACATGAGTACTACAAAGGGAGTAAGTAGGAATATAATCCATGTCTGATAATTAGCTCAAGAGTTAGTATATACTTCCACTATGTCTTAAAATCGCTGAAGCAGAAACTGAGATCATCTGTACCACAAATGTTGGGTGAATCTAACAAAAACCATAATGCATATCTGGTAAATTTTTTATGTTATGTTATCACAAGGACCTTTTTCTGTTGTTGTTGTTGTTATTATTATTATTATTATTTATTATTATTATTATTATTATTATTATTATTATTATTATTATTATTATTATTATTATTATTATTATTGTGTTCTCATTACATCAGTGTAATGATTTGGATATCCATCTTTTTCTGGTCAGAACTTCCTATTGCTCAGCTCAAGCTTACATTTGTCATTGGCATCTTGTTATAAGTTATTGACTTTTTTGCTGTTTTAAGGTTTTTTTAGCAGTGTAGAAGTATGATGAATTATCATGTTCTTTATTCTGATGCTACGCTACTCAGTCTGCGTAGACCTAAATAGATTGTTATATTTGAATTTCCTCCTCCCTAATAGAGAAGAAAAAGAAAAAAAAAAAAAGAAAAAAAATATTTTCAAAATCCATGATGACTCATTTGCAGAATAGAGCTAAATCCCCTATTCTTTTCTGGGGAAACTGGCTTAGCAAAAAATGAGCAAAGATTTAGTAAAACTCATGTTTCATGCTGAAAGAAAAGGTCTAAAATGCTCACATGAGAAGCTTTTCAAGGCTGCTAAGTCACACAGGCTTTGCAGTGATTTTGTTTAATTTTTTGTTGTTCATAAGTCTATAAAACCCGTTTATAACTTGGTATAAAATTCTTCTGACATTTCTCTCCTTCCTCTGCAGATTGGTGATTCTTCAAAAATGTGCCAGTGCTCTTCATAGTCTAGGAATCAAGTGTATTAGCCACTCCTGTTCGTGATGTTCAGGTCCTTCAGCAGTGTCAGTGGTGATACTCGTGATGGTACATCAGTCTTCCCTTTAGTCTAATCCCCCTGGTTCACCTCTGCAAAACTGCTTGTCCAAACGTGCCAAAGCAGTGCATAGTCAGCCACCACCCAGGCACAACTGCTCTGCTTCCCAGAGTTACGGTGTTTCCCAAGCTGTTTCTCACTGACACAAATGCTAACCTGCTCTTCAGAAATATTCTTATATCACCGCCTTTCCCAAGTATTTATTCTAGGTAGAAATATGTTAGCACACACTGGTTGTGTGTAGCTCCCAGGAAAACAAAAGCCTCCAGGGATCTACTTCCTCAGCTCCCTCTAGTGTGTCAGCAGGACAGCAGATTATAGACATAAAGTCAGTAATATTTTTTTGTATTCTTAGTCATAAAAACCTCAGCACAGCTGAACTTTGCTCTGGCTCAAAATGCTTTTGCTCTCCTTGGGGCTTTTAACACACTAAGTCTTTCAGTTTTACCTCAAATCTTTTCTTCCACCAAGTAATCTTGCCTGGACTCCTAACAGCTCCAGTGTTCCTTCAGTGAACTCCTTGGCTCAGCTGAAGCCAATGACCTAAGTCCTCTGGCCTGCAGAAAAGGCAGAATTTCAGCACTCATTGCAAAATTTCTTCATCTTCACTGTACCTCTTCATTTTTATTTTTCCTTTCCTATTGCTATTTCCTAAGCCTCATTCTTCATTGCTGGTTCATAGAAATTGGCCTCAAATTCTTCATTTCCTTGGCATTTGCTGATCTTCAGAGGCTCTACTTCTTTTCTTAAGTTTTGCTAATGTGCTGCTTGGGGGTGTCTGTGTCCTGTTTCAGATGACATTGTCAGAGTCTTTTTACTGACTTGATGCATTTAGTGCAAAGTCTCACTGCAAAAGTGAATGCTTGCTCAGCTCCCAGAGCTGACTGACCGTTCATTTGTAACACCATGCAGTGCCCATATCCTGGCCTCTTTTCTTGGAGTTTAGTTAATTTCTAACACATTGTTGCTTAGGAATGGAAACAATTTGGGGCTTTGCCTCCTGAATGTAGACTGAACTTCTGATACCTTGACCTACACACATTTTTAGTCCTTGATGCCCAAGTGATGGAGCAGGCACAGTCTCAAAGAGTGACCTTTCGCTTTGCTGGAAGGATGCCGAAGCCGCCTCCTCTTGATGGCTCTTTTATTAGAGATGATTCAGGTGCCATGGTTTTGAGAGGGTTGTCTGATGTGTGAAATGTTTTCACTGTCAGTCCACAGCATGATAATGATGAGTCCTTAGTGATCATTCCTTGGATTGAACATATTTAAGCTTGCAGTTATGTTCAGGAACTCAAACAAGGAAAAAGAGAAATACTGGAAACCTGAATGGTGTCCTGCTGTCTTCTGTGAAAGGGAGGAGGTACAGTACAGAAAAAAAGATTGATTCAATTAATTAACTGGCTGCTGGGGTGGTAAATAGTTTCTTCTCTAGATGTAGAAACAATGTTTATTAATGGAGATCTCTAATTAGAACATGCTATCTTGAAACCATCATATAAACCTTCAGCCCTGTTCCTCCTGTTTTCAATACAGGGAAGTTGCATTTACACCACTGTGGGAGCCCAAACTTTCTTTGAAATACCACCAAAAATTACCTCTGTGCCATATCTGTATTTGGACTCTCTGAGGATTCAAAATCACTGCTTCCTTGAATGAGGAGCTTGCTGACACTGAAACTTGACCCTTCAATTGCTGACTCGTATGGCAGTCAGCTTAAAAGAAATGGCAGTTCTGTGAAAGCGTGTTTTTTAGTTAAGAAAATATCACCTTCTCTGCAGGGATCAGGAAAACATTTTCTCTCCCTTTCTCTCTTCCCTTCCCCTCAAAAATTCATGTTGACCAGAATACTTCTTGTTTAAACACCTGCTGCTTTTGCAGTACGGATGCTGTTAACATTTCTTCCAGCCTTTCTAAATGGTAGAAAGCAATGGTTTTCTTTAGGGTGTGGGACATGATAACCAGAACTGAGCTACTATCTGAAAACATATTTAGAAAATGGAATTTGTAAATGTTGTCTCCTGTGGCTGGAGTTACAGTAGCATTATTTTGATTATTTTGATAAACAACATCTTATAAAATCAAAAGCTGAGTAAAGGATCTTTTAAAAGCTATATGCCATACCTGTCTTACAGTCTCAAGACACATTGTTCTAAAAATACCTAGTGGTTTGTGTCTAGATCATTTTACACTAAACATCTGGGTAAATTGTGTTTTAGATAACTTACAGAATCACTGTCAAAGATACTAGCAAAAATCATCTTAATGTGAATTTTTAAGAGTGTAATTTGTCAAAGATGGCAAGGTTCACTCTATTATTTACTACACGGAAGAAACAAAAGAAAATTGAGTTAGCATTGATTAAAAAATTACTTATACAGAGATCAGAGACTTAACAGTACAAGTGACACCCTCGTGTTGAGTCCTCAAGGTTTAGAGTAGACCCCCTTGCTTTCTAATCTCCTGATGATTTTAGGGCCAGCTAGATCTAATCTTAGTCCCAGATTTGGTCAACAGTTTATGCCTAATGGGAGAGGTACAAAGGGTAAGGAAGACCTCCAGCTGAGTCACAAGGCTCAGAGTGGATGCCCTTGCTTTCTAAACTCCTTCTCAAAGTGGAGTCTAGGTGCAGCTGGATCCAGACTTTGTCCCAGACTTGGTCAATGGTTTACATCTAATGGAATTAACATAAAGGGTAAGGAAAATACCTTGTTGAGTAATTATGCCAATTTTTTGGGGACTGAGTGATGATGCATCCTCCACATCTTTGAGGTAGCAGCAATTTTTAAATTTATTAACGCTGGACATCAGTAAATTCACAGATATATAAAAATGAATAATGAACCTGGCTATTTCTGATTTCCTTTGAAAATAAATATGATCAGTTATAAAACAGTAATTAGTAATCAGTAATTAATTAAAATATAATCTTCTTATGTAGGTGGTAAGAGATTAGGTGTGAGTCATGCTAATCGTGTCTAGGCTAAACTCAGAATAATAAGTTTCTTTACTCCTTCTCTGTCAGGTGTGTTTGACAGCCCATGGCAGATTTGGTGACATCATTTTGGCCATTTTTGAGTTTCCCCCCCTTTCCAAGTTGAAACTGGTAAAGACTGGATGTGGACACATATCCCAGCAGCACTGTGAGTTGTGCTGCTGATGGGACTTGAACCTGAGAGTCCCCAGCTGAAGAGCTAACACAATTGTTTGGTGTTTCTCAGATACCATTTTACTTGTCTTTTGGGAGTGGTCCTCACAGTCCAGACATTTCCCTGCTCATGTCCATGCACTACTCTGGGGGAGGTTGGCTGGAGGATCCCTGAGTAGAGTCAGCATGTGAGCCAACAGTTAATCATCACAGACAATAACACCGCCAGTCCTCAGACTCACTTCTGGTCCTCTTGTATTTGGCAGATAAGTATAGCCTTTGACTCATCTTCTAACGATGCCCTAGGGCTTATGTGGTTTCTTTCTGCAGCTCTGACACTTAAAAGTCATTTTAATAACATTAAATCTGTATCTTTCCATTCAGACTGACCTCTGGATGGATAACACCTGGAATTGTATGTGAAAATTTGTTGCAGGCCAGAGTATGGCAGGGGGTCACATCTGGAGTGCTGTGTCCAGCCTAGGGCTCCTGAGCACATGAAAGGCATGGACCCACAGCAGTTAGTCCACAGGAGGGTCGTGAAGATGATTAAGAAACTAGAGCATCTGATGTACGAGGCAAGGCTGACAGAGGTGGGGCTGTTCAGTCTGGAGAAGAGAAGACTCGAGAGGGATTTTATCAATGTATATAAAAACCTGATGAGGGAATAAAGGAGACAGAGCCAGGGTCTTCTTGGTAGTGCCCAGCGAAAGGACAAGAGGAAACAGGCATGAACTGAAATACATGAAATTCCACTTAAATGTAAGAAAATAATTCTTTTAAGCTGAAGGTGGTCAAACACTTGAATAATATGCCCAGAGAGGTTGTGGAGTCTCCATCTCTGGAGATACTAAAAGCCTGACTGGACATGACCCTGGGCAGACTTCTCTGTGTAGCTCTGCTTTGAGCAAGGACTTGGACTAGATGATTGCCAGAGGTGCCTTCTAGTCTCAGCTGCTCTGTGATTCTGTGAATAGAGAGGGATTTAAAAAGATCCTTATTATTATTAATTACAGGAAACATTCTCAAGAAAGTAAGACTTTTTGACACATATGGAGGTATTGTTGTCTTATGCATAAGCCCGTTAGATGCGTAAGTTGAGAAACATCCAATTTTGCTGTGTTTATGAAAACGATGTATCTACAAATACCATATGTAGTTTACTTTTTAAAGACAGTTTTAGCTATAAGTTCTGTAGATTTTTTCTCACTCTCTCTCCTTGTGACAGAAAGGTTTGCCACAGACACCATTTTCAATGTCGCAGTACTGAAGAAGTCATTGTCATAAGCACAAGGCCCTTTAAGGTGGAATGTTAAGAAGCCACATCTCCCCTGATGTGCTAGGCAGTGCAAACAGCTCTTCAGGGCTTCCCAGACCCATCTTGGGCTCCGATTCTGTGGTCAGAATCAAAAAGTTGTGTTCACAAATGAAAGGGACAACTTTTAAAAGGAGCAGCCTCTGTAGCTGGAAGCAGCAGCTAGATGTACTGTTACCATTCTTCTCTGAATTTTCTCCAGTCAAACATCCAGAAGGTTTTGAGGGATTTAACTTGTGAGCACATATTTTTAAAAGTCTGGGGACTGAAGCTAACTTGGGGCTGCCTGTAAGGTCATAACTGAAGGTCAAAACCCAAAAAAACTGCTGTGGATATAATGTGCACAGGAATGATGGACAAAAGATAATCAGGAGTTGCCAGATCAAGAGAGATGGTGACCAGGAAAAATAATTAGTTAAATTCAGCAAAAAGTACAAGGTATAGGAGCTAGGACTACTAGTCCAGACACTCAAACAGTGTAGTCTTGTGTCGGAAAAGAGCAGAAATAGAAAATATTTTTAATGACGATCATGTGCTTTTTCTGTGTTTTCCCCAAGGGTGGTGGAGTATTTTCATAAATCTATGACTAATTTTTGAGTTCTGGATCTCAAGTCAGCTCTACAATTAGCTAAACTTTTAGTGCTTTTAGTAAGAGTATTATGTGGATACTTTCAGCCAAGCTAGTCACACACATGAACACATTTTTTTAACGAACATTCTATTATTCATGAAGGTTTAGTTAATAGGGTTGAGGAGGTAAACAAGAAGTTAATACTTTCTATAATAAAAATGATCATATGTGCTAGGTCAAAACTTACCCAGACCCAGGACAGAAAATAAACAGTGCTTTTAGGAAGGACTTGGCTGCTTCTGCAGAAACATTATGGAAGATGGGATGGGTGCTTTTGGTGAAGCTGAGAACTTCTCAGTGTAATTAGCAGGTGAAGAGAGTAGTGAGGCCGTTACTAAAAGGAAGTGATCCTGTGTGTTGGTATTGCCTGGCTGAACGTCAGTCTACTGATGCTGCCATAATAACGAACTAGTGATATGACTCTGATATTAGTTTTATTTGATTTCAGATCAATCTTTTAATCTTTTTGTAATGTTATATTGTTAAATGGTAGAATACTTATAGTTAATGATTTACACTACTTCTGATGTTTTTCTCTTTTCAAACTCCAAGTTTTCTTCTGAAGTCTCACATCTGTGAAAGTCTATAAAGAACTTTTTTTCATATTCATCCTGAAGTAGTTGAGTTGCTTTGTATCTTGAAAAGCTTTATCAAGTATTGCAACAAAGTCTTACCAGGTCCATATAAACATTTTCTGTAAAACTAAGAATTACTATGTTGTGTAATAAATAACCTTGCGGGTAAGCAGCACAATTCTCACTCTTAAGGCATTAAAATACTATTGGACAAAGCAGTAAAATTTTACAGTAGACTATATCTTGGCAAAGCTATCTCATGGATTTAATTACTATGTAGCAGAGATTTATTAATTTCAGGTTTCTTGGGTCCCTGCTCATCATTCATTTTTGCATTTAATGCTATTACTAGCAACCCTATAGCCAACTAAAAGAAATTGTGACGAGGCCTGTTTACAGATCAGAATTTTCACGTGTACCTATTTCTGTGCTCCTAGCACAAAAAAAATAGGCTGAAGGCTGTAAAATTTGAACTTAAAATCTAATTTATCTGATAAAAATATGATCTATATTGTGGATTGTGTTCACATACATCTTATGTATGTATTTTCTACCATTAGGACATCCTATACACCTTTGCTAAAATTCTTAGTGTGGAACTTATTCTACAACATGGGAAATCAGAGAGCAGAAAAAAATGTGGTGATATGTAGACTCTCATAGCATGCATGGTGGCTGTGCTGTTACAGTCTTTCTTACCTAGTCTCTGTAGACTAGTGTAGCTTGGAACAATCCACTCAACTGTATTTTGATCTCCAAACATCTCTCCTTAAAACACAAACCATAAAAGGGAGTGAATGGACAACCAAAGACCTCTACTACCCTCATTATCATGGATATTAAATTGAAAGCACAGCCTTCTCAGCTTGGCTGTCGAGGGGAAGCACCCTGTATAACAAATCCAAGACACCTGTTTTTGAGAGATGAAAATAAAACACAATAGATGCCTCACAGTGGGAAAAGGTTTTGTTTGTGTTTTGCTTGTTGACAGTTTTCTAAACCCAGGTGGATGTTTTGTTCATGACCATGTTCTGAGACTCTTAATTAATCTCTCTTTGCTCATACTGCAGTAATGCCGAGATGTTCCAGTCTCATAGATGGCACTGAACAAACCCATAATAAAGGGCTGAAGATCTTTTTCCTCCTCTCAAATTATATTAAGTGGATAGCTCCAACAGTTGCAAGAGGTGCAAGGCATAAGGGGTGATAGATGTGATCGTGGCCTGTTCAAGTTTGAGCCCATTCTTGAGGGTAATCAAGGCAGTAGAGACATGGTAATACATTTCAACATATACTCATGCCCAAAGTGAAAACACCCCTTCAGTCCCAGGTGTACACAGTGCTATCAGGAGCTAAAGCACATATCACTGTGACTTTTCTGTGCCTAGATGGAGATAACACAGTGATAGCATATATCACAGTTGCATTTTCATTTTTGTCATGTAGACATATAGAATCATATATAAGACTGCACAGTAAACTGGAAGGAATCTGCATGCTATCTGTCTAATGCCTGTCAATATTTTGTCATCTTTGGTGCAGAGACAGTTTAAGGATGAGGAAAGACTTAATTTTAATCACAGCTATTTTCCCTCCACTGCCAGGTGGGTTTGGCAGACTAAAGCTGGGGTGTGGAGCTGGCGATGCTGTTGTAGCTGTGTTGTTTGTGCTGCACAGAGCAGCAGGACTGTGCCAGGAGCAGTGATGGAGGGAATGTGGATTCAGAGAGAAGCCAAACCAGTAACAGCAGGGGTTACTGTCTAACCTGAAGGATGCAGTAATCTCAATCCTCATCAAATCTGTGCCACAGAAAGCAGCAGATCATAATTTACAGGTGCAAAAATTGTTATTCAAGGACTGTTAGAGTTATTAACTGGATCAGACCTCTGACCTGCATTGCTAGACCCTGGGAACAAGTCCCTGCTCTGCCAGCAAGAGATGTATACCTGAGCCCCCAAATGAGTCTCCTCTTGCAATTACTTGATTTAGGGTAAGAGTTTGACTTATATACATACTCCTTTGGTGTTGAAAGGTGATTTCTACCATTTTAAACAGAAAATGTCTGGTAATTTACAAAATGCTTAAAAAAGAACACATTGGTTTTGCACAGATTAATAGAAAGGAATTTATTAGCAATTCTCCCTTAATTAAAATAATAAAACTACAGAAGCATTATTTTTTTTAAACATGTTATTCTGTGTGGTAAACCTCATGAGTTATTGAACAAGTTTTTGAATAATGTCTTTTGCAAATCTGTGAAGATTTGGGATTGGTTGGGTTGCAAACATGAGCCCAGTTCTTATTTCAATTCAAATATTTTTCTGAAACAGAGTAAGGTTTTGTTTGTTTGTGGATTTTGTGGAAATGACAATGAGCATGGAGTCTGTAAGAAAGAAACCATGCATCTTGGCTTACCTTACTTTCAGCAAATGTTATCTTGGTAGTTATTACTGGAAAGCATATATTTGATTCATGCTAATCAAATCATATGTAAACCCCTCATCGTGTAGTTCTGCTTTGTGGTCCATAAGATAAACAGACTATCTTTCCTGGCAGTCAGACTAATCTTAGATGTTTCCATAATTTCTTCTGGATGAACTAATAAAAAAATCATGAACTGCCAACTAACCAGCATAATTAAGATGAAAATTTTGAAAGTACACCTCTCAAAAACCATTCAAACTATATTCTTTCTTGCTTACACAGTGGCCAGCTCTTGTAACTTCTACTTGATGATAAAACTCTTTTTTCCTGGAAGCCTCCACTTTCCTGTGAGTCCCACAAGCTGTGTGTAAGGCTGTGCCAGTTGCAGATGGCTGACTGTCTCTGCTTCTGGTCAGCTTGATTCAGTCAGGTCCTCTGTCAGCAGGTCCAGCTGGATACCTGCATAACAGCACCAGAGACCTGACTCGCATCCTTATCCTTCACTTCTGACCACTGTGCTTACAGTATCAGGAGGGGAGGAGCTGTAGGATTTCCCTTTTGGAAGTCAGTAGGAGAACTGACTGAATAAGGACTGTGGCAACTTGTAGACTGGGATCAGTTGTCAGCTAAGCTTTACAGCAGACTGCATTGTCATCTTTTTTCATTCAGTATGACATGTATACATTTAATTTTCTCCTTGTAAATGGCTTCTTTTCAAAGAGAAAAATATTCAATAACCTCAAGAATAAGAGTTATGAAACAATTTTCTTATCTCCTACTGCATTCTTTGCTGGAAGGGCAAACTTTTCTAGACAAGGAGTGGTTATCACCCCATATACTGCTTAGGAGAAAATCTCCCCACCTAAAACATTAGTTCTTCATTAAGATGCCTTACCTCAGAAGAGTTCTCATTTCTTTAGGGATAGCGGCATTAAAGATGAATTCTGGAGCAAACACCTCAGCCCTGGAGGGGGTATGGAAGTTCAGGTACATTGTTATCCTCAGTGATTTTAGTGCAGTACTTTCTGGCATCTCCCAGCTCAGCATGCAGTATTGTGGAATTGTTTGTCTGAGGCAGTGAACCTAGCTTTAAAAAGGGGTAGGCTTGCAAACCGAAACTCTAGACTTTGTATTTTTTGAAAATTAGATTATTGCCAGCATAGTGATTTTTTTCGGGACAATTTCTGTTATGAAATGACTCTTATATTTGATTTGGAGACTAATGTGGAAAAATACCAAATCATTCAGGATCATACAGCAGCATGATGGCATGGGACACAGTGTAATGTGCCCATATAACTGGCTAGGACAGGTGAGCAAACATGACCACACAGAGCAAAGCTGGGACTGGCACCTGGACTTCCTTCTGTGCATCCTCAGTACCACCGAGCCAGCCAGCACAGCTCGGCTGCTCTCCAGGGAATGACTGTTACAAACTGACTAATTTTAATTAATTTCCTAAACTGTGGCAAAGAGGTTGTGACCAGTGTCCTTTCCTGCCAAAGCCCAAGTCCTTGGGAAAAATATTTATTAACCACTTAGGCAATTTTGTAAAAGCAAGTGATGAAAACAAATGCTTTATTCAATGAGTTCTACAAACACTATTAAACCTGTTACTGGGTCAGTGTTACTTAGCTAATTGTGTTACCACTGGTGATGAATCTCTTTTTCACCTTTTTTTCTAGCATTACTCCATCTCACCTTACTTATTTTACATATTAACTGAATTCATTAGCGGAGCAGAGATTTGAGCCAGCTGGATTTTACTCAAACTGGATTACCTCACAGGGACGTGCAATCCATCAGATGGGCTAAAGTAAACACTTCGTTAGGTCATAGTCTTCCTACAGCCCAGCCCATTTAAAATCCTGTGTGAGATCACTGAAATCTCTAAGTGGATTACATACTTACTGTTGTAGTGTGGCGAAATGTGTTGAGAACAAAAGGTTTGCATCCAGCAGTTGCCTGCTCTTGGCTCAGCCAGTCACGCTGCTGGGAGTGGGCAGGCATCCCTGTTTCTGCCTGGGTGCTGGGGTGAGGCACTGGACCCCGTATCCTTTAGTAATTTAGAACCTTCTCTGTCTAAAGGCAAGGCACATTTTAAATAGAAATGGGATATTCCTATTTCAGTTTTATGGACATATGTTTTATTATTTTGAAATACTTTAAGGGATGAATCTATTTCCTATTGTTCCATCAACACAAGGCAAATCTCAAAGGTGTACATTACAAAAGTACCTGCAAATCCAACCCCACTGGCAAATGGAAGGCTGTCAACACTATGTTAGTAAAGAGTATTAGCATTACAGGTGCTAGTCCTGTCAGACCTGGGCATTCAGGTATCTCTGCTTGCCCCTGTGAACTCACTGAGGTCAGTGGAGTCCCTTGTAAGGCACCATTCTGCTTAGTTGGCTACTGGCCTGGTCTCCCCACTCCAGCGAGGAAAGCCCCATCCTGGCCCTCCTGCCGCACCAACCACTGTGAGCAAATTCATGTGAATCGTTAGCCTAATTTGCTAAATTGTCCATAAATAATTCCTACCAGCTGCACATTGCTCGGCACCACACCTCAGTATCTATGGAGCTGCTGTCTGCTGTGATGTGGAGAGGGACCAAAAGCCTCTGCACCGCGTGGGGCTCTCACAGCCACGCCAGGGATTTGCTCCTTTGTTTCTGGCTGGGAAATGGACGTGCTGCAGCCCAACCGGGAGCATTCAGTGGCAGCTCTGATTCTCATTTTCCTGCCTCTGGGGCTGCCAAGGCAGCAGCTTCTTTGTGGCAGAAACACAAATTATGTGTTTATGTTTCAGCCATCCTCAATATTCAAAATACCATACTGAGATTTACTAAGAAAAGACACTTCTTAAATACATATTAAAATCATTGTAAGAATTAATTTCCCCCCCCTTCTTCACTCTAATTATGGAGAGCTACAGTTTGGGTAATCTAGAGCAATGAGAAGGGGGATCGATCTGCTTACAGCTCACTGGAGGGATTTAATAGAATAACATCGCTCCAAAATGTGTGATTGCAACAAAATAGTTTATAAATGGAACAGAGTACACAGGAACGTTTAAATATGGAAAAAATGTAATGTGTTCATTGTCTTTTGGAACAGATTTTTAAAAAGTATATTATATTGAAACCAAACAGCCTGGAAATTGCTTTGGAATTTTACTAGGAAGAAATCTGAATTTTTGGGCTTTTATCCAGCTTAAAATAAAGTCAAACTTCAAAATGTGAAACATTTTCTGAACTGGAATTTCCATTCTTCATATGGTCATCACTGTATTGTTTGTGCCCTACTTACATTGCAAGAACAAGATGTGAAGGCCATTGCAAGCTCAGTTATTGTTAGCAGTCAAATTCAAGGAGAGTTTATTCTTCCATACATTCAAATTTTCTAATCCTCTTATTTTTTTCCAGCTGCTGAGGGATTTTCTACTGATTTCCTATTAGGAGGGAAATGCCATTGAGATGTGGAAAGGAGGAAAGTCAGAATGAGAAGCCAACACCAGATTAAAGAAAAAGTGTCTTGTCAGTATTACACATGTGGCAGGGAAGGAGCACAAATCTTTATGAGCAACAGCTCTAGCAGGGACACTGTGTCAGGCTCTATTCTTCCAAAATAGTTTCCATGTGGGATTACAAAGGACAACACAAGTTTGACTAATCTTCCTTATGCATGAAATCCTTTAGATTTGTCCATTGTACTGTCCCAGCCTTGTGATACTATCTAGATTAGATTTTGATAGGGAAAGAAATGTCACAGAACCCCCACCCTACATTTGTCCCCTTCTGAAATATTCCTTGTGAAGAATCTCTGCTCAAATCCTTTGTAACTGAAGTCACCGCAAACAAAGATTTCTCTGACTCTCTTATCAGATTGCACTGCATGATGATATGATTCAAAGCACACCTATTTTTACATCTCACCTGTCAGCCTATTGCTGTGAACATTGGCCATTACAATCAACAGAAAATGAAACATGAAGATGTGCAGTATCCTAATTCCTTACACCAATCAAGGCAAACTACTTGAATAGGCCCCAGCTCCTTGTGTTTTTTATTTAGTGCTCAAGCATTTTCTTATCTTTTTCTGCACAGCTTTCAAACTTTACTTTCAGGCAGGTGTGGACCACCCCACTGCTGTTACAGAGCTGCAGTGATGGTATTGCTGTAACTCACGCAAGAGCCCCCGCTTTCCCACTCCCCACCCTCACACCTCATCCCCTCACACAGAGCAGGATTGTTAGGCATATAGATGCTGCAGGGGCCTCTGTTGTGGCCGCCTTTTTGGGTCCTTTTGGTCACTTGTAGTAGCCCCAAAGAGCAGTTAAATCTTCAGAGATACTCAGGTGTGTAGAGATGGATTATCCAAAATAAACAGGGCTGCCTTGGGAGTGGTACCACTGCACTGCACATCTGGGTTTATGTGATGGGGTTCTGTGTCTGATTGTGTAAGAGTGACATCCTAAATATGCTTGCAGGACTTTTGTATGCTGGATATGGCTCCATTGAAACTAATTTTTGTCCCACATCTTTTAAAATCTCTCTCTCTAGACTCTCATTTGATAGGGCACAAGCATTTTTAATCTGCTCTGAAACTGAAAGCCCAGATTCCTCATCAGGATATCTTCTTGTTTGTGCTTTTTTTGTTGGTCTTGCTTCTCCTGTGTGTTTTCTCTAATACCAGTTTAATATATATTCTACATTACTTGGAAACTCTCCACTCTGTGGACACCTCAAACATTTGACAAACCATGCAGATAATCAACAACATATCATCCAATTGCCAAAAGCCAGCTATTCTTCTGCATGATCAAATCACAAAATCCCCTGTGTCTGTCCTCTATCTAGGGCATGGATTTAAAAGGCAGCTGTATTCTGACTTCTATTCATTTGTCTGGAGCATTGCACAAGCCATGCTAACAATTATAATACATAAATTAGCCTTTGTTTAATGTTAACTGATAGTCTTTATTGATCACTGGCCAAACTTCTTTTGACTAATCTGTACTGAATTCTGCATTTAATATCTCTTCTGGGTGCTATTATAAAAATCTGACCAATAAAATCCTTTAAAACAGTCATTATACAGTGTCCTTCCTCAAAATACAGCTTATTGCACTCATTGCCAAAACCACACTGAAATATTCTTTAAATGAGTATGAATTAGAATGAACATCAGGGTTTTTTTGATTCATGATTAACTAGGTATATCTGGGAGTGATGTTTTACCAGCTGACCCTTCCCATCACTGGGACAGCCTGAGTGCACGCTGGTGAATGTGTTTGCTCTCTGTGCCCTTGCCAAGCCAGTTGCTTGTCTGTGACTGCACCCTCCCATAGTGTCCTTTCTCTTGGCTCACCTTGTGACACAGGATACAGAAACAGGATGGGTTCATGGCTCATCATTTTACTATATTTATTGTCATCTTGCTGTGTGGGCAAAACAAATGTGGTGAGATTTAGGTTACAAACCTCAGCTAAGCCGTCCAGAGCTGCCTGTGGATCCCTAAGTCAGCAGCATCGTCCTCCCTGCCTGGATGTAGGGGGAGTGAACAATCCTGCAGCCTATCAATGTGTTGCCCTACAGCCCTGCAGCTGAACTTATGAGATGCAAATGTGCCCCCCTTCTTAGAGTGGTCCTGCTGCATCTGCACCAGCTGAGCTGGCAGAAGGCATGGCACAGGAGACCACTGTTAGGACACAGTTCATCTGGTCTGATGCACCATCAGCTAAGTGATCTAATTTTGACAAATTATTGTAGAAAAAGGACTTTAACAGTCTGCAGGGGGATGGATCCCATCTGTCTCTGTACACCGACAAGCCTGATCTTTGCTTATATGATGGATTCTTTCTCATGCCAGATGTTGTGTTAGCTAGGCTGGCCAGCCAGAAAAATTTTAGTGGTTTCAGAGGGACTGGGTTATCTTTTTGCTCAGCTGGGCCTGTTTGTCTACCATAGGCAGGATTTTATCAGTGTTGAAGAATATTAAAGAATGAAATACTAATGTAATGATGAAATGAATGAAATACTACTTGCTTGCTTGCTCTATACAATCCAATATACACTGGGTCTGATGAGCTGCTTTAATGAGATAACATTTGTATGTGAGATTTGATCCTAGGGCACTCCTGACATATCACCTTCATACTGGTTGCCAACAGCCAGCTATTCATAAAGATATTCAGCTCTGGTTTATTCCAAACCTGGAAATAAATGTACTCCCTCCAATATACTAGGCTTCTTCTTTTCTTCCATCAGTCATTTGTGACAGAAGTGTTAGTGTCAAGAATCTCCTGACATTTTTTATGTCTCTGCCACAGATGTCCTCAACACATTAAAGCTGTTTTTGAGATAGTTGTGATGAATATATATAGCATAGCACAGCACAGCATAGCATAGCATAGCATAGCATAGCATAGCATAGCATAGCATAGCATAGCATAGCATAGCATAG